>NC_135973.1:34130062-34483652 GCF_053455715.1 Rhinoraja longicauda | reverse complement strand
AGAGAGAGAGAGAGAGAGAGAGAGAGAGAGAGAGAGAGAGAGAGAGAGAGAGAGAGAGAGAGAGAGAGAGAGAGATGGAGAGATTGGACCGGTGCCAGCCAGTGCAGACAGGAGGCTCAGATACACAGAGGGGCGTGAGACTGGTTATTTTGTGTTGTTACTGTATTGAGTTTTTCTGTATTTCACTAGTATTTTGCTTTATAAATAGTTATTTGTGGTCTTCAGGATGTGCTTTGTCCATTCATTGATCTGAATCCTGCATTTATGTTGTCAACAGGGTGACTGATTGCTGTAGATGTGGTTGGAGTGCACGTGAACCTCCGCAAGGGCTGGATGGAGGTGAAGGAGGAGGTGTAGGGGCAGGTGTTTCATCTTCTGCGGTTGCACGGGAAAGTACCTGGGGAGGCTTGGTTGGGAAGGAAGAACCAGGGAGTTGTGGAGGGAGTGGTCTCTGCGGAAAGCAGAGCGGGATGGGATGTCACGATGTGACTGGTGGTGGTATCATGTTGAAGGCGGAAACAATGATGTGTTGGGTGTGTGAGGTGAAAGTTGCGCATCAGGGGAAGTTTATCCGTGTTCTGTCTGGGGGTGAGGGAGCGACAGCAGAACTAGACAACACAGATGAGGAATCCATGCATAACAGCACGGGACAAACCACACTTACTAAAGAAAGAGAACATCTCAGATGTCAAAGAAAATAGGTGCAGGAGGAGGCCATTTGGCCCTTCTAGCCAGCACCGCCATTCATTGTGATCATGGCTGATCCACAATCAGTAACCCGTGCTTGCCTTCTCCCCATATCCCTTGATTCCACTAGCCCCTAGAGCTCTATCTAACTCTCTTTTAAATTCATCCAGTGAATTGGCTTCCACTGCCCTCTGTGGCAGAGAATTCCACATATTCACAACTCTCTGGGTGAAAAAGTTTCTACTCACCTCAGTCTTAAATGACCTCTTTATTCTTAGTCTGTGGCCCCTGGTTCTGGACTCCCCCAACATTGGGAATTTTTTTCCTGCATCTAGCTTGTCCAGTCCTTTTATAATTTTACAAGATAAGATCCCCTTTCATCCTAAATTCCAGTGAACACAAGCCCAGTCTTTTCAATCTTTCCTCATATGACAGTCCCGCCATCCCGGGGATTAACCTGGTGAACCTACGCTGCACTGCCTCAATAGCAAGGATGTCCTTCCTCAAAACTGCACACAATACTCCTGATGTGGTCTCACCAGAATGGATAGCCGCATCTTGACAGCAGATGCAACGTAGATGGAGAAATTGAGAGTAAGGGAAGGTTTCCTTGAAAGGGGCAGTGTGGGAGGAGGTGTAGTCATAATAACTGAAGGAGTCAGTGGGTTTTAGTAGTAGTCAGTCCCCTGTGATGGAGACAGAGATCGAGAAAGGGGAGAGAGGTGCCAAATGTGCTCCAAGTGCGTTTAAGGGCAGAGTGGGAGTTAATGATAAAGTTGATGAAATCATGTTCTGCATGGATGCACGGGGCAGCCCCAGTACAGTCATTGTTGTGGAGAAAGAGTCGGGGAATGGTGGGCCAAGGACTGTCCGACATAACCAGCAAAAAGGCAGACCAATCTGGAGAAGGGTCTCGACCCGAAACGTCACCCATTCCTTCTCTCCAGAGATGCTGCCTGTCCCGCTGAGTTACTCCAGCATTTTATGTTTATTTTAGGGTTATAAATGTGAGATTAACAGTAATTCAGTACAGAAAGACCAGGATTTGAAGAAGGGTCTCGACCCAAAGCGTCAGCTGTTCCTTCTCTCCAGCGATGCTGCCTGTCCCGCTGAGTTACTGCAGCATTTTGTGCCAAAGTCCAGACTGCCCTGGGACCAGGTATCAATTAAATGGTTCAAAACTAGGTCGGGGGCCATTGGGATTTCTTGGCTGCACACAAGGCTGCTCCCAAAGTGTCACTGTTTGATTTCAGAATTGTCTCAAGGACATTCAATTTTTGACATTAGGCCATAAATTGTGATTAATGCATTGTCATTGCTGCACAATTTACAAATTGCACAAAGAGGGACTGAATTGGCCAGGTGCCAGTGCTCAATAAGATGAGCGACTTGTAATGTGCCGACATACGTTTTTCAACCAATTCTCAACAAACCAAAATATATCACGTCATTGTATGGATGTCCGTATAATCTTCCAATTTGACTATTAAAATTTTTATAATGAACATCTAACCTAAATAAAAATCCATTTATTCCTTCAAATAAAGAGGCTTAACAAATTCATGGCCATACCCCACTTTCTGCTGGCAATGGTCCAAGCCACATCGAGATCTTCACTGATGAAATATCAGCAATTTAGCACATTAATTTCCAAATTATGTCATTAAAATCATGGTGCCGACACTTGGATCATCAGTGTAAGTGATTTCAGGTACACATCCATGAAACACACTGGCCAACCAGTGAATCAGACTCGGCAAATTCATTAGAGTGAATGATATATGGCCTCTTGAAATAAATAGCATCATGATGGTTTAAGCTAGCAGCAATGGCTGTATAATTCCAACCCGGTATAAAGCTGGAACTGGATTTCATACGGGTAATTCTCAGCTTTCCCAATGACCAGGGCAAGCTAACATTCCCTCCTGCAGAGTTAAAAATACAAAGCCACTGGGGAACTCCGTGTGCTCATCCAAACACACGAGTGTAGAGCTCCTTCAAGCCCGATGTTCCCGCGGGTTCCCAGCCTGGAAACCAGGCCGAGTCCCTGTTGGGGATAGAATTTAGGTCAAAACCTGGCTGTGTGCACGAAACCTCAGCCAAGCGAGCATGAAGGCCTTCCTCCTCCATTGCTGGAGGCAGAGGGCGAGTCTGGTAGGTTAGAGTTTAGAGAGATACAGCGCGGAAACAGGCCCTTCATCCGACCGAGTCCACGCCGACCAGCGATCCCTGCAAATGAACACTGCACTCGTGACAATTTACAATTATACCAAGCCAATTAACCTCCAAACCTGTACGTCTTTGGAATTGGGAGGAAATCAAAGTTCTCGAGGAAAACGCTTGCAGGTCACGGGGAGAACGTACAAACTCCGTACAGACAGGACCCGTAGCCGGGATCGAACCTGGGTCTCTGGCGTGTTAAGTGCTGTAAGGCAGCAACTCTACCGCTGCGCCACCATGCCGCCCACTTTAAGGTTTGCCCTGGGATTTTCACCCACTGTGCCTAATGAGGCCCCATGAACTTCTTGCTGGCTCAAGGTTAGTTCACTTCCACTGAGGGTTAGTCAAGGATAATCAATCTGTGAGGGAATCGACAGCCCATAAAAAATGATGCCTGTTATGAACTGAAACCAATATTCATTTAGTATTCGAAGGTCGACACAAAATGCTGGAGTAACTCAGCGGGTCAGGCAGCATCTTGGGAGAGAAGGAATGGGTGATCTTCTTCAGACTGAAGAAGGGTCTCGACCCTAAACGTCACCCATTCCTTCTCTTCCGAGATGCTGCCTGACCCACTAAGTTACTCCAGCATTTTGAGTCTACCTTCAATTTAAACCAGCATCTGTAGTTTTTTTGCTATTCATTCAGTATTCAATATTCAATATATTTGCAGTGTTCATGCTTAGCTGTTCCCAGGTATTTGATAAGCCCATTTTCATGAATGATTCCATCTCCCAATGGAGATGTCCCCGAATAGACTGGAGCCCTGGTGGGCCTTGTCTGGTATGATAGAACTTCAGTAATAAAAGGGACCCAAAAGCTAAATTCATTGAGATTTGCAGTCAAGCTTGGTGATTAACCATTAGTTTAGTTTCGAGATACAGCATGGAAGCAAGCCCTTCAGCCCACTGAACCCACGCCGACCAGCGATCGCCTGTACACCACTTCTATGCATCACACGAGGAGCAATTTACAGAAGTTAACTAGCCAACAAACCTGCACGTCTTTGGAAAGTTGGAAACCGGAGCACGAAGAGATACCTCACGGGATCCCAGGGAGAAACTACAAACTTTGTAGAGAGAGCACCCGCAGTCAGGATCGAACACGGGTCTCCGGCGCTGTGAAGCAGCAACTCTATGGCTGCGCCACTGGGCTACCCTGCCGTGACATTATTTTTACATTTATATATTTGAGAACTGTGGCTGGTTGTTGGTGAAATTCCAAGAAGACAGGATACAGGGATACAGGCAAATATCCTGCATTATGGCAGTCACAGAATTCACAAATCATGACCAAAAAATCTGCGGGACGGATTAAAAGCATGCTTTTATGGAATTTATGTGAAAAAAAGTAATCGAACAGAAAAAAAAATCTTTTCAACTAATGCATTCTGGCACCAAGGATAATCTTTAATACAAGTAGGTGCAAGGAACTGCAGGTACTGATTTACAAACAACTAAAAGCACAAGTGCTGGAAAAACTCAGCGGGTCTGAAGAACGTGGACTGGGGACATTCCAGGTCAGGATTCTTCTTCAGACGTCTGAATAAGAGTTGCGATCCGAAAAATCGCTTGTCCATGTCCTTCAGAAGGGCTGTCTGACCCGCTGAGTAACTCCAGCACTTTGTGTCTTTTTGTTTTATCTTTAATAAAGTAACTTTACAAATTGAATGACAGCATGCAAAAATGATGCAATCACCATGCAGGGCTTTGATCACTAGTTAGTAGAGTGTACATTTTTAATACAATGCAAACAACCCTTTCAACCTGCAGAAAACAATGTGAGACCAGAGTGCAATGCCAAGGTCACCTTGACCAGAAGGTATTCATGGAGCACATTATGCTTGTCTAGAGTTGCCAACTTCCTCACTCCCAAACAAGGGTCAAAAGGTGACGTCACCGCCCTGCGCCCCACACGACCTAAACCAGCCAGCGGCCACATGCTTTCGCTCCACCAATGGCGGCCGCCCAGGCCAGCAGGCGGGTTGCTATGCAACCTCCGTTACGCGGTGCACGGGCCTCCGGGCCTACACTGTCGTCCCCCCCCCCGAGCCTAATATGGGAGAAGGGCGGTCCCGAACGGGACAAACCAACTTAGCCATATATACGGGATGTCCCTGCTAATATGGGACAGTTGGCAACCCGATGATTGTCTGAAGAAAGTGGGAAATGGATTTGGTGTCTAGTCCCACTGCTTTAAATCCTGGTTTAAGTTAACTGATCAGAACTTGAGAACATTTCCTAAATATCTTTCACAGGTAATATTTCCCTTTGATGCTGTCAGGTTTTTTTTAGTGTAGGAAGGAGCTGCAGATGCTGGTTTAAACCGAAGATAGACACAGAAAGCTGGAGTAACTCAGCGGGACAGGCAGCATCTCTGGAGAGAAGGAATGGGTGACGTTTTGGGCTGAGACCCTGTCTGTCTTCTCTTAAAAGAGCCGCCAGCAAGTATTGTACATGGATTCTGTCTTCACCATTTGGAGATTCTACATTTTCTATGCTTTGCCTTCTGAATTATGGACTCGGCCTGGTATCAACACGGCTTGACTGAGCTACGCGCCAAGCTTAATATTGCTCTGTGTTATGACATCCAACCTCTTTGAAATGATGGCAGTAGAGACACTTCAAGATGTAAAATCTGCCATGATGAAGGGGATGTTTCATAACAAGATTATGAGGAAGCCATCGCGCTGGAGCTGGGCGAATCATTGCTTGCTGGTTCCAGAAGAGGATCTGCTATCAGACATTGCAATCACTCCACTCCTTCACCATGCGATACCATACGATACGACAACACTTTATTCATCCCCGGAGGGAAATTTGTCTGCCGACAGTCACAACACACAAGGTACACAAAAGCTTGAAATTAAACGTGAAAACACAAAGAAAAAGCCAAGCGACTGTTGGCTGACTGCTGTGTGCACAGCACCTTCAACAGAACAAATGACCAAACAAACAAACAAACACAGACTTATCCCCTGGGCAGAGGATGCTAAACTAGAGTGGCCCCCCTCCCCCTCCCCCACATTGGGTCCCCCTTTGTTCTCCCACAGTCCCTTCAAGTCTTTATTTTATCCTTTATCTGTACACTGTGGACGGCTTGATTGTAATCATGTATATTCTTTCTTTGACTGGATTGCACTACAACGAAAGTTTTTCACTGTACCTCGATAATAAACAAAACAAATGTTTAGTTTAGTTTAGAGATACAGCGTGGAAACAGGCCCATCAGCCCATCGAGTCCGCACTGACTAGCGACCTCTGCACATTAACACTATCCTACACACACTGGGGACAATTTACACTTTAACTAAGCAATTTACCTACAAACCTGTACGTCTTTGGAGTGTGGGAGGAAACCGAAGATCTCGGAGAAAACCCACGCAGGTCACGGGGAGAACGTGCAAACTCCGTACAGACGGCGCCCTTAGTCGGGATTGAACCCAGGTCTCCGGCGCTGCAAGCATTGTAAGGCAGCAACTCTACCAGTGCACTATTGTGTCGTCCGAACTAAACTAAAACAAAACTAAACATTCTTCAAGTCAAATCAAAAGGAACCAAGGCGAGCAACTGAAACCAAGAACCAAGCCATCGCAATCTTTTGAACTAACACCATCTGAATTTTTAAAATAAAATCAAACACAAGGAATTCAAAGTCTATTTACACGTAATGAAGACCCTTCAGTGCACATGTTTAATAATTCATCACGCTCAGCAGAGAGCAGGTACTTGTACTCCTGACTCCCAATTTGTGAAGCTGCCACATGGCCGGACTGTTCATTCTCTTTCCTGACATTCTACTGAACTTGCAAAAGTCCAAAGAGTCAACGGAATCCTTCATGATTTACAACCGAGTTAGTAATGTAGATAGTGCGGCTAGAGGATACCGTGCTAGATAATGGAATCACCTTGGGAACAGTAATCAAACACCACCTCCAATAAATCCTGCAAGCTGAAGGTGAAATGCATTGAAGCAAAAACAGTCCGTTTCACAGAAATCAATGCACTGCATGTTGGGGGAAATCTTTATTCCCAACAATGTGCTCTGATCTCCCCCACTGTTTATTTCGAAGGTATTGATACCATCCAGACACAGGACTTTGCACTCTGTGCTGCATTGTGCTGCCATCAACTATTACACTTACAATAGCTTTAAATTTACTCCCAATGGAACCAACTGCATTGTGAAATATGCCCATAATTCATGAGACTTTCATTACGATTATTCTTTCCCTTCTTTAATTTTACATTAATAGGGCTGTCAAAAGCTCAGTTACTTTGTACCGACCGAGGGGCCTTGTCAAGCTGTTCGGTGTGCATTTTAATGACTTACAATTAATTTCGTTCTTCGAGAAGTCCTTTGTTGCCACCAGACTGACACACTGTGTTCATTGATCAGTTTTTCATAATTTACTGCAAATACAAGATCCCTGTTCTAAGGGATACTACCCAATCCCCACGTTGAAACGGTAATGCATCATTATTTATTTTGCTTACATTGATGCATCAGTTCAAATGGTCTTGGTTGTGAGTGCAAAGTACATTCTTGGAGTTTGGGACATTTCATAACTCCCCAAGAATCCTCCAGGAAGTAGTTTATCTCCAAGTTTCAACCTGTTGCTGTCTTGCATGCACGTGCAACCCCAGGAGCTCCAAAAAGCCATGCCAAAGAATAGTGAACCAGGTCCATTTATTGCGCCAGGTAGACACAAAATGCTGGAGTAACACAGCGGGTCAGGCAGCATCTCTGGAGAGAAGGAATGGGTGACGTTTCGGGTCGAGACCCTTCTTCAGACTGATGTCAGGAGAGTAGGCGGGACAGAGATATAATGTAGTCGGAGATAGTAAGACTGGTGGGAGAACTGGGAAGGGGGAGGGGATAGCGAGAGAGGGAAAGCAAGGGTGATTTGAAGTTAGAGAAGACAATTGCTAAGTAGGCTGCTCTGGATGGTTAGGTCGCATGGGATCCAGGGAGAGCTAACTAACTGGATACAGAACTAACTTCATGGTAGGAAGCAGAGGGTGGTAGTGGATGGTTGTTTATTGGGGACTGAAGGCCTGTGACTACTGGTGTGCCTTGGGACAGGTGCTGGGTCCATTGCTGTTTGACATAGCAATGGACCCAGTCCCTTGCAAGGGGTGACATAGAATCAGAAGATGGAGAGTCATTGTGGATAGAACTGAGAAATTGTAAGGGCAAAAAAAAGCCTAATGGGAGTTATCTACAGGCCTCCAAACAGTAGCCTGGAAATAGGGTGCAAGTTGCATCAAGAGCTAAAATTAGCATTTAACAAAGGTAATGCTATGGTGGTTATGGGAGATTTCAATATGCAGGTAGACTGGGAAAATCAGGTTGGTACTGGACCCCAAGAAAGGGAATTTGTGGAGTGCCTCCAAGATGGATTCTTAGAGCAGCTTATACTGGAGCCTACCAGGGAGAAGGCAATTCTAGATTTAGTGTAATGAATCGGATTTGATAAGGGAACTCTAGGTAAAGGAACCATTTGGAGGTAGTGACTATAATATGATGTTTTAATCTGCAATTTGAGAGGGAGAAGGTAAAATCAGAAGTGTCAATATTGCATTTGAACAAAGGGGACTATGGAGGCATGAGGGAGGAGCTAGCCAAAGTTGACTGGTAAGGGACCATAGCAGGGATGACAGTGGAACAACAATGGCAGGTATTTCTGGGAATAATCCAGAAGATGCAGGATCATTTCATTCCAAAGAGGAGAAAGATTCTGAGGGGAGTAAGAGGCGACCATGGCTGACAAGGGAAGTCAGGGACAGTATAAAACTAAAAGAGAAGTCGTATAACATAGAAAGATGAGCGGGAAGCCAGAGGATTGGGAAACTTTTAAAGATCAACAGAAGGGAACTAAAAAGGCAATACGGGGAGAAAAGATGAAGTACGAAGGTAAGCTAGCCATGAATATAAAGGAGGATAGTAAAAGTTTCTTTAGGTATGTGAAAAGGAAAAGATTAGTTAAGACAAATGTGGGTCCCTTGAAGACAGAAACAGGCAAATTTTTATTATGGGAACAAGGAAATGGCAGACGAGTTGAACAGCTATTTTGGTTCGGTCTTCACGAAGGAAGACACAATCTCCCAGATGTACTAGGGGACAGAGGATCTAGGGTGAAGGAGGAACTGAAGAAAATTCACATTAGTCAGAAAATGGTGTTGGGTAGACTGGTGGGACTGAAGGCTGATAAATCCCCAGAGCCTGATGGTCTGCATCCCAGGGAGGAGGCTCTAGAAATTGTGGATGCATTGGTGATCATTTTCCAATGTTCTATAGATTCTGGATCAGTCCCTGTGGATTGGAGGGTAGCTAATGTTATCCCACTTTTTAAGAAAGGAGGGAGAGAAAAAGCAAGGAATTATTGACCAGTTATCGGTGGTGGGGAAAATGCTGGAGTAGATTATTAAAGATGTAATAGCGGAGCATTTGGATAGCAGTAACAGGATCGGTCCAAGTCAGCATGGATTTACGAAGAGGAAATCTTGCTTAGCTAATCTTCTGGAATTTTTTGCGGATGTATCTGGACAATTAGAAAGCCTTTGAGAAGGTATCAAACAGGCGATTAGTGGGCAAAATTAGAGCACATGGAATTGGGGGTAGGCTATTGACATGGATAGAAAGTTGGTTGGCAGACAGGAAACAAAGAGTAGGGATTAGTGGGTCCCTTTCAGAATGGCAGGCAGTGACTAGTGGGGTGCCGCAAGGCCCAGTGCTGGGACTGCAGCTATTTACAATATATATTAATGATTTAGATGAAGGAATTAAAAGTAACATTGGCAAATTTGCAGATGACACAAAGCTGGGTGGCAGTGTGAACTGTGAAGAGGATGCTATGAGGATGCAGGGTGACTTGGATAGGTTGGGTGAGTGGGCAGATGCATGGCAGATGCAATATAATGTGGATAAATGAGAGGTTATCCACTTTGGTGGCAAGAACAAGGAGGTAGATTATTATCTGAATGGTGTCAGATTAGGAAAATGGGAAGTACAATGAGATATGAGTGTGCTTGTACATCAGTCAGTGAAAGTAAGCATGCAGGTAGAGCAGGCAGTGAAGAAAGCTAACGGCATGTTGGTCTTCATCACGAGAGGATTTGAGTATAGGAGCAAAGAGGTCCTTCTGCAGTTGTGCAGGGCCCTGGTGAAACCACACCTGGATTAGTGTGTGCAGTTTTGGTCTCCTAATTTGAGAAAGGACGTTCTTGCTATTGAGGGAGTGCAGCGTAGGTTCACAAGGTTAATAGCCGGGATGGCGGGACTGTCATATGATGAAAGAATGGAGCGACTGGGCTTGTATACACTGGAATTTAGAAGGATGAGAGGAGATCTTATAGAAACATGTAAAATGATTAAGGGATTGGACACGCTAGATGCAGAAAACATGTTCCCGATGTTGGGGGAGTTCAGAACCAGGGGCCACAGTTTAAGAACAAGGGGTAGGCCATTTAGAACGGAGATGAGGAAAAACTTATTCACACAGAGTTGTGAATTTGTGGAATTCTCTGCCTCAGAAGGCAGTGGGAGCCGATTCACGGGATGCATTCAAAAGCAAATTAGATAGAGCTCTTCGGGATAGCGGAATCAAGGGACATGGGAAGAATGCAGGAACGGGGTACTGATTATGGATGATCAGCCACGATCACATTGAATAGCGATGCTGGCTTGAAGGGCCGAATGGCCTGCTCCTGCACCTATTTCCCACCTATCTGTATCAGTGATTGGAATGAGAAGGGATAATGCATTATTCATAAGTTTGCAGATGATACCAGATAGGTGGTAACATCGGCAGTAAAAATAGACAGAAAATGCTGGAGTAACTCAGCGGGACAGGTAGCATCTCTGGAGAGAAGGAATGGGTGACGTTTTGGGTCGAGAACCTTCTTTAGACGGTTCCTTCCTACACATTTCCTACACAGTAAAGATCATTATCAAGAACTACAGCAGGATCTTGATCACTGAGCGAGTGGGCCAAGGAGTGGCACATGGAGTTTAATCCAGATAAATGTGAGATATTGTATTTTGGGAAGTCAAACCAGGTCGGGATCTTCACAATGAATGGTAAGGCCCTGGGGAGTGTTGTCGAGCAGAGGGATCTAGGAATGCAAGGAGACAAAATCTGCAGGAAGGAACAGCAGATGCTGGTTTAAACCAAAGATAGACACAAAAAGCTGGAGTAACTCAGCGGGACAGGCAGCATCTCTGGAGAGAAGGAATGGGCTGTGTTTCAGGTCGAGACTGAGTTTTGAATCTTCGAGTCGGGTCTGAAGAAGGGTCTCGGCCCAAATGTCACCCATTCTCTCCAGAGATGCTGCTTGGCCCGCTGAGTTATTCCAGCTTTTTGTGTCTGTCTTAGGAATGCAAGCACATAGTTTCCTGAAAGTGGCATCACAGGTAGATAGGTGTTGAAAAATATTTTTTTGCACTTTGGCCTTCATCAGTCAGGGAACTGAGTATGGAAGTTGAGACATTATATTACAGTTGCACAATGCATTGGTGAAACCGCACTTGGAGTATTGTGCCGTTCGGAAAGAGTGTAGATAAGATTTACCAAGATGTTGCCAGAATTCAAGTGTTAATGCTATCAGGAAAGGTTGGGCAGGCTACGACTTTACTCGACAGGAGGCTGAGGCTTGATCTTAAAGAGATATATAAAATTATGAGGGCAATAGATTGCAGTCTTTTACCAAGAGTAAAGGAATCAAGATCTAGAAGGCATTAGTTTAAGGTGAGAGGGGAAAGATTAAATAGGAACCTGGGGGGCAGCGTTTTCACACAGAGGGTAGTGGGCAAATATGATGAGCTACCAGATGAAGTAGCTGAGGCAGGTACAACAACTACATCCAAAATGCATTTGAATAGGTACATGGAGAGGAATACATGAGCAGACAGGACCAGCTTGGACCTGGGTCGGCATAGACGGGTTGGAGCAAAGGGCTTGTTTCGTACCGTAAGACTCTGTGACTCCAATTCCATCAACGCCCCAGATTCTACCACTCATCCAAACACACGAGACAATTTACGGTGGTCTATTAGCCAGCATATCTTTAGGATGCGTGAGGAAACCACTGCATGCTCAAATAACTGCATGTGGTCACAGGGAGAACATGCAAACTCCACCCAGAGACCATAAAAGACCAGATTTGAATCAGGGTGCGCAGGTGTGAGGCAACAGCGCTGCTATTTGCATTTGTGTGTACCATTCACGGTGGCGCAGCGGTAAGGTTTCTGCCCTACAGCGAATGCAGCGCCGGAGACCCGGGTTCGATCCTGACTACGGGTGCTGTCTGTACCGAGTTTGTACGTTCTCCCCATGATCTGCGTGGGTTTTCTCCGTGATCTTCGGTTTCCTCCCACACTCCAAAGATGTACAGGTATGTAGATTAATTGGTATGTAGGTCAATTGGCTTGGTAAATGTAAAAAAAACAAAAAATTGTCCCTAGTGGGTGTAGGATAGTGTTAATGTGCGGCAATCGCTGGTCGGCGCGGACCCGGGGGGGGGGCCGAAAGGGCCTGTTTCCGCGCTGTATCTCCAAACTAAACTAAAACTAAACTTGTCTTTGGACTCCCTGCCCATTGAATTTACCTCTTGCCCACCACATGTACCTTTGCACCATGTCCAGGAAGAAAACAAAATGGGGTCATTTTGTCTCAATTGTGGCCTGTGCATCATTCGGTATGATTCATCATTGGTCATCTGTTCTTGTACTCTGTGACACTTGGAAAAGCTATGTATTTTTGCTTTGTATTTTTACTTTCAGAAACACACAAATCTGAACCACTGGGTCACTGTTCACTCACACTCCACTGCATTTGTCTTCACATTAACAACGTATCTCTTCCTCGGGATGTCCATTCACACACATCCATACATTCAATAAGAATACTGAAACAGAAAAAGGCCAATCATCTCCTTGAGTCTGTTTTCCCAGTTGATGTGTCATATCTGATCAATACCCTCAGATCCATTTCTTGCCTGTTTCCAATGATCTTTCATTCCCTTATATTCTAAAGCCTCACTTTTACCTTGAATATTCTTAATGACTCAGCATCTCAGCTGTCTGGGATAAAGATCACACATCCTCAAATATTTCCTGGTAGTGACCCTTCATCCTGAAACTACGCCCCCATCTCTCGACCCCGCACAAAGGGAAATATCCTCACAGCATCATCTATCCTGTCATTACTAGGCTTCCAATTATGCTCATAATCTTACATGCTCCAATAAATTCACCAATCATTCTTTTAAATACCTGTGAGTGGAGATCCAACAAACTCATTTCTTTATAAGAAGCCAGGGATCGATCTAGTAAACCTTCTCTGGAATACACTCAAGACAGGCATGTCTTTCATTCGAAACAGTGACTGAAACAGTTCAGTTTAGTTTATTGTCACGTGTAACGAGGTACAGTGAAAAGCTTTTGTTGCGTGCTAACCATTTAGCTGAAAGACAATACATGATTAGAATCGACCCATTTGCAGTGTAGCAATACTTGATAAGGGAATGTGTAGGAAAGAACTGCAGATGCTGGTTTAAATTGAAGATAGACACAAAATGCTGGAGTAACTCAGCGGGACAGGCAGCATCTCTGGAGAGAAGGGTCTGAAGGAGGATCTCGACCCGAAACGTCTCCCATTCCTTCTCTCCGGAGATGATGCCTGTCCCGCTGAGTTACTCCAGCAGTTTGTGTCTACTTGATAAGGGAATAAGGTAAATCCAGCCAAGTCCAATCAAGGATAGTTCGACAGTCGTCAAAGAGGTAAATGGTAGTTCTCTCTGGTTGTGGCCGGATGACTCAGTTTCCTGATAACAGCTGGGAAGAAAGAATGGACAGTACTCCCAGTGTAATCTTGCCACAGCCTCATTCAAATATGGCAAGACTGCCAGCCTCTAGTACTTTTCCCCTGTGTAAGAAAGACCACCATTCCCCTTGCCTACTAATTACCTGCTCCAATGTTGTGTTGCATGTACATACTGCCTATCTGCTCATTCCACTAAACCTGACTACAGTTTCCTTATGCCATTCAGATATCTATATACTAAAACTCTTGTTTATTTGCTTGTTCCTGAACTACAGCCAAAACGGTACACGATAGCGCGACAATTTTAGGCCCACCTTACCGTCGTCCCGTGGTCCTATAGAAGAAGTTTCATTGAAATTGGTGTTATATTTTTTAAGTTATTCACATTTTAAAAAAATTTAAAAGATGCATGCGCGTAGTTGGGGCCTGTTGATCTGGTACTTACATAAGATGGCCACCGCATCCACGCGTGCGCAGAACAAACGCGCAGTTGGGGGCCCGTTGATCTCAGGTACGAGCAGGGCTCGGCCACCTGTCTCTTGGGAGCGGGTTTGCCGGCTCCGTAGTGGAGGGAGAGCCAGGCTTGGTGCCGGGGGAAGCAGCCGGAGGCTGGGCCAGCGCCTGGATGTGACCGGGTAACCGTGAGCCTGAGGTGGGCCGCAGCAGCAGCGGCGGTGAGGCCGGGCGTTGGTGGAGGTGGAGGCCGAGGCCTGGCGCTGGGCCTGCCCTCGGCTCCACTGTCCCCCCTCCTCTCCCCGGCCGGTTCAGCGTCTTCCCCACGCCGCCTAGAGTTCAGCGGCATCGGCGGCCGTCGGAGGCGGAAAAGAGTCCAGCAGCATCGACCCGAGGGCCGTCAGTGGGAGAGGCACCACCTCCCGAGGGGTGGAGAGTGAGGGGGAGGGGGAGAGGGTGGGGAGAAGGGGGGTGAAGGGGGAGGGGGTGGAGGGGAGGGGGAGAGGGGAGGGAGGGGAAGGGGGAGGGGAGGATGGGAAGGCTGGGAGGGGGGGGAGGGGGAGGGGAGTGGGGAGGAGGAGGGGAGGGGAGAGGGAGGGGGAAGGGAGGGAGAGGGGGAGAAGGGGGAGGGGAGGGGAGGGGGAGGAGAGGGTGCTGCACCAATGCAAGAGAGGTTTGGGCCCACCGAGTCCACTTGGTCTAGTATTTTATAAATGTAATATTACGGACCCAGATAGTCTTGAGATAAATCTGATCTGTTAGTAACAGAGACAGAAAATATCTTCAATGATCAGATTGCATTGGGAAATAAGCCTCAACTGAAATAAAAGTTCATTTTTGTTGCCAAAACAGAATCCATTTGGGATTCTGAACGAGCCTGCAGTAGATAATATAGTACAGTTTAACTTTCGGAAATGTCAACAGTTTGCACAAAATAATATTATTCCCGTCCCAATTCACCAAGATGCCAGTGCAGTAAACGGCAGAGCTAGGAAAAGCATCGGCACAGAATTAACCGCACCCCCTCAAACACGGTGCTTTATGCACTCTGCAATACTGGGCAGTTACGCTGCTCAAAGACCTCTTGCCTGATGAAGCAGCAGTCCTTTGCTTCTGACCCCATGGTGAAAATTATTTAAAATAATTTATAAATACGATCGAAATAAAGTCAATAGGTTGGAATAGCCAAATAACTCCCTTCTGACAACAAAGATTTCTTAAGAATTTGGAAAAATTAAGGTCCTGAAGAAGGGCCTCGACCTGAAACGTCACCCATTGCTTCTCCCCAGATGCTGAGTCACTCCTGCATTTTGTGTCTATCTTCGGGGTAAACCAGCATCTGCAGTTCCTTCCTAAGCGTTTCTTAAGAATAAGTTGTCAGGATTCAGGATTATTCTCGTCCCAATTCACCAAGATCTCCCCCCCCCCCCCCCCCCCCCCCCCGCCCCCCCGCCCCCCCCCCCCCCCCCGCCTCCGACGGCCGCCGATGCCGCTGGACTCTGGGCGGCGTGGGGAAGACGCTGAACCGGCCGGGGAGAGGAGAGGGGAACTGGAGCACGCAAGGGGAAGGTAATGATGGAATATTCGCTGGCACAGGCTTTAGTGATCGGCAGCTGAACGAGGCTTGTTAATGTCCGAGCAACATATCCCCTCCCATGCCATAGCAGCGGATGTCTCAATTTCCACCTCGAAAACTCCAAAACAAAAGCTTAGCGAGGGATGGAGGGAGGGAGGGAGGGAGGGAGGGAGAGAGGATGGCCTGAGCCATGCACACAAGACATGCAAAGAGCCGGCATGGGCAATATAAGGTTTCTTCTCAAAGGCACAAAGTATCTAAGGGACTTGATGCACATCCGGCAGACACCCAAAGAAAAATCCTCTGCTCATGCTTCTCAGCTATTGCTAGCTACATCATTATCTTAAAGGAACAACGGAAGCCACATACAGAAGAAAGGAAACCGTGCGGTGCTGGCTCGAAGGGCCGAATGGCCTACTCCTGCACCTATTGTCTATTGAAACGCACTATACCTGCTTTCTGAAATCTCTGCAGAAGATCCAGCCGTAAAGACTTTTCAAGGTTAAAGTATCCATTTTCTTCGTCAGGGTGGTGGAGAAAGAGGGGGATGTGCTGGAACACAATCACGTGCTTGCTCTTCTTGCACTGGGCTGCAGCAAGCTGTGCGTTCAGCCACTGGTCATGGGCCTTTTTTAACTCGGGGCAACTGGAGGCGTCGTGGAAAAACTGAGAGTTCAGCACGAGAAACAATACCCCGCCGACCCAGAAGCTGAAGTAGTCATCGCCCCAGCTCTTGCAGTACTTCAGGATGGTGTCTGCGGTTGGGGTGTTGCCGATGTCATGGTTGCCGCTGACAAAAACCAATGGGATGTCGGGGTCTGTACATTTCAGGACTTCCTTGAGGTCACGTTTTTGCTCCTTGTGCCAAAGAGTACCTGGAAATTGTAAAAAAGTAAAATCAGGACTGATGCAAAATCATTTCTCCCTTTTATTTAAACACCGTGACTTATAAATTGTGGAGAGAGGTCCGATTTAAACTGCTGCAAGATCGCCCCTCTGGCAGCTGGATCGATCGTATCTTGGTGCATTTGTCTAAAATTGGCTGCTCTTTTGCAGGTTCCAGTTTCAAACGCTTCTCATTTTTTAAAAATTTCCATTGACTCTGGTGGAAATTAAATTCAGGAGAGATACAGAAGAGACTGTATCTGCCAGTTTCCATTCGGAATATGCATCGTTAAGTGTAGAACTGGGCCTGTACTCGCTGGAGTTTAAGGGGGACCTCATTGAAACTTACCGAACAGTGAAAGGCCTGGGTGGAGTGGATGTGGAGAGGATGTTTCCATTCGTGGGAGAGTCTTGGACCAGAGATTATAGTCTCAGAAATAAAGGACATTCCTTCAGTCAGAGGGTGGTGAATCGGTGGAATTCGTTGCCACAGAAGGCTGTCAATGGATATTTTTATGGCAGAGATGGATAGATTCTTTTCGGAAATTCAGTTTTATTCAACGTCCATTTACAGCTTCCTGAGATGTGTTTTTTATTATTCACTAATATCTCGAAGATAGTTCCAATTCCTAGTGCGACTACCTAGACCTGTAGGGTCACACAGCACCGAAACAGGCCCCTCATCAAGTCCGCTCCGACCATCAACCACCCATTTACACTCATCCTCAATGAATCCCTTTTTTAAATTCAGCAGCATATTCTCATCAACCACCTTCAGATTCTACCATTCATCTACTCAATAGGTGTGATTTACAGTGGCCCAATTAATACACCGATCTGCATGTCTTTGGGATGTAGGAAGAAACTAATTCACCCAGATAACATCCACAAGGTCACAGGCAGAATGTACAAACCTCACACTTATTATTTGATTAGTACGGGTGTCAGGGGTTATGGGGAGAAGGCAGGAGAATGGGGTTGGAAGGGAGAGATAGATCAGCCATGATTGAATGGCAGAGTAGACTTGATGGGCCGACTGGCCTAATTCTTTTCCTATCACTTATGAACATCTCCGTATCATTTATACTGATGGTGTAACCAATGTTCTGACCTTGTTAAGAAGAGTGGTGTGGGAAATAAAACTGCAGATGCTGGTTTAAATCGAAGGTAGACACAAAATGTTGGAGTAACTCAGCGGGACAGGCAGCATCTCTGGAGAGAAGGAATGGGTGACGTTTTGGGTCGAGACCCTTCTTCAGACTGATGTCAGGGGAGGGCGCGGGACAAGGATAGAATATGGTCGGAGACAGGAAGATTAGTGGATAGTTTACACCCCAGCGGTATGAAAATTGACTTCTTTAACTTCAGATAGTTCCTGCCTTCCTTCCCTCTCTATCCCCTCCCACTTCCCAGTTCTCCCACTATTCTTCCTGTCTCCAACTATGTCCTATCTTTGTTCTGATTAACTTTCTTTTTAATTGTTTAGTTTGATTTAGAGATACAGCGTGGAAACAGGCCCTTCGGCCCACCGACCAGCGATCCCCGCACACTAACACAATCCTACACACACTAGGGACAATTTTTTCCCCAATTATACCAGGCCAATTAACCTACAAACCTGTACGTCTTTGGAGTGTGGGAGAAAAACCGAAGATCTCGGAGAAAACCCACGAAAGGTCACGGGGAGTGCATACAAACGCCGTACCGACAGCACCCGTAGTCAGGATGGAACCCGGGTCTCTGGCGCTGTAAGGCTGCAACTCTACCACTGAGCCATTGCAGCACAAGATTTTTCACAGTATGTGGGCATGACTGGAAAACTGCGTTTATTCCATCCCTAATTCTGCTTGGGAAACTGGTGGGTACTTGTGATGCTTGGGCAATTTCAGGGGGCAATGAAGAGTTCAGCTGTTGCCGTGGATATGGAATAATATACAGACCAAAACGGGTCAGGACAACAGATTTCATTCCCTTAAGATACTAATGAAGCAGATGGGGGTTTTAAATAGTATTCTGCGGTTTCATGGTCGCTGATACTAACACTGATTTCCAGATTAATTTAATTAGTAAATTTATTTAACTGAATTTAAATGACTCAGCTGGTGAGGTGGGAATTGAAATCATTAGATCAGGCCTTCTACTGACCCAATAATGCAATTACTTTAATACTCCAACCGTAAACATATGGACAAATATGCACAAGCATGATGATTGCATAATTTAAAGGAGACAATGTTGGTGAAATGCCCCTTTGGCGAAATGTGAAGTGAAAGCTCACAGATCAGCTATTTATTATATGCACTGCACCATTCTTCAAGGCAGAGATTGGCCACTCTGGGCCAATCCTGAAGCTGAGTTTCACTCCCAGTATTTCCATAAAAGAGATCTTTGTTTGCAAAGGCAAAAAGATGATTGACCAGGGGGGCAAATACCTGCTGGCATTGTACAAGGTTATTTGATGGAATCTCTATTCCAACATGTGTAAGAAGGAACTGCAGCTGCTGGTTTACACCGAAGAGAGACACATAGTGCTGGAGTAACTCAGCGGGACAGGCAGCATCTCTGGAGAGAAGGAATGGGTGACGTTTTGGGTCGAGGCTCTTCTTCAGACTCAGTGAGTCTTGACCTGAAACATCACCCATTCCTTCTATCCAGAGATGCTGCTTGTCCCGCTGAGTTACGAACCAGCATTTTGTGTCTATCCATTCCAACATCCTCTGCTTGACTTTAAACTATACAACTCCTTCCCCTTCTGTCATGGGATAGACTGACTCCACTTACCCCCCCCCCACCCACCCCTCCCCAATCTTTGCACATCCCCAATCCTTTCCACTCGTCACTTTAATTTAATGTTTCATGTATTTTGTGTTTTATGACTGTTGGCAGATCAATTTCCTTCCTGGGATAAATAAAGTTCTATCATATCGTATCGTATCGTATGACAATACTTTTAGTACAGCACGGTTCATTTAAGGGCATAGAGATAGAATGATTAATTCCAAAATGTAAAGTAAACCATAGAAGACATAAGCCAACCTTAACCAGGTACATTTCAACACCAAGCACACTTCGTCATGTTGTATAAGACGTTGTAGTTGCCTAAGATGCAGTTGTATAAGACATTGTGTGGGACCACATTTAGAATATAGTGTTCAGTTCTGGGCATCATGTTTTAGGAAAGATATTGTCAAGCTTGAAAGGGTTCAGAAAAGATTTACGAAGATGTTGCCAGGACTAGAGGGTGTGAGATATAGGGAGAGGTTGAGTAGGCTGGGTCTCTATTCCTTGGAGCGCAGGAGGATGAGGGGAGATCTTATATAGGTGTACAAAATCATGAGAGGAATAGATCGGGTAGATGCACGGAGTCTCTTGCCCAGAGTAGGGAAATCGAGGACCAAAGGATTATAGGTTCAAGGTGAAGGGGAAAAGATTTAATAAGAATCCGAGGTGTAACTTTTTCACGCAAAGGGTGGTGGGTGTACGGAACGGAACAAGCTGCCAGAGCAGATAGTGAAGAAAGCGAATGGTATGTTGGCATTCATAGCAAGAAGATTTGAGTTTAGGAGCAGGGAGGTTCTGCTGCAGTTGTACAGGGCCTTGGTGAGACTGCACCTGGAGTATTGTGTGCAGTTTTGGTCTCCTAACCTGAGGAAAGACGTTCTTGCCTTAGAGGGAGTACAGAGAAGGCTCACCAGATTGATCCCTGGGATGGCGGGACTTTTATATGAGGAAAGACTGGATAGACTGGGCTTGTACTCGCTGGAATTTAGAAGACTGAGGGGGGATCTTATAGAAACATATAAAATTCTTAAGGGGTTGGAGAGGCTAGATGCGGGAAGATTGTTCCCGATGTTGGGGGAGTCCAGAACGAGGGGTCACAGCTTAAGGATAACGGGGAAGTCTTTTAGGACCGAGATGAGAAAACATTTCTTCACACAGAGAGTGGTGAGTCTGTGGAATTCTCTGCCACAGAAGGTAGTTGAGGCCAGTTCATTGGCTATATTTAAGAGGGAGTTAGATGTGGCCCTTTTTGCTAAAGGGATCAGGGGGTATGGAGAGAAGGCAGGTACAGGCTACTGAGCTGGATGATCAGCCATGATCATATTGAATGGCGGTGCAGGCTCGAAGGGCCGAATGGCCTACTCCTGCACCTATTTTCTATTTTCTATGTTAAGGCTGGGACTATCCCATTGTTTAAGAAACAGTTCGACAGGTACATGGATAGGACAGGTTTGGAGGGATATGGACCAAGAGCAGACAGGTGGGACTAGTGTAGCTGGGAAATGTTGGCTGGTGTGGGCAAGTAGGGCCGAAGGACTAGTTTCCACACTGTGTCACTCTATGACTCTATAACTTCAGTGTTGCCTGGGTTCATTCCAATTACACTAATCTGGGTCTTCAAATTACAGAGTGCAAAACTGGCTCTGGTCACAACTTATAGCAAGTAGACCAGCAAAGATGTTTCATATTAAAAGCTGTAGGTCAAAACGAAGAAAGTTCAAAATCAACTGTTATTACTTACGACAGTGCACGGACAGGTGGCTCTGAACACTTTAGTCTTTTTAATTATAAAAATAATGTGTAGAATAAGTCTACTTCACTGAAAGTCACAGTGGCGCAGCGGTAGAGTTGCCGCCTTACAGCGAATGCAGCGCCGTACACCCGGGTTCGATCCCGACTACGGGTGCTGTCTATATGGAGTTTGTACGCTCTCCCCATGGCCTGCGTGGGTTTTCTCCGAGATCTTCGGTTTCCTCCCGGACTCCAAAGACGTACAGGTTTGTAGGTTAATTGGCTTGGTAAATGTAAAAACTGTCCCTAGTGGATGTAGTATAATGTTAATGTGTGGGGATCGCTGGTCGGATCCAGTGTGTCGAAGGCCTGTTTCCGCACTGTATCTCTAAACTAAACTAAACTATGGTTGAGAATCATGCAGGCGGGTCACTAGGTCTCTCTTGTCATGGGAAGTGCGATGAGGCCGGTCACGCGGCCAGTGATCTGCGATG
This sequence comes from Rhinoraja longicauda, assembly GCF_053455715.1. Classification (NCBI taxonomy): domain Eukaryota; kingdom Metazoa; phylum Chordata; class Chondrichthyes; order Rajiformes; family Arhynchobatidae; genus Rhinoraja; species Rhinoraja longicauda. The sequence continues at coordinate 34,462,000 of NC_135973.1, read as the reverse complement.
GTTGCAGATTGAGGTCGTCGGATCAAGCCTGTGGAACCCGTTCAATAGGTATTTTAGGCGGGGGTATGGAAGTCAAGGTGATGCTCAGTAGCAGATTAAAGCAGATGAACCTTTCCCAGCCAGTCTCCAGCTCTGGACTGTGTCCAAAACACAATTACCATTCTGACAGGCAGCAACTTAAAGAGTTGGCCGCCTGCTCCATTTAGCAGTGTTCGTTTCCACCATTCTGCCTTGATTACACACGCCAACTACCTTTAATAATATTCATGTCATGTTACATGAATGTTTCGTATAAATCTCAATGAATTACCAGTAATATTTAGCCAAAGTAAAAGCAAGAATAAAGCTCAGGAAAATATAATGTTTGATTTAGTTCACAAATGCATGGCATAAATTCACTTCTTTCCTGCGATGGTACTTTCATATTTGGCTGGATCTTTCAGAAAAGCCGAAGATAATTGGTGGTCAAAGAGTTATGAAGCACAGAAATGAGCCCTTCAGCCTACCAAGCCCACGCAGACCATTGCACACTCATTCGCACTGACCTTGCACTCATCTTTGAGTCAGAAGTGTGAAAACGCACACCTCTAGATTCAGCGTCAGTTTCTTCTAGGGTTGCCAACTGTCCCGTATTAGCCGAGACATCCCGTATTTTGGGCTAAATTGGTTTGTCCCGTACGGGACCGCCCTTGTCCCATATTAGGCCTGGGGGGCGCTATAGGCCCGGACACTGTAGGCCCCGACACTCTAGGTTTCCGACATTTTAGCTCCGGACAATGTAGGCAAGGGGGCCTGGGCGGCCGCCATTGGTGGAGCGGGAGCACGTGGCTGAGTGAGGTCAGGTGGGACGCGGGGCGGTGATGTCACCTTGTCCCGTATTTGGGAGTGAGATAGTTGGCACCCCTCGTTTCTTCCCAGCTGTTGTTAGGCAACTGAATCATCCTACCTCAATTAGAGAGCAGTGCTAAACTACTATCTACCTCATTGGTAACCCTCGGACTATCCTTGATCGGACTTTGCTTGCTTTACCTTGAACTAAATGTTATTCCCTTATCCTGTATCTGTACACTGTAAATGGCTCGATTGTAATCATGTTTTGTCTTTCTGCTGACTGGTTAGCACGCAACAAAAGCTTTTCACTGCACCTCAGTACACATGACAATAAACTAAACCGAACTGAACTCTTATTCTCCCCTCATTCCTATTACTTCCCCCAAAGTTTGTAATCACTCACCTGCAACCTCAGTGCAATTTATTGTGGCCAATTAGCTTAGCAACCCACACATCTTTGGGACTTGGGAATAAACTGGAGAATTCAGAGGAAATCCACAGTGTCACAGGAAGAACGTGCAAACTCCATGCAGACAGCTCTGGAGGTCAGCTTGGTACCTGGGCCATTGGAGATGCGATGCAGAAGCTGTTATCACTCTTTAGTTTAGTTTAGTTTAGATTAGATATACAGGGCGGAAAGCAGGCCCTTCGGCCCACCGACCAGTGATCGCCGCATATTAACACCACCCTACATACACTAGCGACAACTTACACTTGTACCAAGCCAAATTAACCGACAAACCTGCACGTCTTTGGAGTGTGGGAGGAAACCGAAGATCTTGGAGAAAAACATGAAGAACGTACAAACTCCGTACAGACAGCACCCGTAGTGGGGATCGAACCCGGGTCTCTGGCGCTGCAAGCGCTGTAAGGCAGCAACTCCACCGCTGCGCCAGCGTGCCGCTTAATATCCCGGCCCTCAAGGGGAGGCACAGCTTACACCTGGAGACTTGAGGTCCATTACCACCAGTTTCTGAATTCTGTCGGTCTAATTGCTCTCAAAGGCAATTCTAAAGAAGGCTGAGTTCTTTCATCTAAATTTCTTCAAAAACATCCCAGACATTAGATGGTGTCACACATTCTAACTGGCTACAGATATTGCATGATAATAACCCATCCCCCCAGTGATATCCAATGAGAGCAGATATTCAGTCATGACGGTTTCTACCGAAGGAGTACATTTCTTTTGAGGTGGAAACAATTCGAAGGGTTTGCCTGTCAGTGTTGAAAGCTGAGCATTGTTGAAACCAAATTCTAGTATGTTTCTGTTTTTCAGAAGAGGTGCTGCTTACAAGACTAACACTGAGCTTCCAATAACCTCCACATTGAGCTCAGATTTTGGCCTCCTGTTTATTTTAGTTTCGTTTAGAGACTTCGGCCCACCGAGTCCACACCGACCAGTGGTCCCCACACATTAACGCTATCCTACACACATTAGGGACAACTTACACATACAAGGCCAATTAACCTACAAACCTGTACATCTTTGGAGTGTGGGAGGAAACCGAAGATCTCGGAAAAACCCCACATGGTCATGGGGAGAAGGTATAAACGCCGTGCAGACAGCACCTGTAGTCAGGATGGAGTCTCCGGTGCTGCAAGTGCAGTAAGGCAGCAACTCCACCGCTGTGTCACCGTGCCGCCCTGTCCTCTTTGCAAAGTTGGGGAAAAGCTCCTCATCTCATCTCTAGGCACGTTGCAGCCTTTCAAACTGAACACTGGGTTCAACAGTTTCAGTTAAAAAGATGTTCTAATCTTTGTGTCTGGCATTTCCAGATTTCATGGTTCCTTCTGGGAATTTCAGGTTTATTCAATTTCCATTTACAGCTTCCTGAGACCTATTATTTTTTATTATTATTCACTAATACCTGAAAGATAGATTAACCGGGGGGCTCCATTGCCTTTTTTAATCATTAAATCTTTCTTGTCTGTCATCAGATCACTGAACTTTCACATTGTTCTCCCTGCATCTGTTTTACTTTATTGCTTCCAAGGTCTGATAAAAGCCTTCAACCTAAAACTTAGGCTTTTCACCTCGCAGCTGCTGATTGCCCTGCTGAGTATTTCCAGCATTTTCTGTCTGATTTCAGATTGCCAGTATCCATATATTTTTCTCTTGCTAACAATGTAGGCTTGCGACACAGGATCAATCCTCTTAATGAAAGGAAGACACAAGACACAAGGGTGGCCATGGTGGCGCGGCGGTAGAGTTGCTGCCTTACAGTGCCTGCAACGCCGGAGATCGATCCCAACTACGGGTGCTGTCTGTACAGAGTTTATACGTTCTCCCCGTGATCCTTTGTGGGTTTTCTCCGAGATCTTTGTTTTCCTCCCACACACCAAAGACGTACAGGTTTGTAGATTAATTGGCTTGGTATAAATGTAACTTGTCCCTAGTGTGTGTAGGATAGTGTTAGTGTGCGGGGATTGTTGGCCGGTGCGGAATCGGTGGGATGAAGGGCCTGTTTTGGCGTTGTATCTCTAAACTAAACAAAGAAACTGCAGATGCTGGAATCTTGAGCAAAACAGAAAGTGCTGGAGGAACTCAGTGGGTCAGGCAGCATCTGTGGAGGGTATGGAAAGATGATGTTTTGGTCGGGACCTTTCTTTAGACTGATTGGAGTAAGGGGAAGAAAGGTGGAAAGAGAGGTGGGAGCTGGACAAAAGCCTGGCAAGTGATGGGTGGGTGCAGGCAAGTGGGGTTTGGCAAATGGGTAAATGAAGTGACAATAGGCTATAGGTGAAAAAGAGACAGGCGGGTGTCAGATAAGGAGGGGAGAGGAGGCGTGAAACGTAAAGGTGGAGGGAGGGATATGGGTGGAAAGGGTTGGGGGAGGAGAAGGATGGGTAAAAGGAAAATGGGCGTGATGAGTGCATGAAGGGAAAGGAGCGGGTGACGGGAAGGCGGGGCGAGAGATAGTGGGAGAAATGGGCTTCGACAGTGGTAGAGGGCATTACCTGAAATTGGAGACTTCAATGTTCATATTGTTGCAACACATTGGGTGACTCTGTGTCTCACCTGGAAGGGCAGCCGGGGTTCCTTGAAGGAAATGAGATAGGAGGTGTAGGGACAGTTGTGATAGAGATTCACGTGCACCTCTTCCACCTCGTCTAATGCATTTGGTCCTCCGGACGTCTGAAGAAGGGCCTCAATCCTACAGGGCCCTGGTGAGGCCGCACCTGGAGTATTGTATGCAGTTTTGGTCTCCTAGTTTGAGGAAGGACATTCTTGCTATTGAGGGAGTGCAGCGTAGGTTCACCAGGTTAATTCCCGGGATAGCGGGACTGACATATGATGAAAGAATGGGTCGACTGGGCTTGGTATTCACTGGAATTTAGAAGGATGAGAGGGGATCTTATAGAAACATATAAAATTCTTAAAGGATTGGACAGGCTAGATGCAGGAAAAAAGTTCCCGATGTTGGGGGAGTCCAGAACCAGGGGTCACAGTTTAAGAATAAGGGGTAGGCCATTTAGGACTGAAATGAAGAAAAACTTTTTCACCTAGAGGATTGTGAATCTGTGGAATTCTCTGCCACAGAAGGCAGTGGAGGCCAATTCACTGGATGTTTTCAAGAAAGAGTTAGATTTAGCTCTTTGGGCTAAAGGAATCAAGGGATATGGGGAAAATGCAGCCATGATCACATTGAATGGCGGTGCTGGCTCGAAGGGCCGAATGGCCTACTCCTGCACCTATTTTTCTAGGTTTTCTATTTTTCCATATTAACCGGAAACGTCACCCATTCCTTCTCTCCAGAGATGCCGTCTGTCCCGCTGAGTTACTCCAGCATTTTGTGTCTACCTTCGGTTTAAACCAGCATCTGCAGTTCCTTCCGACACATACTGTCCTGGGCCTCCTCCACTGCCACAGTGAGGCCACACACAAACTGCAGGAACAGCACCTCATATCCGCTTGGGTAGTTTACAATCCCAATGGTATGAACATTTAAAATCTGCAATTTCAAGTAAAGCCCCCCTTCCCAGTGCCCCATTCCCCTTTTATCCCCACTCTTTCCCTCCCCTGTATCTTTCCACCCAATTACCTCTCTCCAGTTGTACATTTCACTCCTCCTCTCTTCTTATCTGACATTCTGTCTCCTTTAGGCCTCGAGACTTAGTCCTGTGCCCACATCTCTTTTCTAGCTTTCTTCCCCCCTACTACTATCAGTCTGAAGTAGTCCCAACCCGAAACGTCATCTCTCCATTCCCTCCACAGATGCTGCCTGACCCGCTGAGTTCCTCTGGCCCTGAAAGACAGAGCAGCTTAGAAGGGCCAAATGTGCCATGTACGCTTCTGTTTTTCATGATTACCATGGGCAAGTAACTTAATCAGACAGAGAATGACAACACAGTGGGAATTTCACAGATCTGGGGAGGATTGAGAGCAAGGTGGGATTTGAACACAAATGTACGGTTCACTACCATAAGTGTTTTGTTTCTTGCAAAAAGGAAAACAGGTTAGTTAGTTTGTTTAGTTTATCGTCACGTGGATTCATCATGGCCGCCAACAGGATTAACAAGCTCATCAGGAAAGCTGGCTCTGTCCTGGGGGCGGAGTTGGACTCATGGGAGGTGGTCTTGGAGGGGAGGATGCTCCTCAAACTGCGGAGCATCCTGGACACAGCTCACCCCCTCCATGACACACTAGCCAACCTGAGCAGCACCTTCAGCAACAGACTGGTTCCACCAAGATGCAGCACAGAACGCCACAGGAGATCCTTCCTCCCTGTGGCTATCAAACTTTACAACCCCTCCCCCTTCTGTCGTGGGATAGACTGACTCCCCCCCCCCCCCTCCCCAATCTTTGCACATCCCCAATCCTTTCCACTCGTCACTTTCATTTCACGTTTCATGCATCTTGTGATTTATCACTGTTGGTACATCAATTTCCCTCCTGGGATAAAAAGAGTTCTATCGTATCGTATCGTGTACCGAGGTACAGTCCAAAGCTTTTCACTGTACCTCGGTACACGTGACAATAAACTAAACTAATCAGCTTCCAGTGGTTCCTGGCATGGGCTTTCGAGTTGTATTGTAAGAGCAAATGGGCAAATGGTGTGTGATTTTCAACAAGAAGTGTATTTTAAACTATGTCAGTCACAATGAAATACATTGCTCGAGAACGTGATAAATCTATCTCTATCACTGGCCTAATTAGCAATGTATATATTCAGTCAACAAAGAATCTTGATGTTCTAACGTTATTCATCCACACTGGCCCATTTTCCCCTGGACCTATACACTAATTAAGAGAATATCACCAGTGCATAATTTGCTGCAGCCCGCCCCTGTGATTGAATGCCTGAACAACATGAACATGGTCAGAATTGATTCACAGATGTTATGGGCGGTGATGCTCGGATAACACTGTAACGATGGCTAAGTGGATGCTGAGCAATCAAAAGGCCTGTGTTAAATGACCCACGCCTTCAAGACAAGATGTTTGATTTCCAATGCTGTGTTCAGTCACTTCAATTCCTCTGACTGTCATTGTTTTGACATTTTGCAAATGACCCACGCTAGCCAGAAGAAGGAAGGTTTACTTCGTACTTTTTGTGAGGGGAGGCTGGAGGAACTAAAATACGATGCCTATCCTCCAGTTGGTGGGATATTTACAGGTTTTTTAATCAACCCCTTTTGGAAAACACAAATCCATTTCTTTTCAGTAAATGACACTCCAAAGGCTAGGAACATGAACAATGCAGTCTGCAAATGAAGCAATGTTTCCAGACCCAGACTAAAATTTATTGTAACAGACCAAAAAGAGGCAAAAAATGATTGATCACAATGCTATGGGGCACATTGGTGAACACATGCAGATTCATTTGGCTTGCTTAGGATAGCTTCAGACTCATGTACAGCTCCACACTCACCCGACCTCAGCAGGGACTGCAGTAGACTTCTAAAGGACATTACTGATTATCAGGGACTTTGCGGTTTTGAGATGATAACAGATATTCATGTGAGGACGGTACAGTGCCATAGCGGTAGAGTTGCTGCCTCACAGCGCCAGATACGCGGCTTCGAACCTGATTACTGGTGATGTCTGAACGGAGTTTGTACGTTGTCCCCGTGACCTGCGTGGGTTTTCTCTGGGTGTTCCGGTTTCCCCCCACATACCAAAGGTACAGGTTTGTCGGTTAATTGGCTTTGTATAATTGTGATTTGTCCTCAGTGTGTGTCGGATAGCGTAGGTGTGCAGGGATTGCTGGTCGGCGCGGACTCGGTGAGCCATGGCAAGACTGTCTCTAAGATCCAACAACCATTGAATGCAGCCTTTGATGAAAGCCAGGGATCTCCTTCAAACACTATATGTAAATATTTTGGAGCAAGAAGGAGTGGCTGTTGTTCAACCCTCTCCCATTCTGCAACTTGAATGTTTCCCGCAGTGCCAAAGGAACTAAACCACTTTCATCCAGCTTTACCCATGCGATAGTGAGGAGCACCTGTACTGTCTTTCTGCTGACTAGTTAGCACACAACAAAAGCTTTTCACTGTACCTCGGTACACTTTACAGTTTCGTTTATTGTCACCTGTACCAAGGTACAGTGAAAAGCTTCTATTGCGTGCTAACTAGTCAGCAGAAAGACACCACAGGTGCTCCTCACCTTACAATGGGGTTATGTTTCGATAAACCCATCGGAAACCGAAAATATCTACGTCAAAATGCATTTAAATACGTGGCCAGAAGCGAGCTGCGGGTCGCTGCTGTTGCCCAGTGTTTGCACCATTGTAAAGTAGAAATATCGTTAGTCGGGGGGCATCTATACATGTTGACAATCGAGCCATTTACAGTGTGTAGATACATGATAAGAGAATAACGTTTAGTGCAAGGAAAAGCCAGCAAAGTCCGATCAAGGATAATCCAAGGGTCACCAAAGAGGTAGATGGTAGTTCAGCACTGCTCTCTGGTTGTGGTAGGATGATTCAGTTGCCTGATAACAGCTGGGATGAAACTGTCCCTGAATCTGGAGGTGTGCGTTTTCACACTTCTGTACCCTTGGCCTGATGGGAGAGGGGAGAAGAGGGAGTGGCCAATGTGCAAGTCATCCTTGATTATGCTGCTGGCCTTGCCGAGGCAGCGTGAGGTGAAAATGGAGTCAATGGAAGGGAGGTTGGTTTGTGTGATGGTCTGGGCTGCGTCCACAATTCGCTGCAATTTCTCTCGGGCTTGGATGGAGCTGTTCCCAAACCAAGCAGTGATGCATCCTGATAAAGTGACAATAAGGGGTAGAACGGACAGCGGTGATCCCCAAAATCATGAGGGAAACAAATGTAGTTCAGGGCAGGAATCCCCCCTTGAATTTGCCCCCGTTACCATTGACGATTTGTGGGGGATTCTCCACATGTGCTTTGGGTGAGAGACTCGAGGGGGGGAAAGTGATACAACTCACGTGCAACAGATGTGCGATCAGTTGTAGGCAAGGCAGACAACAGGTTTCATAAAGCACAGCTAAGCACGTTCACGGAGAGACAGATCCCTGTGCTTGAAAAGCTAATGACACCCTCTGCAGGTGAGCCTGCCCAGGCTGCCCTTCCAACCAAGCAACCTGCATCAGCGAAAGAAAGTACATTTAAACAACTGGGATTCATCCTCTTCTCCGCATGGATGGGAAAGCTGAAAACGGGTTCAATGTTCAATTACTCTGATCAAAGATACAGGACCATTGAAAGTCAATCTCCACTTAAGAAAAGCAAATGGTACATCGTGGGATGACACAGAAATCTATTCATCCTGATAGTCTGTGCAGGATCGTTCAAAGATCAATTGCCCCTCACTTACATTTGTTATCCTTCACCATTATCAAATTTCTTTCTGAAGATAATTCAAAAGTGTACCCATCACCCTGACATAGACTGCATTCTAATTCTACCCAAAGACGTACAGGTATGTAGGTTAATTGGCTGGGTAAATGTTAAAAAAATTTTTTAAAAATTGTCCCTAGTGTGTGTAGGATAGTGTTAATAGTGTTAGTGTGCGGGGATCACTGGGCGGCGCGGACTTGGTGGGCCGAAAAGACCTGTTTCCGCGCTGTATATATATGATATGATATGATATGATATGCATGCTCCGTGAAGGGTTTTCCTCACATCTTCTCTGATTTTGCTGCCGTTTCCATCTACTGTGTCTCTGCTCGTTACTGACTCTTCGGTCAACAGAAACAAGAATGCGTGCAACAGGAATGTGCCTTTCAGCCTTTAACACATTACATTCCTCAGCCTCACGCCAAATTCTTCAATTCCCACTCGTGTGGCACGGTAGCGCAGCGGTGGAGCTGCTGCCTTACAGCGCCAGAGACCCGGGTTCCATCCTGACTACGGATGCTGTCTGTACAGTTTGTACATTCTCCCTGTAACCACGTGGGATTCCTCACACACTCCAAAGACGTACAGGTTTGTAGGTTAATTTTGCTTTGATAAAAATGTTAAATTGCCTCTGGTGTGTAGGATAGGTGCTAGCGTACGGGATCGCTGGTCGGCCCAGACTTGGTGGGCTGAAGGGCCTGTTTCTGCTCTGTATCTCTAAACTAAAACTAATCTAAACACACAGTCCTAAATGTATCTGTGCACTGTTGAAGACCGAGGAGGAATGGACTGTGACTTTAGGCTTGAGAGATACAGCACAGAAACAGGCCCTTCAGTCCACCAAGTCTGCGTTGCTCACCGATCACCCTGTACACTAACACTATCCTCCACACTAGGGACAACTTGGGAATTTTACCAAAGTCAATTGATCTACATACCTGTACATCTTGGAGTGTGGAAGGAAACCGGTGCACCTGGAGAAATCCCACGTGGTCACAGGGAGAACGTACAAACTCCGTAAAGACAGCACCAATGGTCAGGATTGAACCCGATCTCTGGCGCTGTGAGGCAGAAACTCTACCGCTGCGCCACTGTGTTGCCCCTTAAAGTAAGTTCTAACTAATGCAGTTGCTGCCTCTTGTAATCATGGTTTTCCCAGTAGAGGTGCTCCTCAACTTACGATGGGGTTACATTCCGAGAAACCCATCGTAAAGCGAAAATGTTGTACGGTGAAATGGATTTAATACACATGATCACGTGGCCGGAAGCGAGCTGCGGCTCGCCGCCGTTTACACCATCGCAAAGTCGAAATATCGCAAGTCGAAGCATCGTAAGCCGGGGAGCACCTGTACTGGTCTTGTGACAGAGGATATTTGATCCTTTGTGTAGTAGTTGGCAAGATCATCATCATTATGACGGATTCATAAACAGACATCTGTGTGCGTGGTCTGGAAACGATGGGGGCAAATGCACTGAAGTAATTGGACCAAGTGAACCTAGTGCTGCTGTAGATATTCCCTGTTGGTACACATACTGGGAAAAGCAGGAGAGGTCTTGTGGTATTTGTCCTTCTGGAGAGATCTGGCCACAGGTGCTGTCTGCACGGAGTTTAAACGTTCTCCCTGTGACCACGTGGGTTTTCTCCAGCAGCTCCGGTTTCCTCACACACTCCGAAGAGATTTGGATTTCTTCAGAAAACACAACTTGAAAACCCTGTGAACGGAACTTATGAATGGGAATGGTTTCCTCTCCCTAAGAAAAAGCCTTGAAATGTAGGCTGCATCCTGCATGGTGCTGCAACTATGAAGTGGTTTAAAAATGTGGGGATGCACATTAGAGGGTTAGCTTTCAAAGAAACCAAAAATTGACTGTCATATGAGGAAAGGTTGGAAAGACTGGGCTTGTATTCGCAGGAATTTAGAAGGATGAGAGGAGATCTCAGAGGAACGTATAAAATTATAAAAGGGCTAGACAAGCTAGACGCAGGAAAAATGTTCCCAATGTTGAGGGAGTCCAGAACCAGGGGCCACAGTCTAAGAATAAAGGGGAGGCCATTTAAAACTCAGGTGAGAAAATACTTTTTCACCCAGAGTTGTGAATTTGTGGAATTCTCTGTCAGAAGGCAGTAGAGGCCGATTCACTGGATTAATTTAAAAGAGAGTTCGATAGAGCTCTAGGGGCTAGCGGAATCAAGGGATATGGGGAGAAAGCAGGCACAGGTTACTGATTGTGGATGTTCATCCAAGAGCACAATGGCTTGAAGGGCCAAAAGGCCTCCTCCTGCACCTATTTTCTATGTCTCTATGTTTCTAAATTACAGCACACCGTTCACCTTTGGCCCACAATCTTGGTACAATGTGCTGGGCGATTTGGTCCCTTTAACAACCTAGCTGCCAGTTTCATGAGCTCACTTTTGCTTTTGGAAAAGTAAGGAGTTTCCCAAAAAGTCACATCAGGAACTGAGGCTGTTGTCAGTAACCCTTTCCTGGATGCCTTGCGCATGCTCTCTGCTTGGCACTGGCAGCTGAGGTGGAACATGAAGGACCAATAGCCAGAGTGAAGATTCAACACAGTGACAGCAATTTTACTGTCTTTGTTTTCGAAGTATCTTTACTTTTAGATAGGACACAAAAAGCTGGAGTAACTCAGCGCGTCAGACAGCATCTCTGGAGGGAAGAGGTGACATTTCGGCTTAAGACCCAACTTCAGGCTTTTAATTTAGTTTAGAGATACAGTGTGGAAACATGCCCTTCGGCCCACTGTGTCCCCACTGACCAGTGATCACCCGTTCACTAGTTCTATCCTACACACCAGTTCAATTTACAGAAGCCAATTAATTAACCTACAAACGTGCACGTCTGTGGAATGTGGGAGGAAAGCGGAGCACTTGCAATAACCCACGCAGTCACAGGGAGAACGTACAAATATGTTCCCGTACGGAGCACATTTGTAGTCAGGATCGAACGCAGGTCTCTGGTGCTATAAGGCAGCTACTCTACTGCTGCGCCACTGTGACGCCCTCAAGAACAGCACTCTCAGAAGGAACATTGATTAGGCAACGACTGTTCAACACGATTAAAGCTGCAATGAACACAAGAACACAATAAAATTAATTTGTATCTATTTTCACAATAAAATAGGAGTAGGAATGGACCACTTGCCCCATCAAGTTTGTCCCACTACTCCGTTTGGTCATGGCTGATCTATTCTGACCTCAGCTCCTTCTCTATGCCGTTTCCCCATAATTCTCAATATTTATCCAGCTGCACCTTGAATATATCTTGTGGTCTAACCTCCACCACCCTTGGGAACAGAGAGTTCTGCAGATTCATTACACTGAGAGAGGAATTCAAAATGCTGTGAGTGCAGATAAGCAAGACTAGATTTCATCCTTTCAGAAAGTGATCTTTTGTAGTTAAATAAGCCAACAGCACAATATCATTCTTGGACTTAAACTGTCAAACTACTGACATTTACAGCAAGCTGCAAGCATGCAATGATTGAGTACAATCTCAAAGTGATCTACATTTCAATTTAAGGTGTTTGAATCAACAAGATATTCAATAACAGTGATGGGCTCTACACTGGCAGCATAATTTCTTTAATCCTTCAAAGCCGGTGAAATTAAGGAATGAGTTCCTGTGAACTATGACTACATCACAGATGATCCGAGATACTGCTCTTCAATCTTTAAACTGATATGTTCTTTGAAAATATTTTGCATCTTAAAAATGATGGATACGTATTAAACAGTCCAAGGAGATTAATGATAAAAGGCTGAACTGCTGAAATATTGTTTTTTTATTTATTCTTTAGATTGTAGTTCGTGATTCTATTCCAAACTTCAACAAGGTTAGTTGCGAGTTTTATGGTAGGAGCTCTGTTCCCAATGCAACTGGATATATTTCCATTCTACATATATTTCCAAATCTGCAAGAAATTGCAGCGAATTGTGGTTGCAGCCCAGACCATCACACAAAGCAACCTCTCTTCTCTTGACACCATTGATACCTCACGCTGCTTCGGCAAGGCCAGCAGCATAATCAAGGACGAGTCGCACCGGAGAGAAGCGCTGAACTACCATCTACCTCTTTGGTGACCCTCGGACTATCCTTGGTCGGACTTTACTGACTTTACCTTGCACTAAACGTTAGTCCCTTATCATGTATCTATACACTGTAAATGGGTCATTGTAATCATGTACAGATGCTCCCCGACTTACGATGCTTCGACTTACGATATTTCGACTTTGCGATGGTGCAAATGGCAGCGACCCGTGGCGAGCCGCAGCTCGCTTCCGGCCATGTGATCACGTGTATTAGATGCATTTTCGACTTCCGATATTTTCGGTTTCCGATGGCTTTCTCCGAACGTAACCCCATTGTAAGTTGAGGAGCACCTGTATTGTCTTTCTGCTGACTGGTTAGCACACAACAAAAGCTCTTCACTGTACCTCGGTACGCGTGACAATAAACTAAACTGAACTGGACATTCCCAATCTAAATGCTCCAACATTAATCAGAATGTGAAAAGGATAGGCATCCTTTGGATTGAGAATTGCCTTTTACTTGGGTTGTTTTTCAAGAGGGTGGCGCTGTATGATTTTGCTTGCAGAATTGTTAGGAATTGCAAAATTCCCCTTTTTTTTTGCTGTGGCTAAACTGTAATTAAATTATAACCCCAGTGAATAGATTAGTTTAAAAAAATCGAATACAGCCTGGGGGTTGAGTACAGGAAATGGGACAGCGTGGTTTAGTAAGAAAAGGGTGAACCTATATAAAATCAAATAGTTTTTATTCCTTGCTCTTAATGAGAAGAGAAAAAAGCATATACCGTAAATGTTTGGTGATCTTTTGTATCTGTGTCAGCACCAAAATGTGGCGACACGTCTGTGCTGCCCAGGTGCGGTCAGCCACACGATTTAACCGGGTTGTACACAAAATAAACTATTTGACTGTACCTGGGTACATATGACAATAAAGTATTATTGAATCATTGGAGCTCATTTTGGGCAAGGTTGCCAGGTTGCCAGGAGTGGAAGCTGAGAGGGTTGATTTCCCAGGCTGCAATATCTGGAACCTGGAAATATCAGGATAATGGATCAAACATTTAATATGAGAACACACCTGTTCCCTTAGAAGCCATGTCTCACTTTCTGAGTATATTTAAAACAGGCAGCTGTCTAACTTCGACTCCAATGTGTGAACAAGGTTGCCTGTCTACATAGAACCATAGATGCTGCCTGGCCTGCTGAGTTCTTCCAGCACTTCGTCTTCTGCTCAAGGCTAATGCTCGCCTGCCTGGTTTTTCTTGCTGGTATCATGGAGCCATGCAGCACAAAAATCAACTGAGGGCTGACCTCTGTTGCCCAAATATCTCAATCACATTTCAAGAGTGTTTTATTGTCACGTGTCCCAGATAGAACAATGACATTCTTACTTGCAGCAGCACAACAGAATATGTAAACATTTTCTCACATTGGGTCAGTATATTCTTCTCTGTCCTGCTTTTAAGTGGCTGCCTAAATGCCTGTAATTGTACCGCATTCCATCATCATCTCTGGCAGCGGGTCCAGATGCCCTGAAAAAAATCTGTCGGGCTCAAAAACTATGAATCATTCTTCCTGTCCCTGGAGGTGTGGAAAGATATCTCCAGGCCCAGTTTTTGATGCGTTATCAGAGAGGCTCATGTCCAATAGTTGCAGCACTGTTGCTGCCCTTCATTAATACAGAAACCAGCCCTTTCATCCTATCTGGACCATGCCAACTGCGATGACTACCACATGAACCCAGGTTAGGCCCATACTTCCCGCTTGCCTTTCCTATCCAAGTCTCTGTCCAAATGCCTTTTAAACTTTTTTATTGTGTCTGCCTCCTGGCAGTTTGTTCCAGATATTCATCACCCTCTGTGGAAAAGCCTGCCCCTCACATCTCCTTTAGATTTCTCCCCTCTCACCTTAAACCTGTGCCTTCTTGCTCTGGATTTCATTGCCCCCCAAAAAAAGATTCTGACCATCTAGCCTATCTCTGCCCCTTAATTTTATAAACCTCAACTTCTGATGTTCCAGTGAGGATAAACCCAGCCTATCCAGTCTTTCCTTACAACTACACGCCTATACAATCATAATAATAATAATAATAATAATACATTTATTTTATATAGCGCTTTTCAGGATACTCAAAGATGCTTTACAGAGCAAACAAGACATAAAAACAAACAAACAAAAGATTTGTCCTGACGGAGAATATTCAATTCCTCAGCCTCTGAAAGCAAGCAAATAAAACACCCTTTTCATTATCATATCCACCTGTGTTGCCACTTTCAGGGAGCTATGGACATTATCTCTCTGCCCATCAATGCTCTTAAGGCTCCTGTCATTTGCTCAATATGTCTACCAGCACTGGACATCCCAAACTGCATCATGCCACTCTGGTCTGGATTAATTTTCATCTGCCACCCCTCTACCCAACCTTCCAGTTGATCTATGTCCCACTGTATTCTTAAGACAACCTTCTTTGCTATCCACAACTCCACTACGTTTTGTATGAGTTTTAAATGAAGTGAAATTTTCAGTTTAAATGAAAAGTTATTGACAGAGAGCAGGGAACAGAACAGCACTCGGCCCATGCACTTACCAATCTCTGTGTCTCTGACCTCTTCATGAGGTCTCGACCGAACATAACGCCGACTTAAACTAACCCCTTCTACCCAAACGTTCCATATCCCTCTATTCCCTGCATCTTCATGTGTCGATATAAGTTTCTTAAACATCACTACTGTAAAGGCTTCTACTCCATCCCTGGCAGCACGGCCCATGCACTTACCAATCTCTGTGTTAATAAAACAGTAAATAAAATAAATAAAACAGAACCCTCCTCCAGAGAGAGGCGGGACGGTGGCACAGCGGCAGAGTTGCTGCCCTACAGCGCCAGGGATCCAGTTTCGATACTGACTACGGGTGCTGTCTGTACGGAGTTTGTACATTCTCCCCGCGACCACGTGGGTTTTCTCCGGATGCTCTGGTTTCCTCCCACACTCCAAAGGTAAACAGGTTTGCAGGTTAATTGGATTCGGTAAAAATTGTAAATTGTCCCTGGTGTGTGGGATAGGACTAGTGTATGGGGATCGCTGGTCAACATGGACTCGGTGGGCCAAAGGGCCTGTTTCCGCTCTGTATCTCCAAAACACAAAAGAAAACAGCCCGCACATTTCTTTTAAAGTTTCCCCCCTGACCATATGCCTTCTTGTATTTGACATTTCCACTTAAGGAAAAAGGTCCAGACTGTCTACCCTATCTATGCCTAGCATAAACTTTATACATTTGCATCAGGACACTCCTCAGCATCCAACATTCCTAAAAAAACCAAAACGAATTTCCCCGCCCTCTGCTTATAGCTGATAACTTCTAATCGAGGTAGCATCTTGGTAAACCACTTCTGCACCTTCTTCAAAGCCTCTACACCCTTCCTATAACAGGCCAATCAGACCTGCACACTATACTCCAAACTTGCAGCCTAACTACCACCTGACTTCCTGATTGTTATAGTCAATGCCGTGACTGATTAAACATACTATACGCTTCTTTCCCACTTTTTCTACTTGTTTTTATCTACAAATGATGTCTGGCATCTCCAGTGGAGATGTAGACTTCATTACCATGGCATTAAGTTTTCATTTAAATGCATTCATCTAATTAGGTACAGGCTCCCTGCCTCTTCTCCTGGGATAGCTTGGTATAGTAGATGTGATCCAATGCTGAAAAGAACAGTCAATATTCCCTGCCAAGTTACTCACCATCCAAAATTGGACGTATATCATCGTTGCTGGGTTAAAACCTTAGCAATCTCTACGCTGTTAAACGGTGGAAAACTTTCACCACACAGGGTGCAACATGTCATGAGTTAAATTCACCTAAAAGGGGATTTACGATGGGCAATAAATGATGTGCTGGGATTAAAGCCGACATTTCATGTCAAAATAATACAAAGGATGACATCAATGTAGAAGCACGAGGTTAAAGGAAAGCTGCTCTTGAATCATAATGAATGAGTGCTCTCTCGGCAAGCCTGTGTGAGTTTGAATAGACATGCACTGATCAACTGTAATTATCAATGCATTACTTCACAAAATAGGTGCCAAACCATCATTTTCTTTGTGGGATTCCAGCCGATATTACTTATTATACTGTGATTGCAAGACAGGTATTCCAGGATGACAACGATGACATTTTGCAACCTTAAATTAAATTTAACATTTAAAAACAAATGGATTGAGATTTTTGAAATTGGTTCAGGATATTGCTTTATAGCTCTCACTTTGTATATGAATAGCAGACATCTGAAGGTCACATGCTTTTACCAAGCTTTCTCAAGACTGGGTGTCATACATAATGATGACAGATTTAGTAGGATCTTTCCTTTGTTGCCTTTTTACTTCAACCTGGGAACAGTTTTGATGTCAGCTAGAGTAATTTGTGTCGTTTTTGCTGCCTAGTGCCTCTCATCCGGGGGGAACTAATGGCTAGACGGCCAGAATCCCTGAAGGCAAATAGTTAAGTAGATCGCAATTGTACAGAGTCTCGTTCATAACTGTAAAACACGAACACGCAAATATTTAGCATCCTTTATTGTGAAGGCTTTGAAAGTACCAAGATGTTGACAGTAATCACATAGAACGATGAGTGGGTGGTACGAGCTGGGAGGTTTAGCAGTTGAGGAACGCTGTAATGCTGTTGACCAAGTTAGACAAACGATTTCCAGAGGGCTGAGTTAATAAAGGTACACGAAGAATTGCAATTGCAAAACAGCTCCCGGACAATCATAAAACCTAGCTGGCGATTGGAAATGGCAAGATTTACAGGTGACACCACTGCAATGACATGAAGCGGGGTCTTATTTAAGACTGGAGGCATCTGATTAATGGTCCTCCTAACATGCTGGAAAGTAGTTGGACAGGAAGAATAAGCGGGTCCTTGAACCCGCTGCACAGGAGCGACGAGGAGGTTGATTAAGGGCGAGGAACACGACAGACCGCAGATGACAACATCATTAACTGGGAAATATTGTAGAGAGCCAAAGAAGAACATGATTAAATGAGTGACTGAATGGATACGGGTCAGTGCGTTGACGATATGGAAAGTGCGGGTCAGTGGTTGACGATATGGAAAGTTAGACCATTTTTTAAAGTTATTTTTTCAGGTTTTTCAGTTATTTTTAAGTTAGATAAATCCAAATGTTTTATTTTTGTTGCAACAGCAACCCTACTTCACTTATATTCTAGTCATGTCAAAAAGAGTGGGAATTAAAAATGTCAAGGATGAAACAATGGTTGGCATGGATTAGAATGGTTGGCATGGGTTAGAATGGTTGGCATGGGTTAGAATGGTTAGCATGGGCTAGAATGGTTAGCATGAGTTAGAATGGTTGGCATGAATGAAACAACAGTGGAAACCAGGTTCTACAAGATAGGTTCTACCATCTTTCACATCAAACTCCCCTATACTAGTTGCTTCTCCACTGATAGTCAAAATCTCCTCTACTCTGGGTCATAGTGGAGGGGGTTAAAAACAAAGATAATAGAGCAGAGCAAGATGGACCACTGTCGAAATCACCAATATTGAAGTGTACTACACAAAGGAGCCATTTTAGTAGGCAAAACACGCCGTCCGTTATGCCTCTCGCAGTGTAATCAGTGTTTTGGGGGAACAGTATGTGTGATGATACCATTAAATGCAGAATATATCTCATCTATCAATTCACAGATTTTTGTTATTTTTCCTTTTAAATGTTTCTGCAAGTTTCTGCCTACTAAAATGGCGCCATGAGATACTACGGTTTTTAGCGTCGAGTGGTCTATCTTGCTCTGCTCTATTATCTTTGGTTAAAACAGATGTATTCAGGGCTATACGGTGGCGCAGCGGTAGAGTTACTGCCTTACAGCACGCAGCGCCGGAGACCCGGGTTCGATCCCGACTATGGGTGCTGTCTGTACGGAGTTCGTATGTTCTCCCCGTGACCGCGTGGGTTTTCTCCAAGATCTTTGGTCTCTTCCCACACTCCAAAGACGTACAGGTATGCAGGTAACTTGCCTTGGTAAATGTAAAAATTGTCCCTAGTGTGTGTAGGATAGCGTTGATATGCGGGGATCGCTGGTAGGTGCGGACCTGGTGGGCTGAGGGGCCTGTTTCCGCGCTGTATCTCTAAACTAAACTAAAACTAGGATGTCACGCCACTCATTATATACATTATACAGAGTAGGAATAGGACGATATTTCAGATGAATACGTGGCTTGAAAAATGGTGCAAGGGGGAGGGATTCGAATTTTTAGGACATTGGAACCAGTTCTGGGAGAGGTGGGACCAGTACAAACAGGACGGTCTGCACCTGAGCTGGAATGGAACCAATGTCCTAGGGGGAGTGTTTGCTAATGCTGTCGGGGAGGATTTAAACTAATGTGGCAGGGGGATGGGAGCAGGAGCAGAGAGACAGAGGGGTGTAAAATGAGGGTAGAAGCAATAGGTAGCAAGGTGAAAAGTAAAAGTGGCAGGCAGACAAACCCAGGGCAAAAATCAAAAAGGGCCACTTTTCAACATAATTGTATAAGGGGTAAGAGAGTTGTAAAAACAAGCCTGAAGGCCTTGTGTCTCAATGCAAGGAGTATACGTAATAAGGTGGATGAATTAAATGTGGAGATAGTTATTAATGATTATGATATAGTTGGGATTACGGAGACATGGCTCCAGGGTGATCAAGGCTGGGAGCTCAACATCCAGGGATATTCTATATTCAGGCGGGATAGACAGAAAGGAAAAGGAGGTGGGGTAGCGTTGCTGGTTAGAGAGGACATTAAAGCAGTGGAAAGGAAGGACATTAGCTTGGAGGATGTGGAATCGATATGGGTAGAGCTGCGAAACACTAAGGGGCAGAAAACGCTAGTGGGAGTTGTGTACAGGCCACCTAACAGCAGTAGTGAGGTTGGGGATGGCATCAAGCAGGAAATTAGAAATGTGTGCACTAAAGGTGCAGCAGTTATAATGGGTGACTTCAATCTACATATAGATTGGGTGAACCAAACTGGCAGGGGTGCTGAGGAAGAGGATTTCTTGGAATGTTTGCGAGATGGTTTTCTAAACCAACATGTCGAGGAACCAACGAGAGAGCAGGCCATTCTAGACTGGGTATTGAGTAATGAGGAAGGGTTAGTTAGCAGTCTTGTTGTGCGAGGCCCCTTGGGCAAGAGTGACCATAATATGGTGGAGTTCTTCATTAGGATGGAGAGTGACAAAGTCATCAGAAACAAGTGTTCTGAACTTAAAGAAAGGTAACTTTGAGGGTATGAGACGTGAATTGTCCAAGATAGACTGGCAATTTATACTTAAAGGGTTGACGGTGGACATGCAATGGAAGGCATTTAAAGATTGCATGGATGAACTACAACAATTGTTCATCCCAGTTTGGCAAAAGAACAAACCAGGAAAGGTAGTGCATCCGTGGCTAACAAGGGGAATCAAGGATAGTATTAAAACAAAAGATGAAGCATATAAATTAGCCAGAAAAAGTATCATACCGGAGGACTGGGAGAAATTCAGAGTCCAGCAGAGGAGGACAAAGGGCTTAATTAGGAAAGGGAAAATAGATTATGAGAGAAAACTGGCAGGGAACATAAAAACTGACTGCAAAAGCTTTTATAGATATGTGAAGAGATAAAGACTAGTTAAGACAAATGTAGGTCCCTTGCAGTCGGAAACAGGTGAATTGATCATAGGGAACAAGGAGATGGCAGACCAATTGAACAACTACTTTGGTTCTGTCTTCACTAGGGAAGACATAAACAATCTGCCGGAAATAGCAGGGGACCGGGGGTCTAACGAGATGGAGGAACTGAGGGTAATCCAGGTTAGTCGGGAAGTGGTGTTAGGTAAATTAAATGGATTAAAAGCCGATAAATCCCCAGGGCCAGATAGGCTGCATCCCAGAGTGCTTAAGGAAGTAGCCTCAGCAATAGTGGATGCATTAGTGATAATTTTTCAAAACTCTTTAGATTCTGGAGTAGTTCCTGAGGATTGGAGGGTAGCTAATGTAACACCACTTTTTAAAAAGGGAGGGAGAGAGAAAACGGGGAATTATAGACCAGTTAGCCTAACATCGGTAGTGGGGAAAATGCTAGAGTCAGTTATTAAAGATGTGATAGCATCACATTTGGAACGTGGTGAAATCATCGGACAAAGTCAGCATGAATTTATGAAAGGCAAATCATGCCTGACGAATCTTATAGAATTTTTCGAGGATGTAACTAGTAGAGTGGATAAGGGAGAACCAGTCGATGTGTTATATCTGGACTTTCAGAAGGCCTTCGACAAGGTCCCACATAGGAGATTGGGGTACAAACTTAAAGCACACGGTATTGGGGGTTCAGTGTTGAGGTGGATAAAGAATTGGTTAGCGGACAGGAAGCAAAGAGTAGGAATAAACGGGTCCTTTTCGGAATGGCAGGCAGTGACTAGTGGGGTACCGCAAGGCTCAGTGCTGGGACCCCAGTTATTTACAATATATATTAATGATTTGGACGAGGGAATTGAATGCAATATCTCTAAGTTTGCGGATGACACGAAGCTGGGTGGCAGTGTTAGCTGCGAGGAGGATGCTAGGAGGCTGCAGAGTGACTTGGATAGATTAGGAGAGTGGGCAAATGCATGGCAGATGCAATATAATGTGGATAAATGTGAGGTTATCCACTTTGGCGGCAAGAACAGGAAAGCAGAGTATTACCTGAATGGTGGCCAATTAGGAAAAGGGGAGATGCAACGTGACCTGGGTGTCATGGTGCACCAGTCATTGAAAGCAAGCATGCAGGTGCAGCTGGCAGTGAAGAAAGCCAATGGTATGTTGGCATTCATAGCAAGAGGATTTGAGTATAGGAGCAGGGAGGTTCTGCTGCAGTTGTACAGGGCCTTGGTGACACCGCACCTGGAGTATTGTGTACAGTTTTTGTCTCCTAATCTGAGGAATGACATTCTAGCCTTAGAGGGAGTACAGAGAAGGTTCACCAGATTGATCCCTGGAATGGCAGGACTTTCATATGAAGAAAGACTGGATAGACTAGGCTTATACTCGCTGGAATTTAGAAGACTGAGGGGGGATCTTATTGAAACATATAAAATTCTTAAGGGGTTGGAGAGGCTAGATGCGGGAAGATTGTTCCCGATGTTGGGGAAGTCCAGAACCAGGGGTCACAGCTTAAGGATAAGGGGGAAGTCTTTTAGGACCGAGATGAGAAAACATTTCTTCACACAGAGAGTGGTGAGTCTGTGGAATTCTCTGCCACAGAAGGTAGTTGAGGCCAGTTCATTGGCTATATCCAATCTACCCTTTCTGTCCAAAGTTTTGGAACGCGCTGTAGCTTCTCAACTCAAATACCACCTCTCTACCAATAACCTGTATGAAACTTTCCAATCCGGATTCCGTTCCAACCACAGTACTGAAACTGCGCTCCTCAAAATCACCAACGACCTTTTCCTCTCCTCTGACGCTGGCAACCTCAACATCCTCATCCTACTTGACCTCAGCGCCGCCTTTGACACCATAAATCACTCCATTCTCCTCACCCGACTTGAAACCTCCTTTAACATCACCGGCACAGCCCTATCCTGGATCAAATCTTACCTCTCCGACAGGCACCAGTTCATCTCCATTAACAACTGTAAATCCCCCACCGCTCCCCTCCCCCAAGGTGTCCCCCAAGGCTCAGTCCTTGGCCCCCTCCTCTTCATCCTCTACCTGTTCCCCCTTGGTCAATTAATCCGCCGTCATGGTCTCAACTTCCACTGCTTCGCCGATGATATCCAGCTCCTCATCTCCACCAAGTCAATCTCCACCACCACACACTCTACACTGACAAACTGCATCACTGAAATAAAATCTTGGCTTCAATCAAATTTCCTCAAACTCAACTGCAACAAATCCGAAATCATCATCATTGGTCCAAAAACGCTCACCAAATCCACCCAAAACTTCATCCTCACTATTGATGGTCTCCCAGTATCCACCTCCCCTCACATCCGGAATCTTGGAATCATCTTTGATCAAACCCTCTCCTTCGACAAACACATCAAACACATCACCAAGACAGCCTTCTTCCACCTCAAAAACATTGCCCGTCTCCGTCCATGCCTCTCCTCCACAGCTGCAGAAACCCTCATCCACGCCTTCATCACCTCCCGTCTGGACTATTGCAACAGCCTCCTCTATGGCTCACCCTCAAAAATCATCAGTAAACTTCAATACATTCAAAACTCCGCTGCCCGTCTACTCACCCACTCCCCGATCCGTGACCATATCACCCCCGTCCTTTACAAGCTCCACTGGCTCCCCATCCCCCCGAGAATCCAGTACAAAATCCTCCTCATGACCTACAAAGCCCTCCATAACCTGGCCCCATCCTACCTGACTGACCTCCTCCACAGACACACTCCCACCTGCACCCTCCGCTCTGCTGCTGCCAACCTCCTGTCCCCCCCCATCCGGACCAAACTCAGATCCTGGGGGGACAGGGCTTTCTCCATCGCTGCTCCCACCCTCTGGAACTCACTACCCCAAACCGTCAGAGACTCCTCCTCACTCACCACATTCAAAACATCACTGAAGTCTCACCTGTTCAGCACTGCCTTCAACCACTGACCGTCACCTCACTTTCTGTCTCCTTTTTCTGTTCGTTTACTTATTTATCTATTTATTTTCTTCTCTATGTTCTAGTAATCCCTGTAAAGCGTCTTTGAGTGTTTGAAAAGCGCTATATAAATGTAATGCATTATTATTATATTTAAGAGGGAGTTAGATGTGGCCCTTGTGGCTTAAGGGATCAGGGGGTATGGAGAGAAGGCAGGTACAGGTTACTGAGCTGGATGATCAGCCATGATCATATTGAATGGCGGTGCAGGCTCGAAGGGCCGAATGGCCTACTCCTGCACCTATTTTCTATGTTTCTATGTTTCTATTAACTGCTTCTATACTCACATCAAGTGTTTGCAAGGAAGCTCCAACACACATCCCAAGCCAATATTAAATCAGGCTATTTCCAGCCACTGCTGCCCCTTGTTCCATTTTATGCTGGTAGCCAGGACATAACCCAGGGCATAAGCAATACATCTCCAATTGGATTTGCCAGGAGACCCTCATCTATATTCTTACAAGACAGGCTATGTTATACATTTAGGCTTGGTTAATTTATTTTCCCAAGCTGAGGGGCTTCCTCCCCTGAAGGAATCTCAAGTGTACCAGGGGTTGTGGAGGTGGGTTTGACGAACTAACTGTACAGTGGGAAGCAACGCTACAAGGCAAAAAATCATTGCTTACACCGGCATCCTTCTCTGGTGTTCCATCAGATCATGGCTTGCTATTCACTGAAATAAGACCAGAAAAATTAAACATTACGTTACTTCAGGGATTTTAACTTTCTTTGGGTTGCACATAACTTTGGCAATGAAACAAACATGCAGTTGTTGTCGTGGTTTTCTGCTCCCAACACCTTCCCTACACTGCGCTTATAATAGCCCAAACGAAAGCCCTACAAAAATACATTAAGGAATGCAGGACCCACAAAGGCATTGTAATGGGCATGGGTGAAAGATCCCTCGGTCAATTAGTAGATTCATTCAGTGGTAGGTGAAGAAATTATTTATGTGGGGCCATGTGAACAGGAGTAGTGTCTGACAGAGATGCTGTCTGACCCGCTGAGTTACTCCAGCTTTTTGTGTCTATCTTAGGGGGTACTCCAAATCTTGCTTCCCATTCAACAAGCCTCTCAATCTCCAGTCCACTGTCATGTCTTGCCATCAGCGATAGGAGATTCCCTCAGAATGTGCTGAGTTTGCAAAGATAAGTTGACCAGAGCTAAAATGTGCAACTGTATCTTTATTTCTACGTGACAAGCCATGTGAAGGAAGCCCCTAATGAACTCAGGGTGGTGCCAAGTGGAGACAAAGGGCCCACATCTTTTTGTTGTCCAATTAACATCTCACCTTCCTCGATTTTGGCACAAATGGAGGCAACCCCAAAAGATAAAGAAGGAATCAAACAAATTCATTTTTTTGAAGTGAAGCATTATTAAATCTCCCATAGGAGTTACATGCATTTGGCAAAATTTGAAATATCTGAACAACTGTTTAATTGAGGCCCTCTTTGAGCACGAGTAATCGCAAAGCCTTTAAGATAGCCATTTTAAAAAGCAAAGCTTCACCCAAAGACATAAAATCCTTTGTGGGGCCAAAATTTTTGTTTCCAACACCATTGTGCTGACATTGTGTTTCTATTTCCCTCTTTGTATCAACTCACCCTTGGTTGTCCACCCATACTAAATTTTGGTCAGTCCTTCATTTCTTTTTTGTGTGTTTTTTTGGGGTTGGGTGGTTTGAGTGCCTGTTTGATGTTTTTATTGTTGGACTGTGTTTTTGGGGGTTTTAGGGTGTGTGATTTGAATGCCTATTTAATGCTTCTATTGTTGGACTGTGTTTTGGGGGGTTTTTGGGGTTGGGTAATTTGGGTGCCTGTTTAGTGCTTTTATTGTTGGACTGTGGGTGATTGAATTAACATTTTGTTCAAGATGGCCGCGCCGTTGTGTTTGGCTGCCTGCCACTGTATGTTTCTTTTTTTCCTAGTCAGATGTGCAGCACTTTGGTCAACGTGGGTTGTTTTTAAATGTGCTATACAAATAAATTGACTTGACTTGACTTGACTTCATTTGATCGGCAAAATTCCCACTAAAAGCTGAGGCTGTTGGAACAATTCAAGGGTGAATGCATTTGGAACCCAGCGCCTTCTCTTGATTACATTGTTCCTGCTGCCAGTGCTGGGTCCGATCCTCCAAACGACTTGGGAAATGCTTGCAGGAGGAACTGGGCATAACTGCAAACCAAGCTTCACACTCTGACACAATGGGAATTTGGAATGTTGTGAGCAATTTTGAGCACCATATCTGAGGAAGGGTGCACCGGCCCTGGAGAAGGTTCAGAGGAGGTTTACAAGAATGATCCCAGGAATGAGTTGGTTAACATATGCTGAGCGTTTGTTGGCACTGGGCCTGTCCTCGCTCATTCTTTAGAAGAATGAGGGGGGACCTCATTGAAATGTACAGAATATTGAAAGGCTTGGGTAGAGTAGATGTGGAGAGGATGTTTCCACTAGTGGGAGAGTCTAGGACTAGAGGTCATAGGCTCAGAATTAAAAGACGTTCTTTTAGGAAGGAGATGAGGAGAATTTCTTTTAGTCAGAGGGTGGTGAATCTGTGGAATTCTTTGCCACAGAAGGCTGTGGAGGCCAAGTCAGTGTCTATATTTAAGGCAGGGACAGATAGATTCTTAATTAGTACGGGTGTCAGAGGTTATGGGGAAAATGCTGGAGAATGGGGTTAGGAGGGAGAGATAGATCAGCCATGACTGAATGGTGGAGTATACTTGATGGGCCGAATGGCCTAATTCTGCTCCGACCACTTGTAATCTTATGAGAAGTGGCGACCAAAATTACCGCTCACTCTCCGGCAGTCAGACTCACACTGCTGCACCTTCAAAGCCGACAACTGCCTCATTTAATTTCCAGAAGCATATTTTCAAATGAACATCTGTGTGGGTGCTGGGGTGATTTGCCTCGTTGTTACAAAATAGCAACAGCACACTACTGGCAAGGGTATTTTGCACTGGTGAGCTGCACACCCATTGCATGTCATCCGCTTGCTCATTGTTTTCCTATCAGAATGGCAACAAATCAAGCTCATTAAAAAAAAATCTTCAGCTTTCCTGATTACTCAAGATTATGGGACAAGCATGATCTCATTTGAGGATTGTTACGGCTACATCCTGATCCACCGCAGGCTGAAGGGAACACGCGGGAGGTCACAGTGGGCACAGTGGCTGTCGTATGCTCATCCTGTCAACCGTGGTGAGAATACAATACACAACAAAATAATTAAATAACACCCTGCAGTGACATCTCTTTGCTTCTGTGCGAGGATTATTAAACCTCAAAATGCGTTCCCTCGTTGACATGAGCTGATGTGATTAAAGCTAATGCATGTACCTAGGCCATCTTTGCTTATAGTGCGTACAAGTAAATTAAGTTATCCCGAATTTAAATAAAAACAGCATTTGAAAACACTTCAAACTCATTTATTTTAAAACTTGAAATAATTTTCTTTTTTCCACTTTCAAAGTCTTATAACCTAATTCTTTAAGAGTGAATAGATACCAGACTACAGATAGGGCGGCACAGTGGTGCAGCGGTAGAGCTGCTGCCTTACAGCGCCTGAGACCCGGGTTCGATCCTGACTATGGGTGCTGTTTGTATGGAGTTTGTACATACTCCCCAAGACCTGCGTGGGTTTTCTCCGAGATCTCCGGTTTCCTCCTCACACTCCTAGATGTACAGGGTTTGTAGATTAATTGGCTGGGTATAATTGTAACGTGTCCCTAGAGTGTGTAGGATAGTGTTAGTGTGCTGGAATCGCTGGCTGGTGCGGTCTCAGTGGGCCGAAGGGCCTGTTTGCGCGCTGTATCTCTCTCTCAACTAAACTTGGTGCAGAGTTGTCAGGGTTAATGAGAAGGTAAGGCTCTGCAATGCCCTTCATCTGCAGACAGGAGGCCATTTCATTGATCTCATCATGGATTCCCAGTGAGTTTCAGTCCAAGACACTTGGCACTGATGTCAGAGTGCACTTTGGGCCAACCTTGAAGTACTTGTATAGTCCACCACTCCTTCTATTAACACTGTAGGAAAATAACTGCAGATGCTGGTACAAATCGAAGGTATCACAAAATGCTGGAGTAACTCAGCAGGTCAGGCAGCATCTAGGAGAGAGGGAATGGGTGACGTTTCGGGTCGAGACCATTCTTCAGACTGATCCGTCACCCATTCCCAAACGTCACCCAAACGTCACCCATTCCCTCTCTCCTAGATGCAGCCTGACCTGCTGAGTTACTCCAGCATTTTGTGATACCTTCTATTGACACTGCCTCAGTCCACAACCAAGATGGCTTTGGGGAGGTCATCCTATTCCATTCTAATGCTTGATGCACCTGACTTGTGTGTGGACCAATCTGCACTGCGGGAAAATGCTTCTTATTAGGTGGAGGAACAGGAAGTGCTGAAATTGTTCAGTGTCTTTTGTAGAGGACCCCTGTCTCAAAACTGCAGAGAATAGATGACAGGACCATTGAAATAAGGTGGTCCTCCTCAGATAATGCAGGTCTTTTCTATTCCTTTGTCACTTTGCATCATTTCTGATGACAAATGGGCAATTGCAAAGATTATAAAAGCCATTTACCTCGTCTTCTTTAGGGTTTAGCTTGTTGGCTGCTTCATCTAAAACTCTGCCATTTTGCTTTGGAAGTTTAACAGTCAGTTACAGCCAAAATTCCACACAGCTTATGCTGATAATGCACAATTGTGGTTCCAGATCATTTGGTAACAGTCTTCAGAAGCAGCCTACACACTATTCACAATTGGCAACCGGAGACATCCATGATGAAGACAATTGTCTCTATATCAAAGACAATAGAGTAGAGCAAGATAGACCACTCAACCCTAAAAACCGTAGTATGTCATGGCGCCATTTTAGTAGGCAGAAACTTGCAGAAACATTTAAAAAGAAAAATAACAAAAATCTGTGACTTGATAGATGAGATATATTCTGCATTTTTATGGTATCATCACACATACTGTTCCCCCAAAACACTGATTACACTGCGAGAGGCATAGTGAACGGCGGGTTTGCTTACTAAAATGGCGGACGTTACGCTCCTTTGCGTACTACACTTCAGTCGAGGCAATTTAAATGGGGTGGTTCATCTTGCTCCTCTAGTATCTTTGCTCTATATCCTGGAACCAAAAATACTGGCCTGAATACGACACTGGACTGACTGGTTAGCATGCAACAAAAAGACTTTCACTCTACCTCGGTACACATGACAATAAACTAAACTAAACTAAATTGAAGAAGGGTCTTGACCCGAAACATCACTCATTCCTTCTCTCCGGAGATGCTGCCTGTCCCGCTGAGTTACTCCAGCATTTTGTGTCTACCTTCAAACTAAACTACTGTTTGAATAACTTGGAGACAGGCAAATAACTCTGAAGGGTGGCGTGTAAAATGTGCATTGCAAAATTACTCGTAAAGTGATAGGTCGTATCATAGAACTGGGCTGTACAGAGGAATTAACTAAAAGGTATTCTTCTGCTAGATTATTAACCTGCTTATTGTTTGCGTAATACATCTGCATCTCTTTAAAATCTAATTCAAAAATGCTGGGATGAGATTTTACAGAAACACCATACAGCCAAGTGTTGAAGGAACTTGCCGACGTTGATTTCTTTTATCCCTCATTGCCCTGACAGATGCCAAAAAGGATAACCAGATGTCTTCCCTTTAGAGAGAACTGATGGGGTGGAAAGACCTTTCTCCTGCATTCCTGCACATCTCATCCTGGCTTGATTTGCAGCAGCCTCCAAAGAACTCTCATCCCTTGTTAATTCACAGAGAATCACAAACCAAGAATACCATGCATGGCTGAGGGATTCCAAGACAAGGTTCGACTGAAAAAGTTGGGGTTGTTCCTGGAGTCAAGGTTGAGATGAGATTCAATGGAGGTGTACAAATTCTTGATGGGTTTAAGATAGGCTAAAGACAGGAAATGTATGCTCATTAGTTCATGGGAATTGGGATACAAACCTGTGTGCAATGGATAGACACAAAAAGCCGGAGTAACTCAACGGATCAGGCAGCAGCTCTGTAGAAAAAGAATAGGTGACATATCGAGTCGGAAACCTTCTTCAGACGTGGGTTCTGACCCAAAACGTCACATATTCCTTTTCTCAAGAGATACTGTGTGACCCGCTGAGTTACTCCAGCATTTTGTGTCTATCTTCAGTATAAAGCAGCATCTGTAGTTCCTTCCTGCACCCTGTGTGCGATAGATACAGACGGATTTCTTTAAAAATATGAGTGGCAATGATCTGGAACTCAGGGACAACAGCGTAAAAAATCAATCAGTGCTTTCCTAAAGGAGGTGGGTGGACACTTGAGGGTGTCTAATTTGCAGACTGGAAAAGAGCAGGGGATGCACTAACAGGAATTCTATACGGATAAGCAGCATGAAGCCGATGGCCTGAATCTCTTCCTTAAGATTAATAATGAATCTTAATTATATATCTTGAGGCTAAACACAAATTGGAGGAACAGCATCTCATATTTCACTATGGCAGCTTACAGCCCAGTGGCATGAATATTGATTTCTCTCACTTCAGGTAGTCCCGGCATTTCCTCTCTCTCCATCCCTCCCCCACCCAAGTCGCACCAGCTTCTCGTTCTCACCCAACCAACAGCTAACCTGTTTCCTTCATCATCGTTAGTTTTTTTGCATATCTTTCATTCGTTGTTCTTTATCTCTCGACATCATCGTCTATATCTCTCATTTCCCTTTCCTCTGACTAGTAGGGAGGGTCTTGACCCGAAACGTCACCCATTCCTTGCCTCCAGAGATGCTGCCTGTCCCGCTGAGTTACTCCAGCTTTTTGTGTCTATCTTCCTGTACCACCCTTCAACTGACATTCTACCATCTTTACCCCATACAGAGGTCACGTGTCTAAAGTTCAGATAATGACCACACTGTGACTTAATTCCTCTTGCAACACTTATCCTATTTATTCTGCTTTTCAAGCAGGATGTAGGTGGTCAAAAAGGCTTTTGGCACATTGTCCTTCATTAGTTAGAGTATAGTGTTTAGAAGTTGAGAGGTCATGTAAAAGACGTTGGTGAGGCCTCATTTACCGAATTGTGTTTGTTTCTGGACACCGTGTTACAGAAAAAATGTTGTCAAGTTGGCAGGGGTACAGGGAAGATTTACAAGGATGTTGCCAGGACTCAAGGGTCAGAGCTGCAGGGAGAGGTTGAGCAATGTGGGACTTTATTCCTTGGAGCGCAGGAGGATGAGGGGTGATCTTATAGAGGTGTCCAAAATCATGAGAGGAATAGATTGGGTAGATGCACAGTCTCTTGCTCAGAGTGTGGGAATCAAGAACCAGATGACATAGGTTTAAGGTGAAAGGGGATATAGTTAATAGGAATTTGAGGGGTACCTTTTTCACACAAAGGGTGGTGGGTGTATGGAATGAGCTGCCAGAGGAGGTAGTTGAGCCTGGGACTATCCCAATGTTTAAGAAACAATAAAACAGGTACATGGATAGGACAGGTTTGGAGGGATATGGGCCAAATGCTGGCAAGTGGGACTAGAGTAGATGGGACATTTTGGTCTGTGTGGGCAGGTTGGGCCGAAGGGCCTGTTTCCATGCTGTATCACTCGATGGCTCTACAAATGTTATTGTGATGGGTCTCCTATAAAAGCCACGTGAACGTTCGGGTGGTTGCATGCCGAGAAGAAACATTTGCTTTACATTGCCTCGCCTCCAGGAGCTTCATCCTCCGCGGGGCATTGAATGTGACGGGATTCGATGAAAAGAACATTTGTGAGACATAATGGTTTGCACAGGATGGCGTGGCACTACATTGAGCAGATCTAATTGCAAGCAGAGTGAAACTGTGTTTCTCCCACTCATTCTCCATCACTTGTGCGCCACTGTAACTTTGAAAGGGACAACTAGTGCGCAGCATTACAATAAACCTCAACTGGAGTCACAGAAGACAATTTTCATTGCTGAATGACTGTGGCTTCTTTAACTTTCAACGTTAACCACTCGGTGCATCTCCCTCCCCACTGATTGCTCTTAGATGCTTTAGCTCACAAACGGCAACCACACCCATGTCATTCCCTCTTCTCCCCTCTCTCAAAAGACCGCAGGACTAGGAAGGGCAAACTGCAGCACATCTGGGAACCTGGGGAAGGTGGAGCCACATCTGTAAAGACGCCTAATTTATGTGTACGAAGGAACTACAGATGCTGGTGTAAAACCAAAGATAAATACAAAAAGCTGGAGTAACTCAGTGGGACAGGCAGCATCTCTGGAGTGAAGGAATGGGTGACGTTTCGGGTCAAGACCCTTCTTCATTCTGGAGAAGGGTCGTGACCTGGAATGTCACCCATTCCTTCTCTCCAGAGATGCTGCCTGTCCCGCTGAGATGCTACAACCTTTTGTGTCTATTTTTAAGAAGCCTAATTTACGTAGCAGGTAAATGGAAATATACAGAATGTACTGAGAGTGTATGAGTGTAATTCTTTTGTGAGTGTTTTAGAGGATTATGTTTGTGGAAACAATAGATTTTAAAGTGCATTTTAAAGGATGAGGTTTCTGAATACTTAGCTCATAATAAAATAGGCCAAAGTCAGCATTGTTTTGTGAAAGGGAGATCTTGCCTGACAAGCCTGTTGAAAATCTTTGAGGAAGTAAATAGCAGGACAGACAAAGGAGAGTCAGTGGATGTTGTTTACCTGTATTTTCAGAAGGCCTTTGATAAGGTGCCTCACATGAGGCTGCTAAAGAAGATGAGAGCCCATGGTATCAGAGGGAAGATAGCAGGTTGGCTGGACAGAAGAAGGCAAAGAGTGGCAATAAAGGGGGCTTTTC
The DNA here is from genome assembly GCF_053455715.1 of Rhinoraja longicauda. Taxonomy (NCBI): domain Eukaryota; kingdom Metazoa; phylum Chordata; class Chondrichthyes; order Rajiformes; family Arhynchobatidae; genus Rhinoraja; species Rhinoraja longicauda. Next base: position 34,429,801 of record NC_135973.1, on the reverse strand, counting down.
CCCCCAAAAACATATATTTCAAGAGGACTAGAATATAAAAACAAGGATGTAATGCCGAGGCTTTATATGTTACTGGTCAGACTGCATTTGGAGTATTGTGAGCAGTTTTGGGCCCCATATCTGAGGAAGGATGTGCTGGCTCTGGAGAGGGCAGAGGAGGTTTACGAGAATGATCCCAGGAATGAGTCGTTTAACATATGATGAGCGTTTGACGGCAAATGGGCCAGTACTCGCTGGAGTTTAGAAGGATGAGCAGGGACCTTATCGAAACTTACCAAATAGTGAAAGGCCTGTATAGAATATAAGTGGAGAGGATGTTTCCACTAGTGGAAGAGACTAGGACCAGAGGCCACAGCCTCAGAATAAAAGGATATACCTTCAGAAAGGAGATGCGGAGGGATTTATTCAGTCAGAAAGCGGTGAATCTGTGGAATTCAGTGCCACAGAAGTGCAATGGAGGTCATCAATTGATATTTTTGAGGTGGAGATTGACTGATGCATAATTAGTAAGAGTGTCAGGGGTTATGGAAAGAAGGCAGGAGAATGGGATTGAGAGGGAGAGGTAGATCAGCCATGATTGAATGGCGGAGTGGACTTGATGGGCCGAATGGCCTAATTCTGGTCCTATCACTAATGAACCTATGAAACATTGCCCAAACTTTAAACTACATTAGTAAAAGCAACATGTGGTATACGTGACACTTTACGATAATATTGTTTTCATACAAATCGGACAAGTAATTACTTTAATGTCTTTTAATGGTGTTAAAACAGCAATGTGGGACACCTGGATGCTTCTGTATCAGCCCATTGCATTTTATTGCAACACTGTGCTACTTCATAGATGCTCTTAATGGATCTATTACAATACAAACACTTCTGTCAGCTGTAAAAGGGTGTTGCTGGTGAATGAATTTAAGCTGCAAAGATGGCAGGGGGAGTTAATGTGCTCTTAAGGATCAGGGGGCTCTGTGGAGAATTGTGAGCAGAGCCCACTTGAGGCAGGACAGACACAAAATGCTGGAGTAACTCAGCGGGACAGGCAGCATCTCTGGAGAGAAGAAATGGGTGACGTTGCTGGTTAAGACCCTTCTTTCAGACTGAAGAAAGGTCTCGACCTGAAACGTCACCCATTCCTTCTCTCCAGAGATGCTGCCTGTCCCGCTGAGTTACTCCAGCATTTTGTGTCTATCTTCGATTTAAACCAGAATCTGTAGTTCTTGCCGACACCACTGAAGGCATTTGGCTTGAGGGCTATCATAACCTTCCAGGCTGGCAATCAGAAAGTTGCAAGGGAGGCCATGAATGTCTGATCTGTGGAGAAGCCTGCAATGCAAGCAACTGCCCATGATCTCCTGTGCCCTGTAGAACTTGAAAAGGGAGTTTGCATAAACTTCCTAATGTGGCATTAAGCAACAAATTGTGAAATATTGCAGAGATCAGCAGCTGCATATTAGAATCATTCCAAAGCTAGAGCAAGGCTACATCCCAAGGCTCTGACCTCAGAGGCAGAGCAGACAAGGCCCATGAGATCATATTGCAGACAAAGTTCTCAGTGAAGATAAAATGTATAAGAAGGAACTGCAGACGCCGGTTAAAGCTGAAGATAGACACAAAAAGCTGGAATAACTCAGCGGGACAGGCAGCATCTCTGGAGTGAAGAAATTGGTGACGTTTCGGATCGAGACCCTTCTCCAGTCTTCATTCCTTCTCTCCAGAGATGCTGCCTGAACTACTGAGTTACTCCAGCGTTTTGTGTCTATCTGCAAAGACAAAATGGGGTTTGTTTTTTGGCCGTATAAGCGCCATGATGCCAGAAGAAACAGTTATTAACGGCGAGTTTGAGTTTAGTTTATTGTCTCGTGTACCGAGGTACAGTGAAAAGCTTGTGTTGTCTGCTGTCCAGTCAGCGGAAAGACAATATGTGATTACAATCGAACCATCCACAGGGTACAGATGCGTGTAAATGATAAAGGGAAGATAAGTCCAGTGAATTCCGATCAAAGATCGTCCGAGGGTCTCTAATGAGGTAGATAGTAGCTCAGGACTGCTCCTAGTTGTTGGTAGGATCATGGTTCAGTTGCCTGATAACAGCTGGGTAGAAACTGTCCCTGAATCTGGAGGTGTGCATTTTCACACTTCCATACCTTTTGTCTGATTCGAGAGGTGAGAATAGGGAGTGGCCTGGGTGCCACTTGTCCTTGAAAATGCTGGTGGCCTTGCCTTGGAAACGGACATTGTGCAGGCCAGAGGCAGAGTTGAACTCTTTTGTGAGCGTTTTATATTGAGAAAAGGATGGAACTGACTCACATAGAAATCTCATCACAAAAGTCAGGAGTTTAATTTTCTAATTAGTGCGAAGAGTCAGAAATGTTGCAAGTATTCTTGCAACATTTCTGAGTGTCTTAGCACCGTTTAGAAAATTAATCTAGCTAATCTAAGCTCTGTGCCAGTTTAGATTAGTTACACAGCACCATATGTTTGTGGAATTGTGCACAAGAATTTCTGCTTCAAGAACTTCCTAAACTTTCATGGCAATCTGTTTCCACGAACCTTGAAATTAGTTCAAAGTATAACAAACCTTTTCATTGAATGAAACATTTTTATGACAAGAGTAAGAAAATCAGAAAGAAAACATACTTTTCGAGAAAGAGCAGAGAAATAGGATTACACTTCATGTGTTGCAAAACTAACCCTGATGCAAAGGGTCAAACAGGGTCCATGCAACAATTATCACTTAAAGCAGTTCTTTTAATATTGTTGAAGATTTTAATTTTAATTTATTTAGTTATTTGTTGGATTTGTGCATCAATGGCAATTTAGACATTTATTGCATGTGTCTAATTGTCTTTAGAAGATGATGATAAGCTGCCTTTACAAAATTGCTGCATATTTTCTGGTGAAGTTACTCGCACATTGCTGCTCGGTCGGAAGTTTCTGGAATGACACTGAGCAACAGTTAAGGCATTGGAATACATACCCAAGCCGATGGTGAGCACATCTGCTGGTGGTGGTATTTCCATGTACCTGAAACTTTATCCATCCGAGTGAATAAGATTACGGGGTAGAGAAGACCTGATGAAATAGCCTAGATGATTAATGACAGTACATTTTGCAGATGGTACACACTGTACCTTGCGTCTGGAGGTGATGGACTAGGTACCAATCAAAAGGACTGCTTTCTAGAAACATAGAAAATAGGTGCAGGAGTAGGCCACTCGGCCCTGTGAGCCATTCAATATGACCATGGCTGATCACCCAAAATCAGTACCCCGTTCTCCCCATATCCCTTGATTCCGTTAGCCCTCAGAGCTGTATCTAACTCTCTCTCTTGAAAACATCTAGTGAATTGACCTCCACTGCCTTCTGTGGCAGAGAATTCCACAGATTCACAACTCTCTGGGTGAAAAAGTATTTCCTCATCTCAGTCCTAAATGGTCTACCCCTTATTCTTAAATCATTAAACCTGAATTTTATCCTGGATGGTGTGAGCTTCTTGAGCTTAGTTGGGAGTGGACATCCGACCAAGCATAGAGTTTCCATCAAGCTCCTGACTTATGGCTTGGAGATGGTGGAATGGCGTTGGGGGAAACTTGTCCATTATTCCAGAACATTCAGATGGCCTCTTACAGCTTTGATGATGGAGGACTTGGCACCAGGAATACCATTGAATGTTAAACGTGGGTGGTTCGATTCCCCCGATCTTCGATTTGGCCATTGTATGGTATTCCCGTGGTACTGATGTTATTTCCCACTTATCAGCCTGCGCCTGAATGTTCAAGTCAAGTCAAGTCAAATTTATTTGTCACATACACATACTCGATGTGCAGTGAAATGAAAGTGGCAATGCCTGCGGGTTGTGCACAAAAAGAATTACAGTTACAGCATATAAATAAAGTTAATAAGTTACTAAACATAGCACAAAAAGTGTCGACAAAAATTTAGTCTCTGGGGTTATCAAAGTTGACAGTCCTGATGGCCTGTGGGAAGAAGCTCCGTCTCATCCTCCCCGTTTTCACAGCGTGACAGCGGAGGCGTTTGCCTGACCGTAGCATCTGGAACAGTCCGTTACTGGGGTGGCAGGGGTCCCTCATGATCTTGCTTGCTCTGGATCTGCACCTCCTGATGTATAGGTCCTGCAGGGGGACGAGTGTAGTTCCCATGGTGCGTTCTGCCGAACGCACTACTCTGCAGGGCCATCCTGTCCTGGGCAGAGCTGTTCCCAAACCAGACTGTAATGTTGCCGGACAGGATGCTCTCTACAGCCCCAGAGTAGAAGCAATGAAGGATCCTCAGCGACACTCTGAATTTCCTCAGTTGTCTAAGGTGGTAAAGGCGCTGCTTAGCCTTACCCACCAGTGCGGCAATGTGCGTTGCCCACGTCAGATCCTCTGCGATGCGGACTCCCAAGTATTTGAAACTGCTCACCCTATCCACAATAGACCCCTTTATCTCCAGTGGCGTGTACGTCCTTGGATGTTTAGCCCTTCTGAAGTCCACAATCAGCTCCTTTGTTTTAGTGACATTCAAGAGGAGGCTATTGTCCTGACACCAGAGTGCCAGATCAGCCACCTCCTCCCGGTAGGCCTTCTCATCGTTGTTGGAGATCCGGCCCACCACCACAGTGTCATCAGCAAACTTGATGATGGAGTTTGAGCTGAACCTGGCCCTACAGTCATGTGTGTACAGGGAGTACAGTAGGGGGCTAAGGACGCAGCCCTGGGGGGATCCTATGTTCAGGGTGAGGGAGCTAGATGTGTGTTCCCCCATCCTGACCACTTGGGGCCTGGCAGTGAGAAAGTCCAGGACCCAGGCACACAGAGGGGTGCTAAGCCCCAGTTCCAGCAGCTTCTCAACCAGTCTGCTGGGGACTATTGTGTTGAATGCTGAACTAAAGTCAATGAACAGCATCCTCACATAGCCCCCCTGGCTGTCCAGATGAGAGAGAGCGGTGTGTAGAACCTGGGAGACCGCATCATCCGTGGACCTGTTCGGACGGTATGCGAACTGTAGTGGGTCCATGTTGCGAGGAAGGAGGGCGCAGATGTGCTTCTTGACTAGCCTCTCCAAGCATTTCATGACAACCGAGGTGAGGGCCACCGGTCGGTAGTCATTTAAACACGCTGGAGAGGCATTCTTTGGCACCGGTACAATGATGGATCTTTTGAAGCATGCAGGGACCACGGACTTTGCCAAGGAGAGGTTGAATATTGTGGTGAGCACTGGAGCAAGCTGAGTAGCACAAGACTTTAGTACTCGCCCAGATATACCATCTGGGCCTCCAGCTTTCCTCGTGTTCACACGCGTCAGAGCCCACCTCACCTCATGCTCGGACACCGAGAATGTGTGCACATTGTCCAAGTCTTACCACAAGCAAGTCTTACCAACTGTTGCTGGGTCTGCTCAATTTGCAGAGAGGTTGCAAATGGAAATTAACATTAGGAAACATTCCCACTCCTGTTCTTGTAATGGAAGGAAAGTCATCAATGTAACAGCTGAAGATAGTTGGGCCGAGTATAGTGCTCCAAGGATCTCTTGCAGGGGCATCCTGGGGCTGCGATGATTGATGATTGCAATGCAATACTAGCAGGTTTTGAGGATTTGGATCGATGGTGGAAGAAGAGCACTCAAAAAAATATAACATTCATTCAAAACAATATAACATTTAAAACACACACATTTATTAAAGCAACATTAAAGCAACAACCAAGGAAAGAAGATAGCAATGGAATAGCAATATTGGATCAGTTAGAGCAACAATAAAAACACAAATAAGCGATGATATAAATAGCAGCAGAAAATAGCAAATTAAACACTGAATATCACGTCTTTTGGCCTTGAAGGCTATCTGTTCAAAAGCTTGATGTAAATTCTGTTTAAGAGCTGCGACCACAGATCTTTTGAGGAATCTATGTTATCTGGCATTGCTCCAGAAGCTCGTCTTTGTTTCGTCTCCTTCTGTCTTTAGGGCCTGTCCCACTGCGTCGATTTTTAAGGTGACTGCCGATGACTGTCAAAGTCGTAGCAGATCGCCGAAAAACCTTTGATTTTTTTAACCCTACGACAATGTCCACGACTCCCCCTACGACAATGCCTACGACAATCTACGACAACCTACCACCTAGGCGACGGCAAGCTGCCGACAACGGGCGACCCAGTCATCGCGACCTAGGACGTCCACCTGCGACAGGGACTACGACAACCGAAGTCAACCTACCTCCACCCTCGACAAGCTACGACCCTGTCAGGTCACAACTGATGACAACGGTAGCCATTTCACATAATTTTGGCACAAAAATGGGTTTGGGTAGGGTTTCTGATCATTCAGCATCATGACTGCCAGGAAACAACATATGATGGCATTGCTCTTACATCAAATGCAAGCCCTGCTGCTTGCAGTGGCCCTCGCGCTTAAAATTCTGCAAGACAGAAGGACAAGAAAAATGGGGAAGAAGCCCAAGAAGAGGTCTGTGTGGTTGAAGCCCTTGTCCCTGAAGAGACCCAATGCAGTGCAATGTCAAAATAAAAGAGTTTGCTTTTCAATGCAGTGCAATGCTTGTGTTTGTTTTATTGGTCAAAATAAATGAAATTAACATTTTTGAAAGAGATGCCATGAGAAACTGCTCTGAAATACAATAACTTCAAACATCAATCTTTGGTCAAAATGTTCAAAATTTACTTTATTCAAACAAACAAAATTCTTATAAAAGGTGGATCAGCACCAGCGACAACCAAAGTACCTCTCTCTCTCAGGTGAGGATCACACAAAAATAGCAACGAGTCTCATGGCCTTCTGCCCAATGGGGATTCCTGCTTGTAATGGCTGGTCTGGAGAACTCAAGGCACCGTTCCAATCCTGGGCCAAGTTGAAGTCCTGAGCTAGTCCCCGATGTTTCTGAGAAGGTAGAAGTTTATCCCAGTGACCCTGCAGATGGCCTCATGATTTATTGGTTCTTCTAAGATTGCCCGAGCAATTTCCCAAAACATCGAATTGTTTTTCTAAGAGAGCAGGCAAAATAATAAAAGATCCATCCCACCCCGGCCACCGTCTGTTTGTTCATCTGCCCTCTGGTCGACGTTTCAGGTCGATCAAATCCCGAACAAACAGACTTAAGAACAGTTTTTACCCCAGGGCCATACGAGAACTGAACACTACCTTTGCACTAGGCAACACCGTTAAAAAATCTTGTACTTAATATAATTGTATTTAATTGTATTTATGTATTTATTTGTTTTTGCATTTATTGCATATATGTTTGTACGCACCGTCAGGATTGGCTATTTTTTAATTTCGTTGTACTCGTTGCAATGACAATAAATGAATATTATTATTATTATTATTATTATTATTTGACAAGTGGAGCTGGTAAATTAGCTGAGAAGCCTGCGTATGGCGGTAAGCAGTGTATTTAGTCATTGGTAAGCAGGTTATTGGTGAGGAAGTGTCACTTTATAGAACTGTCAGCAATGCCTTCCATCATCTTGCTGGTGATTGAGAATAAACTGATGCGGCATAAATCGGCCAGCTTGTATTTGTTCTGCTTTTGTGCACAGGATTAAACAGGGCAATTTTCCACCTTGTCCCATGGATGCCAGTATTGGAACTGCACTGAAACAGCTTGGCTGGAGTGGCTGGTTCTGGAGCCTGGGTCTGCAATGCGACAGCTGGGATGTTGTCTGTCCCTTAGCTTTGCCTGTATTCAGTGCTCTCAGCCGTTTCTTCGTGAATAAAATTGGTTGAAGACTGGCTTCTGTGATACTGGCAATCCCAAGAGAAAACAGAGATGGGTTGTTCAATCGGCAGCTCTGGCTGAACACGATTACCAGCGTTTCATCCTTATCTTTGGCATTCACGTCATTGTAGAAGAAATGGACGTTCCCAGGGACATCTCCGAACTCTTTAATGCTCCACTCAGTCTGTAACTGGACGTAGCAGGACCGCAGAGCTTTGATCTGGTTGTGACAACACTTAGATTTGTCCATCGAATGCTGTTTAGCTCGTATGTAGTTCTGCACTGCAGCCGTATAAGGCTGACACCTTGTTTTTGATGTGTTTGGTCCTGCTGCCTGCAAGCACTTTTGAACTCATTATTGAAAGAGTGTTGATTCCCTTGCTTAGTACTAAAGATACAGTAAGAGATTTCTAGGCCACAAAGGCGAGGTGGTGATGTAACACTTCATCTGCATCTGATAGTCACTTTTGAGCTGCCAGCTACGATGTGAGTCTATCCCACTGAGCATAGTTTGAGTGCTACACAACACCATGGCCAAGGTCTCCCCAAGGACCTTAGAATCATCTACCCTTGCTATTATGGACAGACATATCTTCCATAGATAGATTGGCACGGATAAAGTCAAATGGTGTCTTTGTCCAAATCTTTGTCAAATCTTTGTCCAAATCTTTGTCCCGCCCCCTCCCCTGACATCAGTCTGAAGAAGGGTCTCGACCCGAAATGTCACCCATTCCTTCTCTTCCGAGATGCTGCCTGACTCGCTGAGTTACTGCAGCATTTTGTGTCTACCTTTAAGTCAAATGGTGTGATGCATCACTCACGACCTACCACAACTACTTGACCAGCTCAATGCGTCGCAGTGCTGGACATTGACGTTCCTCACAGCATATTTGGGCCTTGCTAATTTCAATGTTTCTTGGCATTTGGTGATGGTTTACCATTGTCACATGTACTGAGGTATGGTGATAAATTTTGCTTTGTGTTCCACCCAGGCAAATACCATATACAAGTTCACCAGGTAGTGCAAAAAGAGAAAGGAAAAGGAATGTAGAATATAGCGTTATACCTGTAGCTACAGAGAGAGTGCAGATACAAATGAGCAAGGGGTACACCAAGATAGATGAGGATACATGGTATACATCTTTAGTTTATGAGAGGTCCATTCAATAGTCTGATTACAATGGTGAGGAAGCTGTTCTAGAATCTAGTGGTAAATTCTGCCAAGCATTGTTTAAAGTGGCAGAGCATCATTTCATGAGTTGAAGGAGGATGGATATTAGTAATCAGGAGGGGGGTTATCTTGTGTAGGGAGGAACTGCAGATGCAGGTTAAAACCGAAGACAGACACAAAAGCTGGAGTAACTCAGCGGGTCATCCGTCCCATATTATAGAGACAGTCAGCGGCTCAGGCAGCATCTCTGGAGAAAAGGAACAGGTGACGTTTCGGGTCGAGACCCTTCTTCAGACTGCGAGTCGGGGGGAAAGGGGAACGGGGGAAGATGCAGACGGTACTTGGGAAAAATGAATGGAAGATACACAAACCCAATTTTAACCTGATCCCATCAGATTTGGACTCAATGAGGGCCTCTACGCAACAGTGACCACACTTCAGAGTGACCACTTGTGGAGCCATATGGGGCGGGACCATCACCTCAGTCTGAAGGAGGGTCTCGACCCAAAACTTCCCTATCCCTTTTCTCCAGAGATGCTGCCTGTCCCACTGACGGTGTCTATAATATGGGACGGCTGACTGTTATGATCAGCTGCTGCACGAGTTCAAGACCTCTCTCTCCTTTCACTGTTGGCTAAGCACATCGAATTCAATGCCGACCACAGGACACACAGCTGGGCACGTCATCATATTGCCCATTAATCAAATGTATCTCTGCTGGTAGCCTCCTGTCTGCTGCAACAACTGTTGAATGGATGCATCGATGTTTCCCGTTGCGGTTCTCCAGCGTTTGATTGCTGGTTATCACTACAAGTCTGACAAATATCAAATTCACAGCATAATCAGACTGAAGAATGGCTTTCCTTTAAAAATCTTTTGACAAAATCCCATCCATAATGATGATATGCAACACTGCTGTCATATCCCCTCTCCCTCTCACACAAAGCACGGAATAAATGCTTTGAGATACAGTTATTTATCTTTAACAACAGGTTTCGGTATTTATGCAAACAGGAGAAAACAAAACATTTTGTTTGCATTCCAATCATATTTGTCACATCAGATAACAATATCAATGTTACTGAATATATGATAGATATAAACAGCTCCATCGTAACCATTCCGTCACTAACTAATTTGAAACCTTATTTACGATGAGCTTAGTTAGATAAGCTTTCCCAAATTTTATGAAAGAAGTAATCATTTTTTTCTGCATTAAAATGAGGGATGTGGCTATGTAGAAACAAAGAACTGCAGATGCTGGTTAATACACAGGACCCAATGTGTGGGAGTAACTCAGCGGGTCTGGCAGCATCTCTGGAGAACATGCACATGTGATGTTTCGGGTTGAGGCTTTTCTTCAGAACGTTTGTGGGGGGGGGGGGGGGTAAAAAAGTTGGAAAAGGGGAGAGGCTGTTGAAAGCGTGGCTGATGATAGGGTCTTTTTTACCCCCCTTCCCCACGCCACTGGCAAGTAATGTGGGCATCACTGGCAAGTGGTGTGGGTACCACTGGCACGTAAGTGGGTATCACTGCCCAGCTCTAACCACAGGCAGCGGTGCCATGAGCCACTTTCTCAGAGCACCGAAGCTTATTTGGAGAAGATACTGTCAAAGTTCTGTTTGTTTGGAAGTTCCAGGATTTTACCCCAGAACAGGAAATGAACAATTCCTTTCCAATTCAGGATGAAGGAGAACGTGCAGGTAGGTGCTAGTGTTTCCGTCTGTCTCCCTCATAGAGTTATACAATATGGAAACAGGCCATTCGGCCCAACTTGTCCATGCCGACCAAGGTGCTTTCGTGAGCCAGCCCCATTTGCCTGCATTGGACCTCGATCATTCTAAACCTTTCCTACTCACAAATTCATCCAAATGTCTTATGAATGTTCTAATTTTACCCATCTCAACCATTTCCTTTGACAGCTCATTCAATGCACGCACTGCCTTCTTTGTGAAAACTAAGCCCCTCTGATCCCCCTTAAATATTCTCCCTCTCAGCATAAACTGATGCCCTCTAGTTTTACACTCCCCTATCCAAGGAAAATGACTGTGTCCATTCACAGTACCCCTCATGATTCAATAAACTTCTACGAGGTTACCCCTCAGCCTCCTTTGCTCCAGTGGAAACAGGCACAGCCTAGCCTAAATGTGTACGTCACTGCCATCACAGTCTTCACCAGTTAGTGTAGAGGAGAAGGCATGACAAAGACAAGGATGAGTGTTCTCCAACATGGAGGATGAGTGTTCTCCAACATGGAACCAGGGTGAGGTCCATTCCCAGGTGAAGTCAAGTCTGTAAACACAGAAACAGAGAAAATAGGTGCAGAAGGAGGCCATTTGGCCCTTCGAACCAGCACCGCCATTCATTGTGATCATGGCAGATCATCCACAATCAGTAACCCATGCCTGCCTTCTCCCCATACCCCTTGATTCCGCTAGCCCCTAGCGTGATATAAAAGAGGATAGTTAAAGTTTCTTCAGATATATAAAGGGTACGAAAGAGGCAAGTGTGGACGTTGGATCGCTGGAAAATGATACTGGAGAAGTAATAATGGGGAATAAAGAAATGGCAGATGAATTTAATACTTTTTTTCACAGTAGAAGACACCAGCAATGTGCTGGAAATTCAAGAGTCAGCGGGGTGGAAAGTCGTGGAGAGGCTATTACTAAAGAGAAGGTGCTTGGGAAGCTGAAAGGTCTGAAGGTGGATAAGTTACCTGGATAGGATGGGCTGCACCCCAGGTTTCTGAAAGAGGTGGCTTTAGAGATTGTGGAGGCTTTAGTTGTGATCTTTCAGGAATCGCTAGATTCAGGGGAGATTACAGATGATTGGAAAATTGCAAATATTACCCTGCTGTTCAAGAAGGGAGCAAGGCAGAATAGTGGAAACTATAGGCCGGTTAGCCTGACTTCAGTGGTTGGTGACATTTTAAGAGTCCATTATCAAAGACGAGGTTTCTGAGTACTTGGAAGCATGCGAATAGGCCAAAGTCAACATGGTTTTGTGAAAGGGAGATCTCGCCTGATGAACCTGTTGGAATTCTTTGAGGAAGTAAATAGCAGGATAGACAAAGGAGAGTCAGTGGATGTGGTTTACCTGGATTTTCAGAAGGCCGTTGATAAGGTGTTGCACGTGAGGCTGCTAAAGAAGATGAGAGGCCATGGTATTAACGGGAAGATACTAGCATGGATAGCAGGTTGGCTGAATGGCAGAAGGCACAGAGTGGCAATAAAGGGGGCTTTTTCTAATTGGCTGCCATTGATTAGCGGCGTTCTGCAGGGGTCGGTGCTGGGACCACTACTCTTCACGTTGTATATCAATGATTTAGATGAAGGAATTGAAGGCTCTGTGGCCAAGGTTGCAGATGATACGAAGATAGGTGGAGGAGCAGTTAGTGTAGAAAAAGCAGGGACTCTGCAGAAGGATTTGGACAAGTTGGGAGAGTGGGCAGAGAAGTGGCAGATGGAATATCGTGTAGCAAAATGTGGAGTCATGCATTTTGGTAGTAGGAATAAAGGCGTAGACTATTTTCCCAAACGGGGACAGGATTCAGAAATCAGAGGTGCACAGGGACTTTGGAATACCCAAAAAGTAAATTTGCAGTTGAATCGGTAGTAATGAAGGCAAGTGCAATTTATTTATTTCTAGAGGGTTACAATATAAAAACAGGGATGTAATGCTGAGCCTTGTAAGGCAATGATTTGGAGCATAGCAAGCATTTTTTTCCAGATATTAAACCAATCTACTCTCTCTCAATTTAAGTGGACATAAAAGATCAGGCCATTAAAATAAATTCCAGGATTTCTCTGGGTGCACCAACTAACTTTCATTTTGTAATAAAAGGCAGTAGCTGATGTTAAATAACTATTTGTTTCCTTTGTTGAACAAGGGAAGTTAAGTTCTCGCATTTCTCTGCATCATAACATATTGCACTTCAAACGAGAAACAGCAATTAGTTGTGAAGCCCTGAAGGACATCTTTAGGAGGTAAGGTCCATTGCTTGAGTATCCTTTTGATGCATCATGAAAAGGTTGCTGAAAATCAGTATTTTTGAGCCTTTTACGTAAAGAACCGCGCTTCAGCAGAGTGCTGTCTGTTTTACATCAGTCGCACCATGGGCTATCAAGAACAAAACAAGGTCAGAGTGAAACCACAATTGAACTTTTCCAAGTTCAATTTGATACATTTTTTGGAAGATCTGGAGGTGGTGTTGGGGCACAAGTCACAGAAATACGGTTTAAAATAAATTAGCCTTGAAAGAAAAGGAAATATTTCTAAATTTATATAAAATCATTGTTGATGTACTTTTGAAAAATAAATTCTTCATCCGGCATGCATTAATAAACTAATAGTTAGGGTGTAGTCGGGATAGAAGTGAGGGCGGAGGCATGCTTCCCCTGCAGGACATGGGAGATCAGGTCACCTCCCAGTGTCGCCAATGACTACCCCTATGGGAGGTGTGTGCACATGTCCACAGGCAGGAGCTGGACCACACTGAGGATCATCAGGGATGCTGAGAGCATCATGGAGAAGGGTTTTGGAGAGGTGGTAAGGTGCAGACAAGTAGTAGCTGGGTGACCACGAGGAAAGATAAAGAGAGTTGGTAAAGTGTCAGGAATCCACCATGGCCATTCCCCTCGTAAACAAGTCTGCTACTTTGGATTCGTGATGGGGGGAGGGTGTGCGTGTGGGTGATGACTGTTCAGGAGCAAGCAGAAACAGCAGTGTCACCAAGACTGGCTTGGTATCAGTTATGGGGAGAAGGCAGGAAAATGGGGTTAGGAGGGAGAGATAGATCAGCCATGATTGAATGGCGGAGTCGACTTGATGGGCCAAATGAGCTAATTCCAATTCGACTCCTATCACTTTTGACCTTATGACTTATGACCTTACAGCGGGGAAAGATGATGTCAGTCAAGGCTGTCGTGATTGGAAACCCATTAGTTGAGGGGACAGACTGGAGTTTCTGTGGGGTGTAAACAGGACTCTTGGCTAGTGTGTTGCCCTCCTGGTGCCAGAGTCAAGGGTCTCGGAAAAGCTGCAGAACATTCCCAAGAAAGAAGGTAAGCAGCCAGAAGTCATTGTGCACATTGGCACAAATTACATGGATCAGTGTCATTCCTTCGAACGCAGGAGGAGTTTATTGAGGTGTATAAAATCATGAGGGGAATAGATAGGATGAATGCACAGAGACTTTGACCCAGACTAGGGGTCAAGAGTATGGAGCCGCAGTATCACTGAATTGTGACCACATTGCCAAAATAGACAATAGGCAATAGGTGCAGGAGTAGGCCATTTGGCCCTTCGTGCCAACACCACCATTCACTGTGATCATGGCTGATCATCCACAATCAGTACCCCGTTCCTGCCCTCTCCCCATATCCCTTGACTCCGCTATCATTAAGAACTCTATCTAACTCTCTCTTGAAAGCATCCAGAGAACTGGCCTCCACTGCCTTTTGAGGCAGAGAATTCCACAGATTCACAACTCTCTGGATGAAAAATCTCTTCCTCATCTCAGTTCTAAATGGCCTACCCCTTATTCTTAAACTGTGGCCCCTGGTTCTGGACTCCCCCAACATCGGGAACATGTTTCCTGCCTCTGGCGTGTCCTTCTTTAATGATCTTATATGTTTCAATAAGATCCCCTCTCATCCTTCTAAATTCCAGTGTATAAAAGCCCAGTTGCTCCATTCTTTCAACATATGACAGTCCCGCCATCCCGGGAATTAACCTTGGACAGGCAGCATCTCTGGAAAGAAGGAATGGGTGACGTTTCGAGTGGAGATCCTTCTTCAGACGGAGAGTCAGGGGAGAGGGAAATTAGAGGTATGGAAGAAAGAGTAAGGCGTGAAAATGACAGATCAAAGCAGACGATGACCAAAGGAGATGTAGAATGGTTCATTGTTAGCCAGGGGGAAGGTGACAACAAGGCATACAATCAGAAAAATTAATCAGGAGGACAGTGAAACTAGTCGGAGAACTAGGGTGGGGGAGGGACGGAGTGAGAGGGCAAGCAAGGGTTACTTGAAGTTAGAGAAATCAATATTCATACCACTGGGTTGTAAGCTGCCCAGGCCAATATTTCATTACATGGCTTGGCACTGGTTTAATTCAATAACATTACTGCAAAGCGGTTCGTATTCTTTTTGCTTCATTTTAAAGTACAATATGAATAGAGTGCCATTTTAATTATCAAACGCTCGCAGAGGGAAAATAAAACAGCACTGGGGGCCTTTGCAGCAACATTATCTTCATAAAAAAGATGCAGCTAAAGGCACATAACAGGAAATATAATGGCAAACCTTGATATAGCAAGTGCATTAAGTCATTGTCATTTTAAACATATTACAAATTTACAGAGAAAAAGCCTAACATGGACACAGCAAGGTATACTGGAATAACGTTTACGCTCAAAGTGTAATATAAAATAAATTATCTAAAGTCCAGCTATTCCTACAGGAATAAACACACCAGAAAGTGAAATGCACCTGCAGCAGATTGTAATTCTGGTGCAGGACATGGAGTCAGAGTCAGAGAGTGATACAACGTGGAAACAGGACCTACATCCCAACTTGCCCACACCGGCCAACATGTCCCAGCTACACTAGTCCCACCTGCCTACATTTGGTCCATATCCCTCCAAACCTGTCCTATCCATGTACCTGTCTAACCGTTTCCTAAATGTTGGGATAGTCCCTTTGGAGCGGGAGCACATGGCCGCTGGCTGGGTGAGGTCACGTGGGGCGCGGGGCGGTGACATTACCCTTTGTCCCCGTATTTGGGAGTGAGGAAGTTGGCAACCCTCGACCACCCACTGGGGGGGGGGGGGAGTAGAGTCAGGGGATGCAGGGAAGGGGTGATCGGATGGTAGCCTGCAGAAACCCAACCATTCTGATCATTCAACCATTCAATCATCCCTGCAAGGAAGGAACTGCAGATGCTGGTTTAAACTGAAGACAGACACAAAAAATGCTGGAGTAACTCAGCGGGACAGGCAGCATCTCTGGAGAGAAGGAATGGGTGACGCTTCGGGGTCTCGACCGGAAACGTCACCCATTCTTTCTCTTCAGAGATGCTGCAGGTCCCGCTGAATTACTCCAGCATTTTGTGTCTATCCCTGTTTGGCTGCTGAATCCCCAAAGAAACAGCACCACACATGCAAACATGGAAAGGCATCAATCGACAATTATCTCCCCCCCCCTCCCCTGTGAGAAATGCAGCCATCAGATCACCCCTTTCAATCACATTTTCATAAAGTTTGCGAAGAAACATAGAAACATAGAAACATAGAAAATAGGTGCAGGAGTAGGCCATTCGGCCCTTCGAGCCTGCACCGCCATTCAATATGATCATGGCTGATCAATTTGCTGCTATCATAACAAACAGTATTCAATCAAATTGAGGCCATTACAGCGAGGTGTTTTTGTTACATGATATTAGAGACCCAGATGAAATGAGGGACCCAGATGAAGGAATTGAAGTTCAACACACAGTAGGCCTCGTCATCTCCATCACTGTATACTCACAGTCAGCACTTGCTCTTTATCCCGCAACCCTTTTTATCTTCTTTCCCTTCCTTTCATATCTCCTCCATCTACTTACCGTTAACATGACTGCAAATTTCAAATTGAAGCAAAATGCCTGTTGGAAACAGCCGCCTAAATATGACCTACATATTAACTTTCATTACCTGCTGCTTTGGTGCAATATATTTAAAAGAGTGACTTTCAAAATCCAGACTCCTTTCAAACATTGCCATTAAAAAATTATGAATTACATTAACGTCCTTTACTCCCTCAATGTTGAATATTTTAAACAGTTTTATTTTAGCACTTCCAAGGGAGCTGAAAGTTCAACTAAGGATGTGCTTCGCCAAAGTGCTGGGGTAGCTCAGCGGGTCAGGCAGCATCCCTGGAGAATATGGATAGGTAGCGTTTTGGGTCGAGACCACTATTTGGATGGTGTTCAGCAAATTCAGCTCACTACACGTAACACTGAACTGTGCTCAGGTCATAAGGTCATAAGTGATAGGAGTAGAATTAGGCCATCCAGTCCATCAAGTCTACTCCGCCATTCAATCATAGCTGATCTATCTCTCCCTCCGAACACCATTCTCCTGCCTTCTCCCCGTAACCTCTGACCCCCGTACTAATCAAGAATCCATCTATCTCTGCCTTAAAAATATCCATTGACTTGGCTTCTACAGCCTTCTTCGGCAATTAATTCCACAGATTCACCACTAACTAAAGAAATTCCCCTTCATCTCCTTCCTAAAGGAGCGTCCTTTAATTCTGAGGCTCTGGTCCTAGACTCTCCCACTAGTAGAAACATCCTCTCCACATCCACTTTATCCAGGCCTTTCACACGAGTCTTGTTATCATGTGCAGTGGTAGTGCAATTCTCAGAGGAAGCAGAAATGTGTTTCATATTTAATATTGTACACAAAATGTAAACTGTAGCCTTATGTTTTATTTATCGTTAGTATTATCTCTGTTGCTGATTTATAAAGCACTGTATATTAAGACATCCAAATTTGTCCCGTTCAGGCACTTACATTCTGAATGCAATGTCTCTCTGCATCACTTTCTGTCTCCACTGCTTATTTTGCTTCATGAGAGAAGGCAATTTAGCATTGTTTCATCTGAAGTTTATCTGTCCACTGTCGTTCATGTCACCAAGAATTTGCACATGGTCTGTTCATGCATCTTACCCATGTTTGACATTATGCCTCCTAGAAACATGGGGGTAGGAATAGGCCATTCAGCCCCTTTAGTCTGTACTGCCTGTTACAGATCATGTCTGCTCTGGGATCACCTCGATATACCTGCGCTGTTTCCCTTCCTGTTATAAGAAAAAAACTCAATTTACGTGTTAAATTAACCAAAAACATCAATTGCCAATCCAAACTGCAACACTATTTACTTGTAGCGGTGTTTCCTAACCACATTTGATAGGAAATTTAATGCAAAGCCTTCTGATCCTAGACCTCACTATTTCCTTTCTATAACATTGCAAAGAAATCAAAACCCTCCTTAATAACCCTTTAAAATCAAACTCCACTTTGCACAACTTATCAGCTTCTCACAAGTTAGAAACCATACTGATCTTTCCTGCGTGGCTCCAATGTGGAAGATTTCACACTAGTCATCACAGAAATCCAAGCATTCCCATTTATCAATTAATTTATTATATGGTTCCATAAACCTGATTACACAACGACCTGTCATCATTCCATTGACAAACATGGAAACTGGCTTTCGTTCCTATCATCGATGTTGTTGATGAACACTGTGTGTGTGCACTTGCAGTGTCAGAATCAACACAGTCAAATCCTGCCAAATTGTACACCACCCCACTTCCCATCTCCGGCCATTCAATCAGTTTCTCCACCGAGTCTGCAATTTTGCAAGTACAAAAAGTTTAACTTATGTTAAAGGTTGTTTGTGTTTTATACGCATACCCTTCTTCTGACTTGAGTATTCGAGTCAGAAAGCCATGTTGCACCTTTATAGGACTTTGTTTAGGCAGCATTTGGAGAATTTTATGTAGTTCTGGTCGTCACATTACAGAAAGAATGTGGTGGCTTTGGAGAGGATGCAGAAAGGATTTACTAGAATGTTGCTTGGATTAGATACAAGGAGGTTAGAAAATCTTGGATTATTTTTCTGGAGTGTCAGAGGCTGAGGGTGACCCAAGAGAAGTATATAAAATTATCAGTGGCACCGATAGGGTAGATAGTAAGAATCTTTTCCCCAGGGTCAAAGACTACGGGATATAGTTTTAGGGTGAGAAGGGCAAAATTTTACACACAGAGAATAGCAGGTGCCTGAAATGCCCTGCTAAGTTGCTGGTGGAGGCAGATACGATAGTGGCATCATGGAGGTTTTTATAAAGGCACTTGGAAATGCAGGGAATGGAGGGATGTGGATCACAAGCAGGCAAGGATTAGACAATAGATAATAGACAATAGGTGCAGGAGTAGGCCATTCGGCCCTTTGAGCCAGCACCACAATTCAATGTGATCATGGCTGATCATTCTCAATCAGTACCCCGTTCCTGCCTTCTCCCCATACCCCCTGACTCCGCTATCCTTAAGAGCTCTATCTAGTTCCCTCTTGAATGCATTCAGAGACTTGGCCTCCACTGCCTGCTGAGGCAGTGAATTCCACAAATTTACAACTCTCTGACTGAAAAGGTTTTTCCTCATCTCCGCTCTAAATGGCCTACCCCTTATTCTTAAACTGTGGCCCCTGGTTCTGGACTTCCCCAACATTGGGAACATGTTTCCTGCCTCTAACGTGTCCAACCCCTTAATAATCTTATATGTTTCGATAAGATCCCCTCTCATCCTTCTAAATTCCAGTGTATACAAGCCTAGCCGCTCCAGTCTTTCAACATACGACAGTCCCGCCATTCTGGGAATTAACCTAGTAAACCTACGCTGCACGCTCTCAATAGCAAGAATATCCTTCCTCAAATTTGGAGACCAAAACTGCACCTGACGTCATGTTCTGCACGGACATTGTGGGCCAAAGGGCCTGATCCTGTGCAGCATCCTCCTATGTTCTAATACCTCTTATGAGGGAGGTTAATAACTGCTTTCTGTAAGTCCATAACATCCTGAGACCTTCCCTTAATCACCATTGAAATCATGTCTTCAAAAAATGAATGCAATCAGACATGAGTTACGTTTTACAACCCCAAGCTGGCTCCCTCTTGTCAGATGAAAATGCTCGATGTGTCCAATTACTACCTTTTATTCAAGGCTCTGGTAATATCCCAAGAACAGATGTTAGGCTAACTGGTCTCTAAGTCCCTGGTTTCCCCTTCTCACCTTTTCTTAATTTTGGAGTGACATGCATAATTTTCCAATCTAAAGGCAGGTCCAAATCATTTATTAGAAATGAAAGGAGCAACGAACCCAACACTGATTTTTGTGGATACTACTGTGTATATGCCACATCAAAATCAGACATAAACAGCATAAACAGCAACTGTGATCACCCCATGTTCTTTGATCATACAGTGCCCTTCATGTTTGGGAGAAAGACCCATCATTTATTTTTTTGCCTCTGTACTCCACAATTTGAGATTTGTAATCGAAACAAAAAGCATGTGGTTAAAGTGCACATTGTCAGATTTTATGAAAGGGCATTTCTATACATATTGGTTTCACCTTGTGGAAATTACAGCAGTGTTTATACATAGTCCCCCCATTTCAGGGCACCGTAATGTTTGGGACACATGGTTTCACAGGTGTTTATAATTGCTCAGGTGTGTTTAAATGCCTCCTTAATGCAGGTATAAGAGAGCTCTCAGCACCTAGTCTTTCCTCGTCTTTCCATCACCTTTGGAAACTTTTATTGATGTTTATCAACATGAGGACCAAACTTGTGCCAATGAAAGTCAAAAAAAGCCATTAAGAGACTGAGAAACAAGAATAAAACTGTGAGAGACATCAGCCAAACCTTCGGCTTTCCAAAATCAACTGTTTGGAACATCATTAAGAAGAAAGAGAGAACTGGTGAGTTTACTAATCGCAAAGGGACTGGCAGGCCAAGGAAGACCTCCACAGCTGATGACAGAGGAATTCTCCCCATAATAAAGAAAAATCCCCAAACACCTGTCCGACAGATCAGAAACACTCTTCAGGAGTCAGGTGTGGATTTATCAATGACCACTGTCCGCAGAAGACTTCATGAACAGAAATACAGAGGCTACACTGCAAGATGCAAACCACTGGTTAGCCGCAAAAATAGGATGGCCAGGTTACAGTTTGCCAAGAAGTACTTAAAAGAGCAACCACAGTTCTGGAAAAAGGTCTTGTGGACAGATGAGACAAAGATTAGACAAAGATTAGATAAGATTAGACTTTGAGCAAAGTATGGAGGAGAGAAGGAACTGCCCAAGATCCAAAGCATACCACCTCATCTGTGAAACATTGTGGTGGGGATGTATTGGCCTGGCATGTATGGTTGCTGAAGGTACTGGCTCACGTATCTTCACTGGTGATACAACTGCTGATGGTAGTAGCATGATGAATTCTGAAGTGTACAGACACATCCTATCTGCTCAAGTTCAAACAAATGCCTCAAAACTCACTGGCCGGCAGTTTATTCTAGAGCAAGACATACTGCTAAAGCATACAAAGGAGTTTTTCAAAGCTAAAAAATGGTTAATTCTTGAGTGGCTAAGTCAATCACCCGATCTGAACCCAATTTGAACATGCCTTTTATATGCTGAAGAAAAAAATGAAGGGGACTAGCCCCCAACACAAGCATAAGCTAAAGATGTCTGCAATACAGGCCTGGCAGAGCATCACCAGAGAAGACACCCAGCAACTGGTGATGTCCATGAATCGCAGACCTCAAGCAGTCATTGCATGCAAAAGATATGCAACAAAATTCTAAACATGACTACTTTAATTTAGATGACATTGCTGAAATGGGGGGACTATGTATAAACACTGCTGTAATTTCGACATGGTGAAACCAAAATGTATTTAAAAACTCTTTAATAAAATCTGACAATGTGCACTTTAACTACATGTGATTTTTTTCTATTACAAATCTCAAACTATGGAGTACAGAGGCAAATAAATAAATGATGGGTCTTTGTCCCAAACATTATGGAGGGCACTGTACACCTGCATTCTGTTCTGTAAAATTGAGTAAATTTCCAGCCTAGAAATCCAAACTCATAATGCAACTTTCTTCACACGAATGTGACTGAAAATTGATTTTACTGATCGGTAGTCCCCAAAGATAGACACAAAGTGCTGGAGTAACTTAGCGGATCAGACTCTGGAGAAAAGGAATAGGTGACGTTTCGGGTTGAGACCCTTCTTCAGACTGAGAGTCAGGGGAACGGAAACGAGGGATATCGACAGCGATGTAGTGATATAGAACAAATGAATGAAAGATATGCCAAAAAGTAATGATAATAAGGGAAACAGGCCCCGAGTTACAAACGTCCAGCATATGGACATACTATATACAGATAAGCATCCATAATATGACTACATTTAAAACTGCAAATTATGTGCGTGCTTGTGACTCCAAATGCCAGAATTAGCTTCCTCTCTCTTTCCACATAAAGACTGTTCTTCTCAGTTTTGTGTGCTTTTGATGTTATTCATTATAATATTGTGGAGGTATGATTATGTTATGATTGAAATGTTAAAATTATTTACAAGTCAGTCATGCTAAATGTGAAAATTTGGTGCCAATGGCAATTTTTGTTCTAAGCTATGCAACAGCTGGTGTTAGTTCTATGGAGGCCATAATCTGCATTAAAATTACATAAATGCCTGTGAATTATGAGATTCATAGTAGCTCTGTTTTACAATGTCCCCTTATTAAGATATGAATTTACATATTAAATTAATTTCTCCACTCCTTCTCAAGCAGTCCCTCAGGGTTGAGAATGACTTGTTTCTACCCAGTGGCAGCACAGTGGTGCAGCTCGTAGATCTGCTGCCTCACAGCGCCAGAGACCCAGGTTCGATCCTGACTTTAGACATCTGTGTGGAGTTTGCACGTTCTCCCTGTGACCGTGTGGGTTTCCTCTGACATCCCACAGACGAGTAGGTTAATTGGCCTCTGTAAATTGCCCTAGTGTGTCCGGAGTGGATGAGAAAATGGGAGTAACACAGAATTAGTGTGAACGGCAGAACGATGGTCGGAGTGGACTCAGTGGGCCGAAGAGCCTGTTTCCATGCTGTATCTCTGAACCTCTCAAGTTGTGTCGGTTCTGCGAAGGCTGATGAGGCCCACCTGGGACCTGCAGAACTGCCCATAGGTACGGCAGGTGGTGACAAATGATGGGTAGTTTGGCATGTGAGGAGTTCTATCTATCATTTAACCAAACTGATCTCCCGGTGGCCAAGCACTTCAACTCCCCCTCCCATTCCCAGTCTGACCTTTCTGTCATGGGCCTCCTCCAGTGCCATAGTGAGGCCCACCGGAAATTGGAGGAACAGCACCTCATATTTCGCCTGGGCAGTTTGCAGCCCAGTGGCATGAACATCAACTTCTCCAACTTTAGATAGTTCCTCTGTCCCTCCCTTCCCCTCCTCCTTCCCAGTTCTCCCTGTCTTCCTGTCTCCACCTATATCCTTCCTTTGTCCCGCCCCCCTGACATCAGTCTGAAGAAGGGTCTCGACCCAAAACGTCACCCATACCTTCTCTCCCGAGATGCTGCCTGACCTGCTGAGTTACTCCAGCATTTTGTGAATAAATATATCCATCATTTACACAGGTCTTGGTGTGATCCCAATGCCCAAACCAACTTCAATGGTCCATCTCCATTTTCAGCAGTCATGGGCCAAAATTTCAGCGTCAGTTCGGATCTTTTGAATCCTGCATCTTTTCCTCTGTTAACCTGATAAGCTCTTTCTGTGACAAAGCTCAGAACAGCATGTCTCAGGAGTTTGGCATCAGGTTTGCAATTAAAGCATAATTATCCATTATTTAATGATGGAGATGTTTGCTTGCAAGACAATGTGACATTGACCCACATCGTGCTGGTAGAGATGGTAGATTTGGGAGATTTTAGGGAGTCAGGACTGATGATATCTCTACAGTGTAGTGAGGTGCTTAATGGAGGCAGTCTATATCTCAGAGGTGTACAAGAGAGCAAGTAGCACATGACGTCTGTAAGGACTTGTTCGTCTGGATCTTCAAGTACTTGTTTCCTTAAAGAACCAAAGCTTTGCTGGAACACTGAGGCTGGAAGCAAGTTTGCCTTCACTGAGAGGAGGTTCCTGATATAATCAAGGCATCCATGTTTTGTAGGATCTTGTTGTGGACCTATAGTTCTGAAGGGTGGTGTTGTACAGCAGAGTGGGTTTGAGGAGATATTAAGGAGAAGGTCATTTTTCAACATGCTTCTGTGAATGAGAAAATATGTCTGTATGTGAAAACATTATTAAACACAGGATCGGTTCATTAGAATCTAACAACAGTTTGTTGTACCAATGTCATAAGAACTTTTCCAGCATTGTTTTCCAGAGTGAACTGGGAAGAGTGAGTGCTGGACAAGATTTTCCAGGTACATCTTTTACCAGGCACTGCCAATCCCTCCAGGATTGCCATTTCAGAATGACCTGGGTGCATCTTAATGCAAAAAGAAACTCAGTTTGATTGCGTTTATAATTTTATCAAGAGTCAGATCAAGCTACAAATTAAACAGTGGCTCAATCATAGAATCAGAGAATTTATGATGCAGGAAGCCAATCAGACCAATGTGACCATGTTGGCCATCCCACCTGCCAATAGCCCTGTTCACTCTTCTTGTGCACATCCATATGCGTTTCAAATATGATTAAAGTTTCTGTCTCCATCAACTTTTTATGCAATGAATTTCACACCTTGCAACATTCTGGATTAAGAAAAAAATTTCCTTCTATCAGATTTTAAAAAAAGATTTAAAATCTATGTCCCTTCATAGTTGAACTCTGAAACCCTTCATAAATTTATTAATCTCAAATGAACCTCCCCTCAATCTTTTCTGTAAGAAAATATCCCCAACCAATCCAATCACACCTCAAAGGTCCAGTTTTTCGGTTGTAGCACCATCTTTGTACATCTCCATGATACCCTCGGCCCTGCAATCAGATCCTCCCTGTAATCTGATGACCAAAGCTGTACATAGAAACATAAAAAATAGGTGCAGGAGTAGGCCATTCGGCCCTTCGAGCCTGTACCGCCATTCAATATGATCATGGCTGATCATCCAACTCAGTATCCTGTACCTGCCTTCTCTCCATACCCCCTGATCCCTTTAGCCACAAGGGCCACATCTAACTCCCTCTTAAATATAGCCAATGAACTGGCCTCAACTACCTTCTGTGGCAGAGAATTCCACAGATTCACCACTCTCTGTGTGAAAAAAAACTTTCTCATCTCGGTCCTAAAAGACTTCCCCCTTATCCTTAAACTGTGACCCCCTTGTTCTGGACTTCCCCAACATCGGGAACAATCTTCCTGCATCTAGCCTGTCCAACCCCTTAAGAATTTTGTAAGTTTCTATAAGATCCCCCCTCAATCTTCTAAATTCCAGCGAGTACAAGCCGAGTCTATCCAGTCTTTCTTCATATGAAAGTCCTGCCATCCCAGGAATCAATCTGGTGAACCTTCTCCGTACTCCCGCTATGGCAAGAATGTCTTTCCTCAGATTAGTGTACAAATCAACAAAATGGCGGCGCTGCCCTAGCAGCTGCGGCTTACCTGCGGTCCGTTTGTCTCTGTGTTTTGTTGGGTTTTTTTGTCTTAATTGTAGTTGTGATGTCGTGTTTTTGTGTTTGTGTACTATGTGTGTATGTGGGGGGGAGGGGGGGAACTGTAAACTTGTAGATGTGTTCCTTCCGAACGAATGTGTTCCTTCCAAACCTTTGTTTTCTGGGTTGGGTCTCCGTTCCTGCTGCGGCTTACCATCGGCCCAACTCCTGGAGCTGGCGGCCTCCAGGGCTCTGGTTCGCAGAGCCCGCGGACCGGACTCACCATCAGCGGAGCCGGCCGTCCTCGGAGGCTGCGGGAGAAGACGGCAGGGGAAGGGAAAAGACATTCTGGCCTTCCATCACAGTGAGGAGGGGACTGGAGGAGACTCACTGTGATGGATGTTTCTTTTTTTTGTGTGTTGGTTGGGGTTGTGTAATCTGCTTGTTTTATTGCTTTTATTATTGGACTGTGGGTGACTAAATTTCATCCCAAAAACTTGTTTTTTGGATGACAAATAAAGATATCTTGAATCTTGAATCTTGAAAGTACACTCGCTGTGATCTGCATAGTTTTACATTCAATAACAGCATAACTTCACTGCTCTTATATTCTGTACCTTAACTCAAAAGGAAAGCACCACAGGTAACTTGTTATCCACCTATTGGCCTGTCATGCCACATTTCATTGAAATACAGCCACCCAAATCATGAATTATAGAGATAGTAATCCCTCGTTATAACGGACCACGGGGATGGAGGGAGTGGTGTCCGTTATTACCGAATGTCTGCTATAAACGAGTAAGGTATTATCATCGTATAAGTAGTAGAAACCAACAACTGCAATTGCTGGTTAATACACAAAAAAGACACGAAGCGCTGGAGTAAGTTAGCAGGGAGAGCTCAGCTCAAAGAGTAATAGCAGTACCCCAGCATTACAGAAGGGAGTCTACCTCTGATCTACCAGCAGTCAGTGCTGGTGTAAGATCAGAGAGCCATTTCACATCAATGGGGATTCATGGAAACATAGAAAATAGGTGTAGGAGTAGGCTATTTGGCCCTTCGAGCCAGCACCGCCATTCAATGTGATCATGGCTGATCATCCAAAATCAGTACCCCGTTCCTGCTTTCTCCCCGTATCCCTTGGTTCCGTTAGCCCTAAGAGCTATATTGAACTCTCGCTTGAAAACATCCAGTGAATTGGCCTCCACTGCCCTCTGTGGCAGGGAATTCCACAGATTCTCAACTCTCTGGGTGAAAAGGTTTTTCCTCATCTCTGTCCTAAATGGCCTACCACTTATTCATGGCTCGGAGAAAGGGGAACGTGCTCTTTACTGTTATTTTGCTTTGGTGTAATGTTTCCTGTGATTTATAAATGTGTTAGTAAATTTTACATGACACTTACAAAAAGTGTCATAAAATACTTGTGACTGGCCACTTTGGAACAAATAAAGTTCCTCACAGCTTTGAAGGGCGGCAAGGCTCCACTCCGAGCCTTGTACCTGCCAATGTCTGGGGTGGGGGGTCAGGGCAGGGTGCAAGGTTACGTCCAGTGGGCCAACTCACTGCTGAAGCCTTGCTAGGTCTTGTCAGACTTCTGCTCCGTGAGGAAGGCCAGCAAGAAAAAGCCATGGTGCACCTGGGCAGATCCTGCTGGATTTGGCCCATGGTCTTCAGCAGAACTGCGTCTACCCCTGTCCATTAAAGCACTTTGCTCAGCACAAGCAGAATGAAAAATATTTAAAACTACATTTCTGAACAATTTTAGCATTTCAGTCAATGCATTCAGAGCAAACTAAATATATTTTCAAATCAGAAAGAATGTCAACATCTTTCTAATTTTTTTTTAAAAGCACCATTTGTGTACGGTGGGGCTGCAGAGGCAGCTGTTCATCCTAGATAACAATGTCATCAATCCACTCTGTGTACAGTGGCAGAAGCAATGACAATCCCACTGTGTGCCTGACTGACAGCCAAGCTCAGATGGAACATATGGCTGAGCCTCTTCATTGAAAACACTGCATTTCATTGCAATCCTCAAGGGTAACCCACTGCTTGGGGGAGTGTGTATGTGTGTGTGCGTGTCTGTGTGTGTGCATGTGCGTGTGCATGTGTCTGTGTGCGTGCATGCGTCTGTGTTCATCCGTGCCTCTGTGTGCATGAGTGTGTCCGTGTGCGTGCGTCTGTATGCATGTGTGTGTGCGTCTGCGTGCATGTGTATGTGTGTGCGTGCGTCTGTGTATGCGTTTATGTCTGTATGTGTGAGTTTGTGTCTGTTTCTGCTCCGTTACTATTCGACCTTTCTTACAAAACCACATTGTAACTCCGATCAGGACGTTGCCAAAATTATCTCAGGCCTCAGACATCCCAAGAACACACTGTCATCTCTACAGAAATTCCACACCAGAGAATTTTAGATACAAACAAGGATCATCTGAGTGGTGAGATGTTTAAAAAAAAGTATAGTTATCAGCCTCAAATATTCTTGTTTCTATTTACGCTCAACTATAAACTGGATCTAAATCATGGCAAGATAAACAATCTTATAACAAGATAATTTCAAGGCCTGAACTTTCACACAATCCAGTAGCCGACCAAACCCAAACCCAAACAAGCAACATAATAACTCGTAGGACAAGATCCCTCCATTACCAGTGCAATGACAACCAGTGAAAGATGAGACCCAGGGGAACTTGTTCCGTCTCGACAGAACGTGGGTTTTCTTTAGTTTCCGAGATCTTTAGTTTCCTCCCACACACCAAAGACGTACAGATTTGTAGGCTTGGTATAAATGTAAAATTGTCCCTAGTGTGTGTTTAGGATAGTGTTAACGTGCCGGGATCGCTGGTCAGTGCGGACTTGGTGCGCTGAAGGGCCTGTTTCCGTGCTGTATCTCTAAACTAAACTAAACAGTGGGATGCAGAGGAGACGGGGTGAGGAACCATTGAGACAAAAGGAACTGCAGATGCTAGTTTACAAAAACAGGCACAAGGTGCTGGAGTAACTCAGCAGGTCAGGCAGTACCTCTGGAGTTCACAAATAGGTGATGTTTCAGGTAAGGGTCCTTCTTCAGTCTCCAGTCTGAAGAAGGGCCCCAACCTGAAACATCACCTTTTCTTGTTCTCCGGAGATGCTGCCTGACCTGCTGAGTTACTCCAGCACTTTGTGTCTTATTTTGAGGGATCCATTGACTACTAGTGACCTTAACTACACCTCCCCCCAGCCTGCCTTTTGTAAGGACGCTATCCATTACTCTCAATGAGACTGTGGTTATTGGAGAAATATTAGTTGGAAAACCGAAAAAACTGTTGAGCATTCGTTAAACCATAACTTAGGATCATTTAAATTCTTGAGGAAAAAGTGCTCTGTTTAAAGATAACATTTTGACAATGCAGCACTCCCTCTCTATGGCACCTTAATTTCAATACAATTTTTGAGCTTAGCTGACGTGTCGACCCTATTTGGATCATTCACCCATCAATTAAGACAGTTTTTTGAAAGTCATTATTCATTAGGAAATAATGCTGTTCAGTTTGGGTCTCCTTGTTTGTCAGCTTGCCAGGATTCAATCTCATCTCATTGCATTCTTCCATACATTTGGTTTATTCATTCACCAACATTATTAAATCGGAGCAGAGGGCAGAGCAATGAAACAGATGAAATAGCTGAGATGAAATCGAAAAGAGCAAACACGAGGAATGACAAATGCATGCTTCACCATTCACTGGGGAGGTGGTTGGTGTAAATGGTGGTTATAAAACATCTAGTGGAAGTTAGTACTCAAAGTGAGGTGGCATTAAAGAAGTTAATTGAGCATATGCGCGAGAAATCACAGGAAACTAATGGTGTATAACTGAGGATCCTGTGCGGAACTGGGAAACATCGAGCAGGCTGCCAGACAAAAGCTTTTCAAAGATTCTGAGAAAAGAAATTCTGCGAGGCAAATTTAGCACCTTTCTGCTAAAATGGAGTCAAAGATGAGGCAGGACATTGCAGCATTTTCTTGCTTCAGCTGTTGATAAACTACTAAGTGTGGGATTCCAGGAGATTCTTCAAGTTTCCTGTCGCTACTTTAGTGGAAGTTCAGTAGAAACAGCTGAAAAGGTGTAAATGGTTGTTTGCTCCAAATTTGGACTACAATTCTGCCTACAATGGGAAATGAGAAGAATGTCTGCAAAGATTTGAGGCACAAGGGTCTTGGCACAAGATTTGTTGCGAGTGACAAAGTGACAGCACTTCACACAATATACTGAAAATCTAGAAACAAGAAACTGCAAGTGCTGGTTTACAAAGAAAAGGCACAGAGTGCTGGAGTAACTCAGCAGGTCAGGCTGCATTTCTAGCAACATAGGAAGGTGACGTCATTTATCCATGTTTTCTGGAGATGCTGCCTAATCCGCTGAGTTACTCCAGCACTTTGTGTCCACTTGTAAAATCTCTTTAGATTCTCATTAATATTATCTGCCTGAGTTATCTCATGCTTCCTTCCTTTTTGCCCTCCTGATTTCCTTCTTAAGTATGTAATACCCCTCTGGGGATACGCTTCATTCCAGCTGCCTATACCTGACCCATGCCTTCCTTTTTTTCCTGATCAGAGACTCAATTTCTCTCCTCCATCAGGGTTCCTTATTCCTGCCTGCCTTACCCTTCAGTCCAATTCACCAGATTGGATTTTCCTGCTTTTTGTGGACAGGAGATAGCTGGACAATTTTGCACATTGTCAGTTAGGCATGTGTACGAGCTGTACTGGACAGCTTCACACAGGGACAGCCATCCTAGGACTGAGAGTCTCCATAGCCTAGTTTCATAGTGTTTTCTACATATAGTTATTTTAGCAATTTTTAGTATCCCGTGGAGTGAATTAAATTGGTTTAAGATTGGCTTTTATGGCAGTGGGTACCAAAGGAGAAAGCTTAGATTAAATCACTTTGCATTTCTAACTGAATGTGTCTGCAAATTGTTTAACCTCACCTTCAATTCAATTACCTTCAATGGCTCGATTGTAATCATGTATTGTCTTTCTGCTGACTGGTTAGCATGCAACAAAAGCTTTTCACAGTACCTCAGTACACGTGACAATAAACTAAACTAAACTGAACTGAAACTAAACTAAACAATGCAGACCTGCCTCTCCCGGCCATCAAGCTGGTGAATGTTCCCAGTGCTGCCTCCTTCAGTTTGCTGTTTAACTCTCCTGCACCCGTTCAGAGCTTAATGTGGGTGGATTAATGAACGTGTTTCAAAGCAGCAAAAGAAAACCAAATTATCCATCATGAGGGATCGAAGGGCAGGAAGGAAAGTCCAATACAAGTTCTTCTTTTTAAATTCAGTGGTACATAGTCACCAAGTTATCTTTATCCCTTTATCCCATTTCCAATGTGATGCATATTATATCAAACTGGTCTTTAAAATTTATAGAAAATGGCCCCTCTATAAGGAATTTAATGGATTGTTGTAAGTATTTCCTGGTATTTTCTGCAAAGTGATTGAATGATATTCCCATGGATTGTTGGGACAGGGAAGGACAACCTCAATTAATATTTCTCAAAGGTGCAGAATTGGAAAGAACTGCATGATATTTTTCCTTTATTCTCCGCGAGATTGGCAGGATAACGAAACTAATCATTAATAATCACCAATAAGTCTGAAGAAGGGTCTCGTCCCGTCACACATTCCAGAGATGCTGCCTGTCCCGCTGAGTTACCCCAGCATTTTGTGTCTATCTTTGGTTTAAACCAGCACCTGCAGTTCCTTCCTACACATTGAGACTAATCATGTTCAGAGATAAAAATGCAACCAAGCTTTAATGTTTAAGTCTTCCTTGACCTTGAAGCAAATGTATTTCATTGTTTCAAAAGTACAAAAAGACACAAATTGTACGTATCTCAAATCCCAAAGTTTGATTGTTCAAAAATTAAATGGAACCACTAAGAGAAAGCAAAAAGGACAAAGGTTCAATAATGAAAATCAATTCAAGGCTTGATGCCGTTACGGGGAACTATGGGAGATTTCTCTATGAATGAGCAATGTTGGGCTGAAGTCATCCTAATTACCATCTGCTTTATATTTTCACACGTCCTTATTGTCAGTTCAACTAAGTGAAGTCTTGTAGAAATTTAATTTAACAAGCTTTTTAAAAATACACATTAATATTGATATCCAATGCCACCAGTTTAATGAAGCATAATATTGAAATGTAGATGTGAAGCAATCAATTACAATTTAAGCCTTCTTTCAACATCCATCCCTCAAGCTGCACCTTCTGTTCTGCCTGCATCAAGCGATGTGTTAGTGTACCGCAAGAATAACTATTCACCCTTATATTCAATTAAATCACACTGGAAGACAAATCTACCATTCACAAACTGCCCCAGTCATTCCAGGGCAGAAAAATCCCACGTTGCCAACATTGTACAAATCGAACAATCATTGTACAAATCCTACAAACATTTATGACGAGAAAAAATGACCGAGCAGGAGAATAAGCACAAACACAGAGATCATGGCTGGATGTAACCATGGTGAGGCATTTGCAGAGAGGAATGGAATAAAAAACAGACGAGAGAAATGAGCACACGATTAAGACTTATTAAAGGTAGACACAAAATGCTGGAGTAACTCAGCAGGTCAGGCAGCATCTCAGGAGAGAAGGAATGGGTGACATTTCAGGTCGAGACCCTTCTTCAGACTGACCCACTGAGTTACTCCAGCATTTTGTGTCTACCTTCGATTTGAGCCAGCATCTGCAGTTATTTTCCTACAGATCAGTCTGAAGAAGGGTCTCGATCCGAAACGTCACCCATTCCTTCTCTCCTGAGATGCTGCCTGACTGCTGAGTTACAGCATTTTGTGTCTACCTTCGATTTGAACCAGCATCTGCAGTTATTTTCCGACACATTAAGACTTATTAAGTGAGTATGATTAAAATCCCAGTTATTTGGATGGTTTTGTAAGGTAGGAGAGGGAGTGGGGGGGGGGGGGGGGTGAGAAAGCCAGGTGGATGGAAGTGGCTAAACCATTTGGTCTGGGTTAAGGCTGGAGGCAGAGGACTAAGTGAAAATGGGAAAGGTGGGGGGAGGGATTGGAAGCTTCAGAGATGGGGCCATGGGACGTCTTTACTTTAAATCCACATCACCGGGGACAAAGTGGATGGAATGGTGTGGAATAATGCACAAGCACAACTTAGGGAAAGACAAAATTTAAAAATGCAGGGCTGACTACTAAAGTACAAAAGTCATTTGGAGACTCGAGCAGTGACCAAAGGTTCAGAGATGCCAAAGGGTGCCTTCTCTCCAGAGATGCTGCCGAACCTGCTGAGTTACTCCAGCATTTTGTGTCTATATTGAGAGATGCTAAAGGCTGGTTATGAAATGTGGCCGCTGTGGAGTGCTGTAAAGGCAGGCTAGGACCGTGAAACTTATCAGTTTTGGAATTCACACATGAAGACTGAATGGGATTCAGAAATTTCATACGAGATGAAACCCAGTGGCAGAGTTTAAGTCCAGGAATGCTAATTAATTCAGTCTGATATGGCAGAGGGGTTTGCAAATCAAATAGATTGGTGCGAAGTGAAGCTGGGTGATGACAGCGAAACCCATGATAACTGAAGGCTGAAGAGTGAATCTTCCGCACCCAACACAAACTCCATTCCCCGGGCAACCATTCCATCCCTCTCCCTGCTCACTGTGTCAGAGCCCACCAATAACTCAAACTTGAATTGATTATCCATGCTCTGGCACCTGGCTATCAGCAACCCCATCTACGCTCACGTCCTCATGGAACTCCCTGCTTCAATACTGGTTTGATGTGCATCACCAACTTCCTTTGCCTCATCATTGGTGGTTCAGCCTTTAGGGCAGGAAATTGAGGATTCCCTCCTTGTCATACTTTCTTCCAGAAATAGAGGTTTGCTCCTTCAAACCTCTCTATTTAACCATAACCATTTTGTTCCCTATCCTAATATTTCCTTATTTGCTCTGGTTTCTCTTTCTGCCCAATTATATTCCTGTCAAACATCAATTGACTGATATTTTATTACCACACCTGACATGTCACGGTGAAATTCGTTGTTTTGCATACCATACACAAGGTATGCAAAGAGTGGCCATGTAGAGGGCATCGTCAAAGTTACAAAGTGTTCATCATCGATCCCAATGGTCCCTCTTTGTTCTCAGCCCCCTCCCTCTGCATGCCGGGTCCCTCTTTTGTTCACAGTAGTGCATCCTCAACCAACCGCCCCAAAAATCTTGGGATATTTTATTACATTAAAGCCATTTTGTTTTAAAACACACTGCTTCTTGCTGTTATAACCCAGAACCAGCCTCCAAAACACTCAGGCAGACACAAAATGCTGGAGTAACTCAGCAGGTCAGGCAGCATCTCGGGAGAGAAGGAATGGGTGACGTTTCGGGTCGAGACCCTTCTGCAGACTGACATCAGGGGAGGGGGCGGGACAAAGATCGGATGTAGTAGGAGACAGGAAGACTATTGGGAGAACTGGGAAGGGGGGGGGATAGAAAGGGAAAGCAGGGACTACCTGAAGTTAGAGAAGTCAATGTTCATACTGCTGGGGTGTAAACTACCCAAGCGAAATATGAAGTGCTGTTCCTCCAAATTGCGCTGGGCCTCACTCTGACAATGGAGGAGGCCCAGGACAGAAAGGTCAGATTGGGAATGGGAGGGGGAGTTGGGAGGGAAGCACTCAGGGTTTCTTGTTGTGAACCTTGCCTTGCAATGACCAAGATTACTGATCCCTGCATATTTATCTCCAATTTACACAGTTTGCTGCGAATCTAGAAGTTTAGAAAAAATAATAATTCCAGAAACAAACATTAATAGTAGCTAAACTTTTATACTTTTCATAGAAAAAATTATGACTTTCAGAACTAGTTCCTCAAATTCTGGTAAAAATTCCAGAATCCTATGGAATCAAAAAAATGCAACTGGTTTGGTTAATATAAGTTTTCCTAATATATTGTTACGAGCAGAACATTCTTTTTATAAAGATGGAGATACAAGGAACAGCAGATTGTAGATTTAGATTTTTTAGATTTAGAGATACAGCGCAGAAACAGGCCCTTCGGCCCACCGGGTCCGCGCCGCCCAGCGATCCCCGCACACTAACACCCACTACGGACAATTTTTACATTTGCCCAGCCAATTAACCTACATACCTGTACGTCTTTGGAATGCTGGAATCTGACTATATTTTTAACTAAATGTTATACCCTTTATCTGTACATTGTGACAGCTTGATTGTAACCATATATAGTCGTTGGTTTGACCGGATAGTGTGCAACAAAAGCATTTCGTTGTACCTCGGTACACATGACAATAATAAACAAAACTAAACCATCTTGAGCAAATTTCAAAGTGCTTGAGTAACTCAGCGGGCCAGGCAGCATCCGCAGAGGGAATGGATAGACAACATTATGGATTGGGACCCTTTGTCACAACCCAAAAGGCCACTTATCCATTCTCTCCACAGATGCTGAATGGCCCACTGAGTTACTCCAGCACTTCATGTTTTATCAGCTCTCCAATCGTTTGCCTTGGGCAACACCACAAAAGACCTGCTAATTTTATCTTGGCGTATGTATTAATTTTCCTTTTGTACTGTAGCATTGTTTTCTCACAATATATATCTGGATTGACTTGTTCCAAAATTATACCGTCCATTTAATATAATTTATTTGCCATGATATGAATGAACTTCCCTCAATTAGAACTTATCACTTTCAGGGCTGAATTTCCAATCATTTGACAAATCTAAAAATAGAGAACAATGCAGAGCAATGGTCCCTGATTAACAAGTGTGCCTTATCTAAAAAAGACAGGCGCAGCTATTGTGACAATGAAGTGGTATTATTACTGCTTACTGTGCCTGATTATTTCCTGAATTGGCTAATTAGGATTCCATTTTCCAGGCCATAGTGAGCAATTCCCCATTATTTAGGGCAATCTCTAAATCAGACTGAAGATAGACATGAAATGCTGGAGTAAATCAGCAGGAAGGCAGCATCTCTAGAGAGAATGGGTGACGTTTCAACCCAAAATGCCACCCATTCCTTCTCTTCAGAGATGCTGCCTGTCCCGCTGAGTTACTCCAACATTTTGTGTCTGTCTTCGGTGTAAACCAGCATCAGCAGTTCCTTCCTACGCACCTCTAAATAAAACCGCCAGGTATTCTCATTAAACTGAAGCCATGGTCCCAGTCTCTCCTTTCGTGAACTATCCGAGCTCAAATCAGAGCCCCAGTGATTTTCCTTTTGATCTCAGGTTTTCGACTGGACCCTGAAAGACCTGTTCATGGCTCCAGAAGGCAAACTGTTTATGTCACTCACCTCACTGTTCAAACGCTGGACATGCTGGCACGTCCTATCTTTGCATAACAAGAAACAAGGATTGGATAATGATAATGCATCTGCAATTATGGTCCTAATTTTATATATTTTTTCAAATTATACAAGTTTTTAAGATACAGTCATAAAAACTATGGCATCTATCTTCTATATATTACTACACCTCTCTGTCCGTGTGTATGTGTGTTTGTGTGCAGCATAACTTTTGTGGTTCGCACAGCCAAAACGGTACACCATAGCGCCACAATTTTAGCACCACCTTACTCACCATTATCCTGGGCATCATTTCTAACAACTCTCATTCAAATTGAAGCTACATTTCTAAAGCTAGAGAGATTTTTAAGTTTAAAAATTTCCTTTCCAACCCATTTCTTGAAGGTCTTCAGCGTCTGACGTCACAATGGGACCCGCATGTCTTCAAGAGATGAGCTCGCTCTCCCCCCCCCCCCCCCCGGACCTTTAACTAATGCCCCCCCTGCGCACCGCCGCCTCGTGCCTGACATTCCTCGGATCGGGCAGCACTGACCGCCGGGAGGTGTAGTCGCCACTCCCGCTCCCAGAGGGGAGCGCCCGCCCAACTGACGGCAATGCCGTGCTCAGTGCGTTCCTATCCCCTTTCCTCCCCACAGACACTGCAGGCCCCGACGCTGTAGGTCCCGACACTCTAGGTTTCCGACATTTTAGCTCCGGACAGTGTAGGCCCAGAAGCCCGGGCGCCGCATTACGGAGGTTGCGTAGCAACCCACCTCCCGGCCCGGGCGGCCTCTATTGGTGGAGCGGGAGCACCTGGCAGCTGGCTGCGTGAGGTCACACGGGGAGCGGGGCGGTGACGTCACCTTGTCCCGTATTTGGGAGTGAGATAGTTGGCACCCCCATGCAAGACCAACCCTTATCTGCCTCATCAATTTTCCTCCATTTCGTGCATATCCATGTGCTTATCCAAAAGTCTCATAAATACCCATAATGTACCTGCCTCCACAACTCCTGGCAGCTCGTTCCAGGCACTCACCACCCTCTGTGTAAACAAACCCTGCACAATTCATTTAAGCTTTGTTCCTCACCCTATAGGTACACCCTCCAGTGTTTGATATTTACCCCTCTCACCCTATTAGTACACCCTCCAGTGTTTGATATTGTCCCTCACCTGATAGGCACACCCTACAGTGTTTGATATTTCCTTCTGAGGAGATACATTCGGATTGTCCATCCTATCTGTTTTTCATAATTTTATATACTTCTATCATATCTTCCCGCCACCTCCAGCATCCCAGAGAAAGCAATCCAAGTCTGTCTAACCTCTCCCCATAGCTAATATCCTCTACTCCAGGCATTATTCTGATAAAAATGTAGAAACGAGGAACTGCAAATGCTGTTTACACAAAAGGACACAAATTGCCGGAGTAACTCAGCGGCCATTTTGTGGGCCCTTTTAGAACTTCTAATTACCTACTTGAGTTCTTTCTTCCTTTATTTATACTCCTCAAAGGCCCTGTCTGATTCCATCGTCTTAAAACTTGCATGCGCTTCCTTTTACTTTTTGACCAAATTGACCTTATTGGTCATCCAATGGTTCCCTTACATTGCTGTCCTTGTTCCTCCACCTTACTGGAATATGGAATAATACCTGAACTTCAATCAACTGGCCTTTAAATGACTCCCACATGTCAGGTGTGGATTTAGCCAATAAAAGCTGATCCCGGTGAACCCACCACGGTGGCGCAGCGGTAGAGTTGCTGCCTTACAGTGAATGCAGCGCCGGAGGCCCGGGTTCAATCCTGACTATGGGTGCTGATTGCACGGAGTTTGTACGTTCTCCCCGTGACCTGCGTGGGTTTTCTCCGAGATCTTCGATTTCCTCCCACACTCCAAAGACATACAGGTATGTAAGTTAATTGGCTTGGTAAATGTAAAAATTGTCCCTAGTGGGTATAGGATAGTGTTAATGTGCGTGGACCCGGAGGGCCGAAAGGGCCTGTTTCTGTGGTGTATCTCTAAACTAAACTAAACTGGCTTTTAAATGACTCCCACGTGTCAGGTGTGGATTTAGCCAATAAAAGCTGCTCCCAGTGAACCCACCTGAACTCCTGCTTAATAACTTTGTCATTTGTCTTACTCCAATTTAGAACCTTCCCTCAAGGCCCAGCCTTTCCCTCTATTCAAACTATAGAATAGATACGGTTATCCACAAAAGGGGGTGACACTGGGCGCAGTGGTTGAGCTGCTGCCTTAGGTGGTCATAGGTCAGTATGTACTCAGTGGGCCGAAGGGCCGGTTTGCACACTATATCTCTAAAACTTCAAACTGAACTAAAAGAACAAATTGAAGGTCACAACCTCACAACAATACCAGGTGAAGAATGTGAAAATCATTCCTCAGATTCAGTTGACCAGTCAGGACTACAATAGAATAAAATGATGCCAATGACAGCTATTCACTTAATTTTAGATGAACATGAGCAATAAAAAGAAGCTCTGTTAGTATTACACAGAATTTCTATTCCATCAGGACATTGGTGATTACACCGAGCAACTTTTCATGCATGTCACGAGAGGACAGGATGACTTCCCCAGTTAAATGTTTAAATGTCACACATAAAAGGAAGAAATTGCGTTACTGATAGTTAACAGGAAATTAACAACCTATCATTAACAATAAATGTGCCTCACAGCTGCATCAGTGTGTTTTACACTGGCTCCATGATTTATCCATTATGGAATAAGTCTCAGAAGCTGGGTGCACACTGGTGTAGTTGTTTAGGCAATTCAGTCCTGAATCTAAACAGAATTGTTTCAAAATGGGGGTAATAAAGAACTGGGGTAAGGACATTAGCAAATGCAATGCTGCAAGAGCTAAATTTAATGATCTACCCACCGTGACTTTTTTGAAAAATAATCACAAGTGAATAAGGTTGTCAACTGTTTAACCCGATCAATAGAAAATGAAATTCAAAAGAGGTTAGGGAGTGCAAACAAAAAGCCAAGATGGATTTCCTGCCCTTAAAAGGTTAGTTATTCCCTTATCATGGATCTGTACACTGTGAATGGCTCGATTGTACCCATGCTTTGTCTTTCCACTGACTGGTTAGCACGCAACAAAAGCATTTCACTGTACCTCAGTGCATGTGACACTAAACTAAACAGAACTAACATGATGTGGAGGGGTTGGGAGCTTGCGGTCCTGGAAGGCAGCGTTTGTCGCCACTTTCTGTAATGTGCAGTAAAATGTTTGTAACTTTTTCCATGTCATCTGCATTTTCATCGAGACACAAGTTGAAAATAAAACCTCTTTTTCTTTCCCTTTTCCCCCCACATATATTTTGTGAGAACAAATTTTATTCCACATCTCAAATTTTGGGTAGTGATTTATGACGGGTGAATTAGCATTACTCGAACACCAATAATGCTGGACTCGTCTGCACTTCAGAGACAGTGACGTCTATTTCCTAAAATGTCAAGGAATCGTACAGCTAAGTAAATGGGTCCTTACCTCTGCCAAGTCTGCACTGACCACCAAGACACATCTTTGTGTGTTTGGAGTACAGGATGGCCAGAACTCTTCACACTTGGATTCCTGTAAATCGGCGAGACCAAGCACCGGCTCGGCGATCGTTTTTTCTGAACACCTCCGCTCGGTCCGCCTAAATCTACCTGATCTCCCGGTTGCTCAACACTTTAAACTCTCCCTCCCATTCCCACACTGACCTTTCTGTCCTGGGCCTCCTCCATTGTCAGAGTGAGGCCCAGCGCAAATTGGAGGAACAGCACCTCATATTTTGATTGGGCAGTTTGCACCCCAGCGGTGTGAACATTGACTTCTCTAACTCCAAGTAACCCTTGCTTTCCCTCTCTCTCCACCCTTCCCCCTTCCCAGCTCTCCGACCAGTCTTACTGTCCCCAACTACATTTTATCTCTGTACCGCCTATTCCCCTGACATCAGTCTGAAGGGTCTCGACCCAAAACGTCACCCATTCCTTCTCTCCAGAGATGCTGCCTCCCCCGCTGAATTACTCCAGCATTTAGTGTCTACCCTCACACATGTTTGCATCCGAAACAAATTAAACGGCCAGTCCCGTTCTTAATATAGTGATGAAAGATTAACAATTTACACGTTGCAGGAGCAGAATTAGACTGCCTCTTCTTCCATTCAATGTATCTTTCCCTCTTAACGCCATGCTCCTGCCTTCTCCCCAGAACCGCTGACACCCGTACTTACCAAGAATCTGTTAAGCTAATGCTGCAACCACTACGTTGCTGATCTCCCTGCACCTCGCAATGATACGGAGCCACTCACAGCACAGGACTCAGTCGGGGAGGGCAATCACAGGAGAGATGGCCTTT
The DNA here is from genome assembly GCF_053455715.1 of Rhinoraja longicauda. Lineage (NCBI taxonomy): Eukaryota > Metazoa > Chordata > Chondrichthyes > Rajiformes > Arhynchobatidae > Rhinoraja > Rhinoraja longicauda. Next base: position 34,389,979 of record NC_135973.1, on the reverse strand, counting down.
TAGAGTGAGGATCATCATGACCTCTGCGCCCCGCGTTGCCTCTCACCTCGATGGCAGGTTTTTATGCAGCTCCTCTGGGCTGCCGTGAAGAGAAACCCATTAGGGTCAGACACCTTCCCAACCATCAGCAAGACAAGAGCCTGGCGGCTGCAAGCATTTCTTGCCGCTCCCCCTTTAATGCACAGTTCTGGGTCTAAACAACAGTGCCATTTCTAACATATTTTTGGCATATTTCACAATGTTTTGCTGGTGAACTCGCACGTTGAGCATTATTATGCAATCTATTAAAAATCTGAGAGCTGTTAATATGAACAATAATATAAAAAACTTAATATCACTTACCAAGATGGTAAGCGAAATGCGGAACACGAATTACTGTTGAAAGATTCCTAATGCTGCATTTGGCTTACAATCTAACAGCTGAAGGAACAGGCGGGTCTGGGTTGTTAGAATTCTAACACTGCTAGTTATTGATAGAATTTAGTGTAGATTAGAGATACAGCTTGCAAATCGGCCCTTCGGCCCATCAAGGACCATTGATCACACCAGTTCATACCAGCTTGATGTTATCCCACTTTCTCGCCCTCTCCCGATCACTCGGAGCAATTTACAGAGGCCAATTAACCTACAAACCCAAGTGTCTTTGGCATGCGGAGGAAACGGAGCACCTGGAGGAAACCTACGCAGTCACAGGAGAACGTGCAAACTCCACACGGACAGCACCCGAGGTCAGTATGAAACCTGGGCCTTTGCCACAGTGAGGCACCTACACCGCCATGCCGCCCAATTAGCTTATGAGTCATGGAGTGATACAGTGTGGAAACAGACCCATTGGCTCAATTTGCCCACACCAGCCAACATGTCCCAGCTACACTAGTCCCACCTGCCTGTGCTTGGCCCATATCCCTCCGAACCTGTCCTATCCATGTACCTTAATTAACAAAACACAATAATCATTACAAAACATTAATTTGAAAACGTAGGACTACAACAAAGTTCTAACCAGGCATTTGTCAGGAAAATTGAATGCACCATGTTCGCTGGAACACAGATAAGGACGGGAGGTCCAGTTAAAAACACAAATAGACAAATAAATTAAGTTTGTGACTCAGAATAGTCTGATAATATCAGGGATAGCTGTCTGTTAACAAACCCAGAGACGATGGAGATGCTCACTTTTGGCCCCCTACTTTATGAGGATGTTGCCAGGACTAGAGGGTGTGAGCTATAGGGAGAGGTTGAGTAGGCTGGGTCTCTATTCCATGGAGCATAGGAGGATGAGGGGAGATCTTATAGAGGTGTACAAAATCATGAGAGGAATAGACAATAGACAATAGACAATAGGTGCAGGAGTAGGCCATTCGGCTCTTCGAGCCAGCACCACCATTCACTGTGATCATGGCTGATCATCCACAATCAGTACCCCATTCCTGCCTTCTCCCCATATCCCTTGACTCCGCTATCATTAAGAGCTCTATCTAACTCTCTCTTGAAAGCATCCAGAGAATTGGCCTCCACTGCCTTCTGAGGCAGAGAATTCCACAGATTCATAACTCTCCGAGTGAAAAAGTTTTTCCTCATCTCCGTTCTAAATGGCCTTCCCCTTATTCTTAAACGGTGGCCCCTGGTTCTGGACTCCTCCAACATCGGGAACATGTTTCCTGCAGAATAGATCGGGTAGATGCACAGAGACTTTTACCCAGAGTATGGGAACCGAGGACCAGCGGACATAAGTTCAAGGTGAGGGGGAAAAGATCTAATAGGAATCCGAGGGTAATTTTTTCACTCAGAGGGTGGTGGGTGTATGGAACAAGCTGCCAGAAGAGGTAGCTGAGGCTGGGACCATCCCAGGCTCAGACTGTTTTAAGAAACAGTTGGATAGGTGCATGGATAGGACAGGTTTGGAGGGTTATGGACCAAGCGCAGGCAAGTGGAACAAGAGTAGCTGGGACATTGTTGGCCAGTCTGGGCGAGTTGGGCCAAAGGGCCTGTTTCCACATTGTGTCACTCTATGACTAACTGTTTAGCGTTTGTTTCATTTGCAACGTCAACTGATCAAAATGGTGGTGCACGGGGAGCATTTACCAACCTCGAAGATTGGAGCACATGAGGGAAACAAGTGGCAGACAATCTGGAACTCTTTCACGCTACCCTAATGCTAACCTTGGCAAAGCCCCTTGACCAGCTTGAGAAGACAATCGACAAAAAGACCACGGCTGTGAGGTGCCAAGACTGAGCAGCTCCACTGCTTGTTAGTCACCCAACTGATCCAACACAGACAAGTTGTTCCATCTGCTGCAGGTCATAAATTTATTTTATGTAATTTTAATGTGGTACTTAGAGTGGATGTTGCCTCTGTGTGACAATAATCTGCACTGTTCTGTGGCCCTGTCACAGCAATCTGTGGTTCGAGAGAAAGTTAAATCTTACACAAAGGCCTCTATTAATGCTATGTTTATTTTTGCCGTTGCCAGGTGTCTCTTTAGACCTTGTAAAAAGGAGACAAAGCAGTTGGGGGAAAAAAGAAGTGTGGATTTAAATCTTTAGACCTGGGGTTGTCAGATCACGATGGTGTTAGTGTAGCCCATGGGGATGTTTATCATTTCAAAGCAGCAAATGACAGCAGTGAAAATATTGGAGTAAAATTTATATTTCGGTTGCTGTTAAGCCCGCTGATAAATATTAGTATTGTACTTGAAGATTTTATTTTAAATATTTAAATAACAGGTTAAGCTGGATTTATGTCAGATTTATAATGATATTGTACCTGTTAAACTGATGCCACTGGCCACATTGGCCATTTTAAATTGCTACAAAGCTACCCAGAGTGCCACAATTAGGAGAGGTAAGAGTAACAAGGTGAAATTAATGTTAAAAGATTAACAGTGATAGTTCAGTATAAATATGGACAGTCATTAATTAGTAGAATTAGTTTGACATTCTACATCATAAGTAATTTTTTGTCTTTCACACATCGGACAATTTTACTTCACACTATGTGTAATCCTCAACCGTATAAAAATGTATTTATTCAGAAATGTATGAATAAAAGACTCCATTGCATTTTAAATGCAGCATACTAATGCTTTGACATGATCATGGCCAAAAGCACATTTGCTTGGCCAGGGAGGTTAGAGTTGCTTTAAATGAACAATGTGATTTTTTGTCTGAAGAAGTTCTGAAGAAGTGACTTGACCCGAAATGTCACCCATTCCTTCTCTCCAGCGATGCTGCCTGTCCTGCTGAGTTACTCCAGCTTTTTGTGTCTATCTTTGGTTTAAATTAGGATCTACAGTTCCTTCCTACCCAGTGTGATCCTTTATAACTACTGAGAACCGTGACACGTCAAGTGATAATGAACGATATTTACTTCAGAAGTGGTTGTGCAATACTAAGAATTTCATTATTTGATCTAGCATATCGAGTTCGGGATGGAACTTTATTAGGTTCCTTGAAAGCATCAGCCAAGTCCTCTCCTTCAAAGTTTCCTAAAGTCCAGTACCCCACCCAAACTAACCCCCACCCCAAACCTTGGCACCATTTCCAATCTTCTTTTCTTCTCTCAAGTTCCGGAATGTGTCATCTCTTTTCATCTGTTCTCTCTTTCTCTGTTTGGACCTTCCAAAAACAGATTCCTGATTTTTACTGTTTAACAACAATGTTGGTGTATAACACAAGGATGTTTACACCCAGCTTTTGCAAATGTGGACAGGATTTTGTAGCAGCCCTGTGGCCATCTATTATTCCTCATGCAATGTGGCTGTTGTTCAGGACCATCACATTTTAGTGTAATTATGTCTGCTTCCAGCATCATATAATCATTGTGTAACATGATGGATAGCAACTTCAACATACAGGGTAGCAGCAAGGCTGGGGATTTACTCTGGATCTGTGCCTGTTCATAAATATACAAACCCCACAGCCTGGATCAATGTTAATCATCAGTCAATTATTTTGGTCTGCAGTATTACTCGGGAGAGAAGGAATGGGTGACGTTGAAGAAGGGTCTCGACCCGAAACGTCACCCATTCCTTCTCTCCCGAGATGCTGCCCGACCTGCTGAGTTACTCCAGCACTTTGTGAATAAATACCTTTGGTAATGGTAAAGTTCCAGCCTCACAGCGCCAGAGACCCGGGTTTGATCCTGACTACAGGTGCTGTCTGTAAGGAGTTTGGATGTTCTCCATGCGACCGCGTGAGTTTCCCCCGGGTGCTCCAGTTTCCTCCCACACTTCAAAGACGTGCAGGTTTGGAGGTTAATTGGCTTCTGTAAATTGGCCAAGTGTGTAGGATAGAACTAGTGTACGGATGATCGCGGTAGGCATGGACTCGGTGGGCCAAAGGGCCGGTTTCCAATCTGCATGGCTAAAAACTACTACTGACAATTGATAAGAAGCACCCAATGCATAATCATAATCATACTTTATTAGCCAAGTATGTTTTGCAACATACGAGGAATTTCATTTGCCATTGTTATACCAATAAAAAGCAACAGAACACACAAAATACATTTTTACATGAACATCCACCACAGTGACTCCTCCAAATTCCTCACTGTGATGGAAGGCGAAAAAAAAGTTAAATCTCTTCCATTCTTTGTTCTCCCGCAGTCGGGGGCCTCGAGCCTTCCTTTAACGGGACGACCTTGACTCCCGTAGCCAGCAGCGATTGGGCCCTCGCGTCAGGGCGATCAAGCTCCTGCTTCGGGGGGGATCTCAGCTCCCCGCGCCGGGCGATCTACCCCGGGTCGGGGCTGGTCGAGCCTTTATGCCTTCTTTGGAGCTTCCCGACATCGGTCTCTACCCGAGACTGCGAGCTCCTCAATGTTACATAGAAACATATAAAATAGGTGCAGGAGGAGGCCATTCGGCCCTTCGAGCCAATACCGCCATTCATTGTGATCATGGCTGATCATCCACAATCAATAACCGATGCCTGCCTTCTCCCCATATCCCTTGATTCCACTAGCCCCGAGAGCTCTTTCTATCTCTCTCTTAAATCCATCCAGTGAATTGACCTCCACTGCCTTCCGTGGCAGAGAATTCCACAAATTCACAACTCTCAGGGTGAGAAAGTTCCTTCTCACCTCAGTTTTAAATGCCCCCCCTTTATTCTAAGACTGCGGCCCCTGGTTCTGGACTCCCCCAACATTGGGAACATTTTTCCTGCATCTAGCTTGTCCAGTCCTTTTATAATTTTATACGTCTCTCATCCTTCTCAACTCCAGTGAATACAAGCCTAGTCTTTTCAATCTTTCCTCATATGACAGTCCCACCATCCCAGGGATCACTGTCGTGAACCTATGCTGCACTACCTCAATTACAAGGATGTCCTTCCTCAAATTAGGAGACCAGAACTGTACACAATACTCCAGATGTGGTCTTACCAGGGCTCTATACAACTGCAGAAGAACCTCTTTACTCCTATACTGAAATCCTCTTGTTATGAAAGCTAACATGCCATTAACTTTCTTCACTGCCTGCTGTATCTGCACGCCAACTTTCAGTGACTGCTGCACAAGGATACCCAGGTCTCGCTGCACTTCCCCCTTACCTAACCTGACACCATTGAGATAATGTACTGCCTCCTTATTTTTGCCGCCAAAGTGGATAACCTCACATTTATCTATATTATACAGCATCTGCCCGCTCACTCAACCTGTCCAGGTCAGTCTGCAACCTCCTAACATCCTCTTCGCAGTTCACATTGCCACCCAGCTTTGTGTCATCCGCAAACGTGCTAATGTTACTTCTAATTCCTTCATCCAAATCATTAATATATATGGTAAACATATATATGGTAAATGTTGAAGTCAGCAGGCCGCGGTAGGTGTGTCGATCCTAGGCAAGGGATCGGCTCTGATGGTAAGTCCACGTCCCGGCGGTGGGGCTCAAAATCCGTCCCGAGCAAGACCGCCAGCTCCATGATGTTAGGCCACAGAGCGACCGGAGATACGATCCGGAAAACAATCGCATCTCCGGTAAGGTGAGAGATTGAAAATAAGTTTCCCCTGACCCCCCCCCCCCCCCCCCCTCCCACATAGAACAAACCAGAGAACATTAACACAAACTTTTAAAACACACTAAAAATAACAAAAAAAAGACGAAAAGACAGACTGTACGCGAGGCTGCCATCACAGCGCCACCCGGTGGTAAAAAGGGAGTGAATTGAAGAGCAGGCAGACCCGCGGCCTTAAATTATATTGTCCGCAATGGGTGTACTATCAGGTGGCTGCATGACTGCTCATTTACCTTCTTATCCACAAGCCCGCTGCAGTAAACTGTAATGGATCAAATGGAGGTGAAACGTTAACATGGAAGAAAATGTGGAGGTCACGATAGAGGTGGATGAGAGAGAACCAGAGGGTGTAAACCCAATCAGGACACAGGCCATGCTGGGGATAGGGGTTGCTGTGGAGGGCAGAGGTTGGGATCAGCATCAAGGCTGCCTACGGGGCATTGATAGGTCAGAGTATAAAAACAATGCTGGGTGCATGGGGATGGGAGAGGAGATGGAGATAACATTTTAAGAAGGGTCTTGACCCGAAACGTCACCTATTCCTTCTCCCCAGAGACGTTGCCTGACCCGCTGAGTTTCTCCAGCTTCTTGTGTCTATCTGACATTTTAGGCATACTTGTGTCTATCTGACGTTTTAGGCATAAAGCTAACTGTGGTTGGGTGTCACCAGAGAATACAAGGAGGGAATTTAATGTACTGGGGTCCCGTCTAATGCTGTGTAACAAAACACACCACTGTTCCAGGCGTGCACAACAATGGCCATTGCTGGCCCCACTTGGAATTGCATTATTCATGGTGAACAGCACCTCACACTCTGACAAAACCAAAGTGTCTGAAAATGATGTAGAAATGGTCGCTAATATTTTTCAGTTCCTGCTGGCCATGTTTCCCATCATGCAGTGTTGGAATAAGAGATGCAGTGCAATACGATCTCCAGCCCTTGATATCCAAACTAAAAGGTACTCAGGCAGTGGAGTACTTTTTAACATCCCGCCCTTGAGATCTCTTCAGTGACAGTGAAATGGGTGCATTTCAATTGAAATATTTAAATATGCCTAGCTTCATCAAGCAAATAAACATAAGCAAATCCTACAGGCGAGCAACATGGATTTAATGTGATGAATATTTTTCATGCTCTACAATAGCTTGAAAATGGAGGTCAACGGTCTGTTTCCCGAACAATCCAGCAGTGGAGATGGTTTGCATACTGATTCACTCAGCTTCTGATCAGTCAGATGTCAGCTTCTGCTCCGTTGCATGGGTTTGAACAGAAAACAATGATTTCACGCTTCCTTAGCTTTCGAGCTACGATATTACACTGGTCGTTGTCCTCACAATTATTCCGCCAAAATAAACATGCTCTTCCAGTGTTATTTGTGCAACTTTCTGATAATATAAACCAACACACGGGTATGCCCCAACACTTTGATCCTGTTATTACAACGCCCACACGTTTTTGAAATCTAGTTTGCAATCTGCTCAGGTGTAACAACTGCCTGTTATGGTCTCAAGGCATAGTTGCAAGCCACTGAACTAATGACTTGATGCACAAGTTAAAATTCCACACGGTGCCGATGGATCTTAAATAGAGGAACTTAAATAAATCGACAATCAAAAGCTAATATCAATAATGATGATCACGAAATTACTTCACAGTAAACACCTAATTCACGGATGGCCTTTACCACCCTTTACCACCCGAATTGGTCGGCCTCTCTTATAACCCTTGACTCACCAATGAAGTTGACTCCTAACTGCCCTCTGATATGCAAGCCTCTTGCTTCAGGCACTGTGGAATGGGTAACACCCACAAAAATAGATAAGTAAATATTAAAAACTAAGATTCCAATTTATTTTCCTTTCCCCATTTCCAATTATTACATTTTAAGAAACATGTACATATATACACCCTCTCAGAAGAAATTAAAATGGTGGCCATCACCTCCATAAATATGATGTTTCGTAAATTTTAGTTTAGTTTAATTTAGTTAGCGATACAGCACAGAAACAGGCCCTTCTGCCCACCGGGTCCGCGCTGACCAGCGATCTCCACACATTAACACTATCCTACACCCACTAGGGACAATTTTTACATTTACTAAGCCAATTAACCTACAAACCTGTACGTCTTTGGAGTGTGGGAGGAAACCGAAGATCTCGGAGAAAACCCACACAGGTCACGGGGAGAACGTACAAACTCCGTTCAGACAGCACCCGTAGTCGGGATTGAACCCAGGTCTCCGGTGCTGCATTCGCTGTAAGGCAGCAACTCTACCGCTGTGCCGAAGTGACTGCCCAATCAGCTTCAGCTTCAGGCCATTTTCCCCTTGGAAGGGAGCCTTGTTAGTAACCTGCAGCTCATTGTAGAGCAGTTATTCCTTTACATTAAGTAATAAAATTAAGCCAGTGGCAAAGTTATTTGCCAGTTCTCAGCTTTAATGCATATTGTTATATGCATATTGTTGTCCCCCCTAAATCTCAGTCTGAATGAGAGGTCTCGACCCAAAACGTTGCCTATTCCTTTTCTCCAGAGATGCTGTCTGACCCACTGAGTTACTCCAGCTTTTTGTGTCTATCTTCATTATAACAATGCCTGAAAAGAAGATGAGATTTCTTACTCTGTGGAAACTGTATTCCACTGGCACACATTAAGCTCACTTACAATAATATGTTTTCTTTATTTTTTGTTTAAATGGTTTCTAGATAAGTGGGAAATTCAGGGTACATTTTCATTTCTTAATTTAAACAAAAGCTTTTGCAATATCTTTGAAAATTGTTTTATCAAAGATAATATAGTCAAGTCAAGTCAATTTTATTTGTATAGCACATTTAAAAACAACCCACGTTGACCAAAGTGCTGTACATCTGATTAGGTTCCAATGGGGAAAAAAATGAAACATACAGTAGCACGCAAACAGTTCACAGCGCCTCCTCAATGAGCCTCAAACGCTAGGACGTAGGAACTCCTCCCTCCCCCAAACAGAATACATAACATCAATGACATTATGACTAAACGTATTTTGTCCAGTAAAGGCATCATATTGACCTTAATTAGTTGGCATATCATTTCCATTTAAGTTTCTCTTCCTGTTTGTAATGTTATGAAGCCACTGTTGGCAGCAGATGTTGTATCAGTTCATAGTTCAGTACCCATCGATGCATTCTGCTCTGCTGCACTTGAATTGACAAAATGTAACCTCTGCAGAGTAAGCTTGACATCATCTATGTACAGCAGTGTAATGAAATCATTAGCTACAAACAACTTCCATCTTCATTCAATTAGCAAATGAAGTAGAGATAACAAAACTAGCCAGGGGAGTACGAAGGAACTGATCTTCTCTGGGCAAACCACAGAATCTCAAGGCATTCAGATACTAACGAGAAAAACTCCTTCAAATACCACCTTGCAATGAAGAAAAAAGAACAAGATCTCTACACAGGCAGCACTCTTGAAAGTTGCTCAGACTATAAAAATTCAAAGATCTTCCATTTATTTCCCTGCAATGAAAGAAAATGAAAATTGAGTGCTGCTCCCATCATTTTAGAAAACTTCCACATCTCTTCCAGAGCAAGAAGATAGGCATCAGCAGATAAGAGGCAATCACTCTGCCCTTCCCTCTAGACTCACTGCATCTAGCATATTGTGCTAGGCTTTCCACAGACAGCATATTTGATTCTCCTTTGAACATGCCATCTTTGTCTTTTCCGAGCTTCAAATACACCATCTAAAATTTTTTCGACATTTGTCACCTCAATTTTGCATTGAAACCGTCCCACTGTTAAATCCAGTCTAATCATTCATTCCGACTTGTAACCGCTCAACTACTTCCCTCTTCATTTATAGAGCATAGAACACAGTGCAGCACAGCAACAGGCTCGACAGCCCATGATGTCTGCTCTGAACATGATGCCAAATTAAACTGTGCAGGAAAATAAACCTGCAGATGCTGGTTTAAATCGAAGGTAGACACAAAATGCTGAGTTACTCCAGCATTTTGTGAAATAAATACCTCGGATTTGTACCAGCATCTGCAGTTATTTTCTTACACAAAATGCTGGAGTAACTCAGCGGGTCAGGCAGCATCTCGGGAGCGAAGGAATGGGTGACGTTTCGGGCGAGAAGGGTCTCGACCCGAAACGTCACCCATTCCTTCTCTCCTGAGATGCTGCCTGTCCCACTGAATTACTGCAGGTTTTTGTGTCTATCTTCGGTCTCTACCCTATCAATGTCTCTCGTGATTTTATTATTCCTTTAACCTCTGACTCTGCAGTGAAAACAATGCAATTCAACCCCTCCTTATCGAGTCATAGAGTCATAGAGTGCTAAAGCGTGGAAACAGGCCCTTCAGCCCAACTTGCCCACACCAGCCAACATGTCCCAGCTACACTAGTCCCGTCTGCCCGCGTTTGGTCCATATCCCTCCAAACCTGTCCTATCTATGTACCTGTCCAACTGTTTCCTAAATGTTGGGATAGTCCCAGCCTCAACTACCTCCTCTGGCAGCTTGTTCCATACACCCAACACCCTTTGTGTGAAAAAGTTACCCCTCAAATTCCTATTAAATTTTTTCCCCTTCAACTTTAACCTATGTCCTCTGGTTCTCTATTCACCTACTCTGGGCAAGAGACTCAGTGCATCTCCCCAATCTATTCCTCTCATGATTTTATACACATGATTTTATAGTTAATACCTTTGAGAAAACCTCAGATGTTCCAAAATCTCTGCATCTTTCCTATAATGAGGTGACTAGAACTGCAGTACAATACTCCAAATGCAGCCGAACCAAAGTTTTATAAAACTGCAACATCCTGACACTTATATTCAATGAAGATAGACACAAAACGCTGGAGTAACTCAGCAGGACAGGCAGCATCTCAGGAGAGAACGAATAGGTGACGTTTTGGGTCGAGATCCTTCTTGAGACTGAGAGACAGAGGAAGGGGAAACTAGAGATATGGAAGGGAAAGGTGTGAAAATGACAGATCAAAGCAGATGCTGCTCAAGGAAATGTAGAATGGATCATTGTTGGCTGAGCGGAAGGTGACAACAGGGCATACATTCAGTAAAATTAATCGGGAGGATGGTGAAACGAGTCGGAGAACTTTGGTGGGGGAGGGATGGAGAGAGAGGGAAAACAGGGTTACTGGAAGTTAGAGAGGTCAATGTTCATACCGCTGGGGTTGTAAGCTGCCCAAACGAAATATGAGGTGCTGTTCCTCCAATTTGCATTTGGCCTCACTCTGACAGTGGAGGGGGCCCAGGACAGAAAGGTAAGTGTGTGAATGGGAGGGGAGTTAAAGTGTTTATCAACCGGTAGATTGCGGAGGCCGAGGCAGACTGAGCGAAGATGTTTAGCGAAGATGTAGCCGATCAAAGTGCCCCATCTAAACTTGTCCCATTTGTCTGAAAAAGAGTCTCGACCCAAAACGTCACTTCTCTCCACAGATGCTGACTGTCCCGCAGAGTTACTCCAGCATTTTGTGTCTATCCTCCAGAACTGCTGCCTGTCCCACTAAATTACTCCAGAATGCTGTTTAGTTTAGTTTAGAGATACAGCGCGGAAACAGGCCATATCGCCCCACCGGGTCCACGCTGACCAGCGATACCCGCACATTAACGCTAACCTATACCGACCAGGGACAATTTTTTAACATTTACCAAGCCAATTAACCTACAAACCTGTACATCTTTGGAGCGTGGGAGGAAACCGAAGATCTCGGAGAAAACTCAAGCAGGTCACGGGGAGAACGTACAAATTCCGTACAGACAGCAGCCGTAGTCGGGATCATACCCGGATCTCCGGCGCTGCATTCGCTGTAAGGCAGCAACTCTACCGCTGCGCCACCGTGCTGCGAATGCCGACCGTGTCTCTCTTCGGTTTAAACCAGCACCTGCAGTTTCATCCTACACTTTCCTATCCATACACAAACAAAAAGCTGGAGTAGCTCAGCAGATCATGGATATCCATATACCTGTCCATGACTTTTAAATGCTGCCTCAACTATCTCCTCTGGCAGCTCGTTCCTTTCAAGTGAAAACATTGCCCTTCAGGATCCTATTAATTTTTTTCCCCTCTCACCTTAAACGTATGTCCTCAGGTTCTTGATTCCCCTTACTTGAGATAAAAGATTTGTGTAGTCATCCTATCAACTCTCCTCATAATTTTCTACATCTGCAAAAGATCACCCCTTAGCCTCCTGCATTCCACGGAAAAAAATCCAACTTCCTATAATTCGGGCCCTTAGGTCCTGGCAACATCCTTGTCAACAGGTTAGTAGTTGGGATCAAGAGAAGCCAGTGATTTGATAGCAGCTTTGGACCAAGATGGAGGCAGGTTGTATTGGAGGGAGCTCGTGCAGTGGGACAGCAGCACTTGACAACAAATCAATGGCATTTGACAAACAGTGATGGCAAAATGGTTACATCGGCAAAGCTGCAACCCAGAGGATAGAGCTGGCAATGCATATACAGAAGTTCAAATTTCACCATGGAAGCTGTGGGAATTTAGATTCAATAAAGACGTATATTAAAAGAGCAATATATTAGAAAAAAAACGATATATTTAAAAATAACCTTTAGTATTGAGAACTGTGAGATTTCACCGTTGTAAATATTAATGCCCAACAAGAGAGGAAATTAGCCATTCCAAGCATAGTTCCAGAAAGTGAATTACCATCACCTATCCCAAAATGTCCGAGCAAGTTATTCGTCATATCTTAACGGCTATGTTAAAAGCAAGAACTGTGTAAAACCATACAGACCACCCAGCATTATTCATGGCGTCAAAAATCAGAGTAGTTGCTCCCTGTACAGCCAAGCTTGTTTATTCTTCCTCTAAAAACATCTGGGGACTTCTGTCTAAATTGGAAGAACTGTTCTACAGAATAGTCAAGCAACAGCCTCAGAGGCCTGCACAACAAGCTCAATGTCCCAGCATGCAGTGGCAGTACTGTGGTACGAGGACAACAGAGAGCGGCCCTGCATTGTTGTTGATTCTTTCACTTGAACAGAACTTGAAAAATTCATTACCTATGAGGGGAAAGGAACATCGGCCAAGTGGGATGTTTTTAAAAGTGTACTGAAGAAAGCTCAAGATGTGTACGTCCCCGTTAGAGTGAGGGGCAAACGTAAGGAAGCTTGGCTGATGAGGGAAATTGAGAAGTTAGTCAAAAACAAGAAGGGAACATGGGACAGGTGCAGGCAGCTGGGATCAAGTGCATCCCTGGAGGAGTTTCGGGAACTAAGGAGTAAACTAAAAAAGGAAATCAGAAGGGCAAAAAAGGGCCAGGAGGTAGCTCTGGCGGGCAGCATAAAGGACAACCCCAAAAGATTTTATAAATACACAAGGGGGAAAAGGGTAACTAGAGAGAGAGTGGGACCTCTCAGGGATCAAAGCAGTCACCTCTGTGTGGAGCCACAGGAGATGGGCAAGGTCCTAAATGAGTATTTCTCCTCTGTATTTCCATGATCCATGTCTAACTTTTCCCTTCCCACCTTAACTTGTCAGAGATGGACACAAAATGCTGGAGTAACTGCACAGGACAGGCAGCATCTCTGGAGAGAAGGAATGGGTGGCATTTCGGGTCGAGACCCTTTCCTTCTCTCCAGGGATGCTGCCTGTCCCGCTGAGATACTCCAGCATTCTGTGTCTATCTTCAGAGTAAACCAGCATCTGCAGTTCTTTCCTACACTTAATTTGCCAGAGGATGGGTTAGTGTTCAATATCCACGACAAGCCCGGCGATTACCACAGCTACTGCCGTTATACCTCCACCAACCCTGCATCTCTTTGTCCTTCCCTTTCTCCACCATCCTCCACACTCAATGGATTATCCTCTGTAATTTTCGCCCCTTCAAGCATCAGAAGTATGTTCCCCTACCTTTCTGAATTTTGAAGAGGCCATTCCCTCTGTAACCCTTATTCACTCTTCCATCACTGTTCTTTTTAGCGGAGCTGCCAGCTGCATTTTAGCTCTAATCTTCCCATTGCGCTAGAATGCAAAACAGTTCTTGCAAGCAAAGCAAAAATTCATTCGCACCTCTTCCAATTTTGTGATTTACATTCAGCGCTTTGATGTGGTTTCTCCTCTGATGGTAAAACCAAATGAAAATTGTAGACCACCTTGCAGCTCTTCTCCATTTACACAGCAAGGGCAATCCTGAGCTTCATGATGCTCACAACCATGTCTCTAAAGCAGCTTCTCAGTTTCCATCTGGGAATGGTGCAACCCTTGGGGCTCAGTATAGAATTTAACAATCATCCCATTTTCCCTTTGCATACATGACCTTTGTTTTAAGTTGTGTTGGGAAGAAACCTGCAGAAGCTGGTTTAAATCGAAGTAGACACAAAACGCTGGAGTAACTCAACGGGTCAGGCAGCATCTCTGGAGAGAAGGAATGGGTAACGTTTTGGGTCAAGACCCTTCTTCAGACTCAGACTGTCTGAAGAAGGGTCTTGACCCGAAACATCACCCATTCCTTCTCTCCAGAGATGCTGCCTGACCCGCTGAGTTACTCCAGCATTTTGTGTCTACCTTGTGTTTTAAGTTGTTCCCTTTGATCTTCTTTGTCCCTAACTTCTGTTTATTTTTTAAAAAGTAAGTCATCTTACTAACTGTTCCTATCACAAATATTCCCTCTGTGTCCATCACTCTTTCCACTCTCTGCAACGCAAGGCACAACTGTCCTCTCGCTTTCCTCACCTGGATGAACAGTGCTCACCTGAAATATCAATCCAGTTTACCTCCGCACAAATGCTACTTCACCGGCTCAGTGCTTCCAACATTTTGAATTTCCAGCATCTGCAGATTTTTGGCTTCAATACCACCCAGGATTCCCTGCAGTGGTTCAGCTGTGCTCAGTGAAAGGAGAAAAAGCACAGCAAATACTCCAGATGGGCGGCAGCTCTGTTAAATTACCCCTTGGTGTACGTTAGTGGAAAATAATCAGGAGAATGCCTCTAATGGATTTGCTCCCTTGACGCTAGATGAGTCAAATAGTCTGCTCTTGTGTCATTATAATCACATTCATTCCTTTGACCAACAATGCACTTTATCTTCAAAATGCTGGAGTAACTCAGCAGGTCAGGCAGCATCTCGGGAGAGAAGGAATGGGTGACGTTTCGGGTCGAGACCCTTCTTCAGACTGATGTCGGGGGTGGGACAAAGGAAGGATATAGGTGGAGACAGGAAGATAGAGGGAGATCTGGGAAGGAGGAGGGGAAGGGAGGGACAGAGGAGCTATCTGAAGTTGGAGAAGTCGACGTTCATACCACCGGGCCGCAAACTGCCCAGGCGAAATATGAGGTGCTGCATCCACCAACATTTCCGTCACCTACAACAGGACCCCACCACTGGCCATATCTTCCCATCCCCTCCCCTCTCTGCATTCCGCAGAGACCGTTCCCTCCGCAACTCCCTGGTCCACTCGTCCCTTCCTACCCAAACCACCCTAACCCCGGGCACTTTCCCTTGCAACCGCACGAGATGCAACACCTGTCCCTTTACCTCCCCCCTCAACTCCATCAAAGGACCCAAACATTCTTTCCAGGTGAGACAAAGGTTCACCTGCACCTCCTCCAACCTCATCTATTGCATCCGCTGCTCTAGATGTCAACTCATCTATATCGGCGAAACCAAGCGCAGGCTCGGCGATCGCTTCGCTGAACACCTGCGCTCGGTCCGCATTAACGCCACTGATCTCCCGGTGGCCCAGCACTTCAACTCCCCCTCCCATTCCCAGTCTGACCTCTCTGTCATGGGCCTCCTCCAGTGCCATAGTGAGGCCCGCCGGAAATTGGAGGAGCAGCACCTCATATTTCGCCTGGGCAGTTTGCGGCCCGGTGGTATGAACGTCGACTTCTCCAACTTCAGATAGCTCCTCTGTCCCTCCCTTCCCCTCCTCCTTCCCAGATCTCCCTCTATCTTCCTGTCTCCACCTATATCCTTCCTTTGTCCCACCCCCGACATCAGTCTGAAGAAGGGTCTCGACCCGAAACGTCACCCATTCCTTCTCTCCCGAGATGCTGCCTGACCTGCTGAGTTACTCCAGCATTTTGTGAATAAATCGATTTGTACCAGCATCTGCAGTTATTTTCTTATATAATGCACTTTATCTTATTGGCTCAACAAAATGCACCTCAATTACTTGCCTGGGTCACCCTAACTCTCAACCCTTACCGTCAAAAAGGACAAGGTGCAAAAGAACACCACATCTTCTGCCTTCCTGACTTGGAGACTTATCGCTGTTCCTTCACTGTTTTTAAGTTGTGGAGCTTTCTACACCACTGCACTGTGGTGGATCCTTCACCAGAAAGACTGCCCTGGATCAAGGAGGCTCACCAAGATCTTCTCAATGACAATTAGGGATAGGTAATAAATTGCTGGCCTTGTCAATGTCAATTACAACCCTAAAAATGATGGTCTCCTCAGGCTGTTCTGTACAACGTGATGTGGAGGGGCAGAATGTTTTGTCGCTAAGAGTGGCCCAGAGGGGGAAGAGCTTGATGCCCCAACACTAGTAACCTAATCATGAAGGAACAAGCAATGCAATTGAAATATCGAGATGTGGAGGAGCCATCGTTAATTGGCTGCCAGTTACAATGCAAAATTCATCTCACCATATTGGAGAGGAGAAATGTGCAGAAAGTTATTATTATTATTTTTTAAGCGTGGAACCCCTTAGATAACTTCAAGACGAGTTCTCTGATCCGTTTCCAAAGGGGGGAGTTTGGTGATGAGTTTAGAGGTGATGATAGTGTTGAGTGCCGAGCTCCAGTCGATGAAGGCAGCCGACGTATGTGTTTCTGTTATCCAGATTGTTCAGAGCCGTGTGGAGAGCCAGCAAGACATCTGCTGTTGACCTGTTATGCCGATTGACACAATGAAGTGGATCCAAAAGATTTATGAGGCAAGGGTTGATTTACAGCGCAACCAATGTCTCAAGACAATTTATTATGGTGAATATAAATGCTAGCAGATGGTAGGTCACCATGTTCTTCTTGGACACCAGTGTGATAGATACCTCTCAGCACAAAGCCATATTGTACAATTGAATTATGCACTCTTGTCAGCTGTCTATAGACACAAAATAATCTCTCCAGAGATGCTGCCTGTCCCGCTGAGTTACTCCAGCATTTTGTGTCCATCTTTGGTGTAAACCAGCATCTGCAGTTCCTTCCTCCACACCTTGTCAGTTGTCTATTGTATTTTGGGTTATCAAAGATGCATACAAACACTGCACACATCAAGGTTAAAAGAAATTCCAGGAATGATGAAATACAGTTGCACTGTGAGGGTTGCCTCTGTTCATCAAATGGAATGACTTGCCAGCTAGATCTTTGAAGCCGTCCAATTAATCACCTGTCCTGTCTAAACAGCCCACAGTCATTACAGTTCAATGCAACAAATTCAATGTTTACACACACAAACACTCACACACAAACACACACTACCACAACCAGAGACAGTGCTGAACTACCATCTACCTCTGATGTCCCTCAGACTATCCTTGATTGGACTTTGTTAGCTTTACTTTGCACTAAACGTTATTCCCTTATCATGTATCTATACACTGTAAATGGATCGATTGTAATCATGTATTGTCTTTCTGCTGACTGGTTGGCACGCAATAATAAGCTTTTCCCTGTACCTCGATAGAGGTGACAATAAACCAAACTGAACTGAACATACGTACACATACACGCACACACGCGCGTGCGCACACACACAGTTTTTACAGTCAACTGTGTTAGCAAGTGAGAATCAGGAGAAATAGCACAGTGTAGACTCAGTTCATGAGAACACTGCTCCCTACAGCTGTTCCCTTTATAACATAGTAGAGTCATAGAGTCATATAGTGATACAGTTTGGAAACATGCCCTTCGGCCCAACTTGCCCACACCAGCCAACATGTCGCAGCTACACTAGTCCCACCTGCCTGTGTTTGGTCCATATCCCTCCAAACCTGTCTTATCCATGTACCTGTCTGTTTCTTAAATGTTGGGATAGTCCCAGCCTCAACTACCTCCTCTAGCAGCTTGTTCCATACACCCACCACCCTTTGTGTGAAAAAGTTACCCCTCGGATTCCAATTAAATCTTTTCCCCTTCACCTTGAACCTATGTCCTCTGGTCCTCGATTCCCCCACTCTGGGCAAGAGACTCTGTGTGTGAAAGTACAAGGGCATTTAAGCACAAATGATAACATTGCTTGTAGTTACCTGCATATAATACAAGGGCTTTGATGGAAATTTCACAAATACTTTGTTACATCATGTATAGACGAAGGAAATGCACGAGAGGTTCAGTTCCCACCTTTTCTGGAGGAAAGCGAGTTGAGTACACGAATGCAGACGCAGGGAACGTTAGATACTGGAGTCTTCCTCACCCTGGGTATTGAGAAGATGAACATCTTCTGTCATTTACACCGCAGTGCCTCACTCACAACGTCTACGATGGATTAATCAGCCGGCTTACATCCAAGTGCAGGCAGTGTCCCAGGCAATAATAACCACAAGCACCATATTTTACATGTCATATAGAAAGTGACAGAATAGGTTGAGAGATAATCGGCCAGCTCTCTAAAGTACCAAGAGACTGGTAATTTAGTTTCCCTTCTGACAGTAATGGCTGCAATGCAGCAACAGCAAAATTAATTCAAATGTGCAAGCCTTTCCAGACGAATCTTTGTGAAAGACGCACGGCTCACAATGCCGCTTCACAGGCTTTTTATCCACAAAATAATAATTATTTAACCTGTCAGCGACAACTGGTTGAAAACAAAGCATTGACAGAGATGACAGACAGATTAGGTGGGAGTGGAGACCTTAAAGTTGATTGATTTTATTAAAGCAGGATATGAGCAGATAATAAGGCCAATTGTTTCCTGTCAATTGGCAACATAAGAGAAAACAAAAGGCTATATGATCCCTCGAGTCTCCTCTCTTTAATATCATGGCTGCTCCTCTGCCTCAATTTAACTTCTCCTTGGCCTCATCTATCCCTTCCCTTCATTTTGTTCAGAAACCTCTGCTCCTCTTCCTTACTTTTCCCCACTATTTACAACCATTTAACATCCATGATTGGGAATTGCTTGCAAAATTCTCTCTCTCTCTTAAACCTTAGGCACACGGAACATGCTGAGATGGTTTTGATGGTGAATATACAGCAGTAGAGTTGCTGCCTTACAGCGTCAGAGACCCGAGTTCAATCCTGACTGCAGGTGCTGTCTGCACAGAGACTGTACGTTCTCCCTGTGACTTGCATGGGTTTTCTCTGGGAGCTCCAGTTTCCTTCCACACTCCAAAGACGTACAGGTTTGTAGGTTAATTGGCTTTGGTGAAATTGTAAATTGTCTCTAGTGTGTGTCGGATAGTGTTAGGGTGTGGGGATCGCTGATCGGCATGGACTCGGTGGGCCGAAGGGCGTTTCCACGCTATACCTCTAAACTAAACTACATCAACTGTAGTCTAATTTTAATCTACAAGTATATTATTTCCTGTATTCAGTAATATATATTGTTAGGGTGACCTCAATCAAAATCAACATCAAGTGAGACATGCGGTGCAGACGTTGTTCAGTCCAGAACAATACATGTCCTCTTATATTGCCTACTCTTTCTAAAAAAAATAACTAGCCTTCCGATCTTTATTAAGGGATATTTATTTCCAATCAATCCTGGTCAGTGAAAGGCAGTAACCAGTTGGTGTGCATCAGGAACTTTAGCTAATCTGCCCTTTACCTGTGAGATCAGCTGGAAAACATCTGCGGTTTCACTGGGCACGGAGCAGTAGCTCAGCACAGTAAGATGGGGGAGAGCGGTGAGCGCAAGACCACTGTGTGGAAGAACAACCTAAAAACCCAGCACTGTCGCAATGTGGTCCAACTTTGGAGATGCACTGCAGTGCAGGAATTGGGCTTGTTCACCGTAACGAGTTCAAGACATCCCCAGATCTGTTTTGCCTCCAAACAAAGTATTTCTGTCAAGCATATTATTATTCATCCACCCAAATTACAACTGGGGAATGATTGTTCACGAGTTAACAAGCTATAGGAGTAGAATTAGGCCATTCGGCCCATCGAGTCTACTCCACCATTCAATCATGGCAGATCTCTGCCACAGAATTCCATTTTCCTGCCTTCGCCCCATAACCCTTGACACCCGTTCTCGGAGAAGTTTATTTAGCATTGAATTCTGAAAACATAAAGAGGAGATATCTCCTCCCACCACCACCTTCAATAAGATGCCAATGCCAGATACTCTCCCCTGCCACCACTCCAAAAGAAACTTCCCCTCAGAAACTGTATGGCTCATCCATCCCCGCCCGCCATCCAGGGACCCAAACGCTCCTGGTACAATTGAGTATAACTAAGTATTAATTAATCACAATTGAGCATCAGTCCATCGCGATAGCTTTGTGTTTTGTCGATCTCAATTACCTGGCATTCCATGAACCAGATCTCCACAGAGTACAAGGAACCTGGGTTTCACAGTCAGCTTGGTGATGGCCTGTACTGCTTGTCCTGTGAGCTGGATCTCTTCCTGCCATTCATCACCCCCACTGTCACAGTCACCGGCCCGCCACGCTTTCATCAGGCCAAGCTGAGGATCGGCTCCTTGAATGAAATAGAAAGGTCCAGTCCAAATGCCTTCGGTCTCTGGGGAAACAGATGAAAACACATTAGGTTTAGTTTAGAGATACAGCACGGAAACAGGCCCTTTCGGCCCACCGGGTCCGCGCCGACCAGCGATCCCCGCACATTAACTATCCTATACCCAGTAGGGACAATTTTTACCTTAACCCAAGCCAATTAACCAACAAACCTGTACGTCTTTGGAGTAGAAACATAGAAAATAGGTGCAGGAGGATGCCATTCGGCCCTTCCAGCCAGCACCGCAATTCATTGTAATCATGGCTGATCGTCCACAATCAATAACCCGTGCCTGCCTTCTCCCCATATCCCTTGATTCCACTAGCACCTAGAGCTCTATCTAACTCTCTCTTAAATCCATCCAGTGATTTGGCCTCCACTGCCCACTGTGGCAGGGAATTCCACAATTTCACAACTCTCTGAGTGAAAAAGTTCCTTCTCACCACACTTTTAAATGGCCTCCCCTTTATTCTAAGACCGTGGCCCCTGGTTCTGGACTTGCCCAACATTGGGAACATTTCTCCTGCATCTAGCTTGTCCAGTCTTTTATAATTTTATATGTTTCCATAAGATCCCCTCTCATCCTTCTAAACTCCAGTGAATCCAAGCCTAGTCTTTTCAATCTTTCCTCATATGACAGTCCCGCCATTCCAGGGATCAATCTCGTGAACCTACGCTGCACTGCCTCAATTACAATGATGTCCTGCCTCCATTTTTTTCCCTGCATCTAGCCTGTCCAATCCCTTCAGAATTTTATATGTTTCTATTAGATCCCCTCTCATCCTTCTAAATTCCAGTGTATACAAGCCCAGTCGACCCATTCTTTCATCATATGTCAGTCCCGCCATCCTGGGAATTAACCTGGTGAACCAACGCTGCAATGGCAATAATGTCCTTCATCAAATTAGGAGACCAAAACTGCACACAATACTCCAGGTGTGGTCTCACCAGGGCCCTGTACAACTGCAGTAGGACCTCCTTGCTCCTTTACTCAAATCCTCTTGCTGTGAAGGCCAACATGCCATTTGCTTTCTTCACTATTTGCTGTACCAGCATGCTTACTTTCAGTGACTGGTGTACGAGGACACTCAGGTCTCGTTGCACCTCCCCTTTTACGAATCTGACACCATTCAGATAATATTCTGCCTTCTTGTACTTGCCACCGAAGTGGATAACCTCACATTTATCCACATTATACTGCATCTGCCATGCATCTGCCCACTCACCCAACCTGTCCAAGTCACCCTGCAGCCTCACAGCATCCTCCTCGCAGCTCACACTGCCACCTAGCTTTGTGTCATCCGCAAACTTGGAGATGTTATATTTATAATTATTTTTATTTGCAATGAGTTCTATCATGCATGGCGCCCATGGAGTCCTGCGAGAGAGGCTTGGCATACACCGCGTGAACATGGGACTTTCTTCATTTGCCCCATTATTGTGGATTTAGTAAAGGAAGTTGTGGAAGAATTTGGAACTGGGTCAGATGAACTAAAAAGATTTGGGAGTGAGAGGGATTCTGGTGGAATGACCGATGCTGGGAGCTGGGGCGAGGAGTCTGAGAAGGGTGTCGGTTGGAGACAGCGTTGAAAGAGGAAAAACTCTATTGTCCTCCATTGTCAGAGTGAGGCCCAGCGTTCCTCCATTGTCAGAGTGAGGCCCAGCGTTCCTCCATTGTCAGAGTGAGGCCCAGCGTTCCTCCATTGTCAGAGTGAGGCCCAGCGTTCCATCATTGTCAGTGAGGCCCAGCGTTCCTCCATTGTCAGTGAGGCCCAGCGTTCCTCCATTATCAGTGAGGCCCAGCGTTCCACCATTGTCAGTGAGGCCCAGCGTTCCTCCATTGTCAGTGAGGCCCAGTGTTCCACCATTGTCAGTGAGGCCCAGCGTTCCACCATTGTCAGTGAGGCCCAGCGTTCCTCCATTGTCAGAGTGAGGCCCAGCGTTCCTCCATTGTCAGTGAGGCCCAGCGTTGCACCATTGTCAGTGAGGCCCAGCGTTCCTCCATTGTCAGAGTGAGGCCCAGTGTTCCATCATTGTCAGTGAGGGGCCCAGCGTTCCTCCATTGTCAGTGAGGCCCAGCGTTCCATCATTGTCAGTAAGGCCCAGCGTTCCTCCATTGTCAGAGTGAGGCCCAGCATTCCACCATTGTCAGAGTGAGGCCCAGCGCAAATAGGAGGAACAGCGCCTCATATTCCGCTTGGGTAGCTTACAGCCCAACGGTATGAACATTGACTTCTCTAACTTCAGATAGTCCCTGCTTTCCCTCTCTATTCCCACCCCTTCCCAGTTCGCCCACCAGTCTTCCTGTCTCCGACTACATTCTATCTTTGTCCCGCCCCCTCCCGACATCAGTCTGTAGAAAGTTCTCGACCCGAAACGTCACCCATTCCTTCTCTCCCGAGATGCTGCTTGACCCGCTGAGTTACTCCAGCATTTTGTGTCTACCTGCGTTGAGTAGAGGTTAGACTAACCATAGAGGAGACAAGAAAACAAACTGCTAGAAGAACGCAGCTGGTCGAGCAACATCTGGTGAGGCAAAACGGGATGGGTCAATGTTTCATGTTCAGAATCTTCATCACGACTGTAGGCTGGAAAGGGGGTGGAGGGAGAGAGGAAAAATAGGTATCATATACTTTAGAAGTGTCTAGGAGCTGTGGATGATGCGTGGAACTAGAGAAATGAAATGATGGCCAGATGGAATCAGGAGGTTGATGGAAATGGTGAACAGAGGGGGAGAGAACCTGGCTGGGCTGGTGAGAGTGGGAACACAACACAACTGGTTACCCAAAATTGGAAAATTCAATGTTCATCACTGCTGCCCAGCATCTCTTTATCTAGAATTTGCCACCAACGTCTCAATATTCAGAATGCTTCACACACTGATGCTGGAATCTATTTCATTATTGTCGGGCCAAAGAGAGCCATTAAAGGGAAAAGTAGGGAGCCAAATGCCACGATAATCAGACTAGGTATCAAAGAAAGAAAATAACATTTGAATGGAGTGGTCTCACATTCATGTGTCCGTCATGCACTTACATGGTGCACAAACACAAGCTATATTGATCAAATGATTCTCACTGTCCTCAGGTTTCTGTATACTTTGCGTACTAAGACACAAATCAAATAATATTTCCCCTGCAGTTAATGGTGTAACAGGTAGAAAAGATCCCCTGCCTGGGATCGACGCTCCAACCGCGCCTGCGGATTTCAACATCGAGGAGATCGCAGTCTCGGGTAGAGGCTGATGTCGGGAAACTCCAAAGGTTCGACCAGCCCCGTCCAGGGTCAGATCGGCCAGCGTGGGGGAGCTGTGAATCCCCCCCGATGCAGGAGTTTGATCGACTCGACAAGGAGGGTCCGACCACCGGCTACGGGAGTAAGTTCGTCCCGTCAATGGAAGGCTCGAGGCCCCCGACCGCGGGATCACAAAGGGAAGAAGATGGAACTTTTTTCACCTTCCATCACAGTGAGGAATGTGGAGGAGTCACTGTGGTGGATGTTCATGTTAAATGTATTTTGTGTGTTCTGTTGCTTTTTATTGGTATGACTGTATGGCAAATGAAATTCCTCGTATGTTGCAAAATGTATTTGGCTAATAAAGTATGATTATGATTATAATTATTATGATTATGATTAACTAGTTGGGATTGCAAGAATGTTTCATTGTTACATCCCTCAGTTGAACAAAATAATAACTTAAGACACCCAGGTAGTTTAAACAAGGAACAAATAACTTCCTCAGTAAAAGCACCAATGTTGTATCTGAACTGTAATATCCCACAGCCTCTCCAGCTCATATTTCCTCTATATGTAAATGTTTAAAACAAAAATGTAAACACAAATGTAGTTCAAGATTAGAATTATGAGCACACTGTGCAGAACACCTGCACTAATCTATCTATCTATCTATCTTCTATATAATACTAAAACTCAGATCTTGTGTTATATATATATGTATGCGCGTAACAGCGGTTTCTCTGATTTCGTCAAAACGGTGAACCGTAGCGCCACGATTTTTGCACCGCCTTAATCACCACGCGGTTATCTGCTGCAAAATTGTTTTTTATTTAATTCGGCCACATGTTTTTTAAGTTACAGAGGTTTTAAAGCGCTCCCCCCCCCCCCCCCCCTAAATTATAGGGGGCGCTGCGGTGCAGATTTAGTTTTCAGCTTGTGGCTTGTGACGGCTACATTTGTTTTGAAAAGTTTCCAGAAAAGGATTTAGTTTTCAGCTTGTGACGGCTACATTGTTTCGAAAAGCTAAATTGTTATTGCAAGTCAAGTCAAGTCAAGTCAAGTCAATTATATTTGTATAGCACATTTAAAAACAACCCATGTTGACCAAAGTGCTGCACATCTGATTAGGAAAAAAAAAAAGAAGGTTATAGTGGTCACTTGACATACACAGATCAGGAGGACGGGCCCAACGGGCACACTTGGAGAGTAAGAGTGGGGCTGGGGGAGGAGAGAATGGGGGGTGTGGGGACGGGCCCAACGGGCCCGCTTTGAACGGGCACACTTGTTCTAGTTAATTATAAAAGTTAGTCAGTACAAACTCATTGTATACAAGACCTGTGCTGCTGGATGTCAGGTGTTTTAAACACAAATCTCAATTTGGGCTGGATTCAAATCCACCGAGCTTTTAAAAAATGAACCCGTCACCTCACCTGCAGTGCTACAAAGAATCTACAGTACAGCGAGACTGACATAATACTCTATACCTGTCACTTCAATGGGCCCTGTAGCTGTGACAATACATGTTTGAAGATTAACATTCAGCAGTGGGAACCAATATATATATATATATATAATATATCCAGATAGGCTCATTTACTTAAATATATATACACACACACACACATATGTATATAAACACACACACATGTGCGCATGTGTGTGTGTGTGTGTATGTGAGTGTGTCTGTGTGTGTGTTTATATATATATATATACACACAAATACACACACACAAATATATATATATATATATATATATATATATATATATATATATATACACACACGCACGCATATATATATATAAATAAATGAGCCTCTCTGGAGTCCACTGAAATCAAGCGATCTGATCTAAAGTGGCAGCTTGAACCACTTAAACCTCAAATTAAACATAAACATAGCACAAAAAGTAAGGAAATTTGTGTTTGGTAGATTATTTCTGTGTTGAAACAATGCTTCTTGGCAATAAATCTTATACTGTTGGAAAGCCTGTTTATTTCCCTTTTAAATTGTGCTACATTTGTAAAGAACATGCATTTGTGGGATGAGCAGCAGAGCTGAGTATATGGGTTGCGCCCATGAAAAATTTGCCAAATCTTCTCTGCCAATGCCAAACAACTTATTCTGCTGTTGCTATTGACTCTTGTTTTGAGCTTCTGGTACCCCCAGGTGCCGACAATCAGGTGCCTGATTGGCACCTGATTGGCAGCATCTGTGAGCATGGGCCCTGGTACAGTGGTCAGTAAGTGTCTGCTCCAAGAATCTGCATGCCACGTTTGACTGATCTGGATAGGGCCCATGCGATAGGGCAACTTCAAGCTGGTGTTCCGCAAAACCAAGTTGCGGCATTATTTGGAGTGAGCCCTAGTACCATCTCCAAAGTGAAGGCCAAGTTCCATATAACGGGGGATGTCAGAGACAGGCCGCGAAGTGGGCGTCCCAAGAAGACGCCACCCGAAGAAGACCGTTTCCTCACCCTGTCAGCACTTAGGAACCGTAGGCAGTCTTCTACAGATTTGCAGTCAAGGTTTGCAGGACGATATGGCCGACGGCTCTCTGCCCAGACAATTCGGAACAGACTGCACGCAGCCGATCTCCGGTCTCATAGGGCTGCCAGGAGGCCTGCCATGACTGCCCTTCACCGTCAGGCCCGTTTGCGCTGGTGTCGGCAACACGTGCACTGGAACCTGAACATGTGGAGGAACGTTATGTTCAGCGATGAGTCCAGATTCTGCCTACGGCAGTTGGATCATAGGGTCAAAGTGTGGAGAAGACGCGGAGAACGCTATGCTGATTGCTGCACCGATAGAGTAACATCTTTTGGTGGAGGCAGTGTGATGGTGTGGGGCGGCATCTCCCTCACTGGAAAAACGAGGCTTGTCATCATTGGAGACAATCTCAATGCAGAGAGATATCGAGATGAGACTCTGCAACCAGTGGCAATCCCATATCTCCACAGTCTGAGACCGAACTCTATCCTCCAAGATGACAATGCTCGCCCCCACAGAGCAGGGTTTCTCAGAGACTGCCTCCAGAATTTGGGAGTGGAGAGGATGGAATGGCCTGCCAGCAGTCCTGACCTCAACCCCATTGAACACTTGTGGGATCAGCTTGGGCGTGCTGTTCGTGCCAGGGTGACCAACACAACCACGTTGGCTGACTTGCGTCAAATGCTGGTTGAAGAATGGGATGCCATCCCACAACAGTGTGTGACCAGGCTGGTGACCAGCATGAGGAGGAGGTGCCAGGCTGTTGTGGCTGTGTATGGTTCTTCCACACGCTACTGAGGCTCCTGTTTATTAAATGAATAAATTGTTAAATTGCCAATATGTCTTGTTTCTTCAGATTTCAATCATCCAATCCACCAAACAACACCGAACAAGAGTCAATGGCAGAATAAGCTGTTTGGCATTGGCAGAGAAGATTTAGCAGATTTTTCATGGGCGCAACCCACATACTCAGCTCTGCTGCTCATCCCACAAATGCATGTTCCTTACAAATGTGGCACCATTTAAAAGGGAAATAAACAGGCTTTCCAACGGTATAAGATTTATTGCCAAGAAGCATTGTTACAACAAAGAAATAATCTACCAAACACAAATTTCCTTACTTTTTGTGCTATGTTTATTTACTTTTGGCCACACATATGGTACAAGGCAAAAATAAAAACCTCAATCTTAAATAATGGAATGCTATTGTTTCAAGGATAATTACACTCCTCGGTGCCTGAAACATGCCATGTGCAAGACTATGCTTTGAAGGCATCGCTGGAGCCAGGATTTGCTGCAGCAGGCTTCCAACAGCATCTGCCATCCAACTGACTTACGCCTTCTCCCGGTGGCTGAGCACTTCAACTCCCCCTCTTACTCCCAGTCTGACCTTTCTGTCATGGGCCTCCTCCAGTGCTATAGTGAGGCCCACCGGAAATTGGAGAACAGCACCTCATATTTTGCTTGGGCAGCTTGCAGCCCAGCGGTATGAACATTGACTTCTCCAACTTTAGATAATTCCTCTGTCCCTCTCTTCCCCTCCCCCTTCCCTCTATCTTCCTGTCTCCACCTATATCCTTCCTTTGTCCCGCCCCCCTGACATCAGCCTGAAGAAGGGTCTCGACCCGAAATGTCACCCATTCCTTCTCTCCTGAGATGCTGCCTGACCTGCTGAGTTACTCCAGCATTTTGTGAATAATTTGTACCAGCATCTGCAGTTATTTTCTTACGTTACGCCTAACCCAAATAATTCACCCACCAAGAGCCAGAGAGTGCTGGCTGCTAACATAATGGCGAGGGAAATTGCGACGCCAGTCTGGATATCTCCTTCACTCAGACTCAGGAAGAATTGAGAAGGGACACAAGTAAAGGGAGTAAGTCCAATGCCAAATCAGGGTCAGACAGAGAGAAAGTTGAAGGGGGAAAATATTGGATCATGAGAGGAAGAGAAAACAAATGTATTAATAATTCAAAACTAGAAACGATGAAATTTCACATCTGTGATAATTAAAGTTCAGTGCAAGAACAGTTGCTTAGCTTCTGTGACCTAATTTTCTTAAAGATTTTATGTTTGACAAAACTCATATTGTTAAATAGCTATGCTAGCTTGTAATGACAATTTAATGTTCTGTAGAAAGATTAATGGGCGAATATAGAAAGTTCACAGCTAAAGGGGCCTAGGTGTGGGGGAGTCACAGCACAGCAGCTCAGCACAACACATAGCAACCTTGGGATATTTAAACAAAACCACAGATCTGTCCTTGTCTAAGGTGGCAGCATTCACTGAAACATAGTGGCAGCACCATTAACCTCGCTGCTGCTCGCGGAATAAATACAATGCCAATTCCTAACCTGACCTAACCAGCTTGAAATCTCACTCACAATCTGAAATCTTAATCTGAAAGAAAAACAGAAAATGCTGGAAATACTCAACAGCGTCTGTGGAAAGAGAAACAGAGTTATTGCTTCAATGCCCTTCTTGACCAATCTGGCCCACGATCTGCCCTGTTACACCCATATATATATGTCCTGTTCCCTATCCTGGGCAAATTCAGTCCTGGTTCACCAATTGCACAATTCCCATTTCACATTTGCTTCTTGATGCGTAAATTATATGTTTCTCAGCTGTAACTGCTTTACTGTGAGAGAACCTAAACACCCATTGTCTGCACAATGTATTCAGAGGTGGGCAGTCCCACAACAGGTTCATGGGTGTGCTGAAACCACGTTCTTGACCAAGGCCTGCAGTACGCCCTGCTATCCTTTGCTCTGCTGTGCAGCAGCTTGGTTAGAGTCCGTCCGTGTAAGCTGCACCCGGATGTGCTTGTTTCCACCGTGCAAGTAACGACTCAGTCAGCAGGTGAATGGTTGCTGAAGGGAGTGCCCCTCAAGTGTGGTACTAAACTTCCAATTTGCAAAGGAATGCTGCCATGCTCCTTTTGGATATCAAATAATTTTACAAGAATTCTCCTGATCATCCACCCAGCATGACTTTTCTGAAAAAAAAGTTAATTTTTCTATTTTTCTCCATTCATTAAATTCCTTGAACATATCTCCTTTTATTTTGATAAAGTCTGCCAGATTTACATGGAGACCCAATGCTATAATCTGGACTCAATGTTTAAATATGCCACCTGCCAGCTAAACTGACATCCAAAGCATTTGACAACTCTTCATCAAGAGAGCATGAAGAACACGGCGCCCAGCCGATGATGCATCTCGATCCTCATGCTAGTCACAATGAATTTTACTCATGAAACTACCATTAGTTGGCATATAATCCACTCAACTGTGCAGTTGAAAGGGCCCCGCCGATCTTAATTCTACCAGTCTACCAGCCTCTGTTCTCTCCAAGGCTTCACATCTACATTTGCATTGCTCACTCAGATGGCACCCTATTTTAGCATTTGACATCCGGCACCTTAACTAAGGTAGAACTATGAACATTTGGTACATTGATTTAAAAATGAACCTAGTTATTTTGGATTTTCAAATCATTAAAAATGGAAGGCAAGTTGACTTAAGTATTTTAAAAGTTTTTTCTTCCTTATTTCCCATCACCACGCACAAAAGGTCTTTGGTTTCAGAACAGGGACAGAACGTGCAAAGCCTTCTACAATGTGCGATGGGGTTGCACACGTTTTGTACGTTGCCCCATGTAGCAAATTATCCCGGTGCATCAAGCCCAATCGATGATAGAACAGATCTTGCCCTATAAGTTGGATTTCATCCATTTTTTTAGGCTAAATGAGGGCATCTTTGCTCGAAGGAATTAATGACATTGGTTTGTGGAGGAAGGAACGCAGATACTGGTTTAAACCTTGGTTTAAGCATTGATTTCTCCATTTTAAAAGAGGCAGGACCCAATAAGCACATTTAACAGATAGTGACTGCTTCTCAAGTTCGCAGCTGCCATATCATATCATGATGCCCAATGGCAAATGATTCAGTGCGCTACAGTGAACTTGGGAAGAGCCATTGGCAAACTCAACCATTGGTGAACTCTGAAGGAAAGCACTAGATACTGGTTTAAACCAAAGAGAAGACACAAAAAGCTGGAGTAACTCAGCGGGTCAGACAGCATCTCTGGAGAAAAGGACTGGGTGACGTTTCGGGTCGAGCCCCTTCCTCAGACTGAGAGTCAGGGGAAAGGGAAACGAGAGAACTCTCTTCCATCCTGTGGGGCTGCCTTGCTGAAGAAGGAAAATGGTGGCATGTGTTTGGATAGGACACGGCGGGATGTGAAGAAACTCAATGGGCATGGCTCCATTGCCCCATGCGATGGGGCAGCCTCAATTGAACCATGCCACAGTAATCTTAGAGGCCATTGGTCACAGTACCATGCGCTAAACCACACGTACCGCGATCTTTCAGACGAATTTGTGCAAAGTAACAGAACATGGAAAATGAGAACTTGACGCATTTGAAATAAATGTGAGCAGGAGCCGTTTAAATCACGTAGTTCTTGTTTTGTCCTTGATTCACAGAGTAAACTCAAAGGCTTCGGGTCACATTTTCAAGATTCAAGATTCAAGATTCAATTTAATTGGCACATGTACCAATTAAGGTAAAGTGAAATTTGAGTACAGCCAGACTAAGTAAAAAACAACAAGACACACAGCAACATAAAATAAAATTTAACATAAACATCCACCACAGCTGATTCCACATTCCTCACTGTGATGGAAGGTAATAAAGTTCAATCGTCTTCCTCTTTGTTCACCTGCGGTCAGGGCTGTTGGACCATCCGCAGTCGCCGCTGCCGACGGTCCGATGTCCGAGGCCCTCGTGTCGGGAAGATTGATACTCCGGCGACGGGACGGTTGAAACACTCTCCGCGGCATTGGAGCTCCCGAGTCGGCCTCTTCTTACCAGAGACCACGGGCTTCACCTGTTAAAGTCCAAAGGCCCCGCGGTTGGAGCTCTCCGCAGTCGATCCTCGGCAAAGGATCGCAGCTCCACGATGTTAAAGTCGTGCCGTGCCCGCGGTTTGAAGCGCCGGGTCGGTCCCCAGGAAAGGCCGCACCACTCCACAATGTTAGGCCGCAGAGGGGACAGAGATACGACACGGAGAAAAATCGCATCTCCGTCGATGTAAGAGATTGAAAAAAAGTTTCCCCCAATTTTCTGTTGTTAAGTTGAAAAAAGAACTCAACGTTATGTACACAAACAATGAGGAAGAGGTGACACCCAAACACAACAGGAAGTGCCCAATGTCTGCTGAAATAAATGCGACCAATTCAAAGCACGCAAAAAGCACTTTTCAAATGGTTTAATCTTCATCCGATTTCTTGGCTCATTAGTGCACAAAGGCTGATTCATGCACACTGTGAATGCAGTGGAAAAACATGAGTAGATTTTCAACCACGAGTTCAGTGGAGTGATGCAGGGTAGCGAGGTTGTCATAAGATTGTCTAGAAAGTACATAACATTGATAACAAAGAACAAAGAACATAACGGTGGCGCAGCGGTAGAATTGCTGCCTTTAACAGCGAATGCTGCGCTGGAGACCCGGGTTCGATCCCGACTACGGGTGCTGTCTGTACGGAGTTTGTATGTTCTCCCCGTGACCTGCGTGGGTTTCCTCCGAGATCTTCGGTTTCCTCCCACACACCAAAGACGTACAGGTATGTAGGCTAATTGGCTTGGTGAATGTAAAAAAAAATTGTCCCAAGTGTGTGTAGGATAGTGTTAATGTGCGGGGATCACTATTTGGTGCGGACCCGGAGGGCCGAAAAGGCCTGTTTCCGCGCTGTATCTCTAAACTAAACTAAACTAAATGGATGTTTTTTGGGTGTCTTGCACAGATGGTTGTATTAGACTGTCCCTATGAATCCTCTTCACCTCCATACAGGGACTTAAACAACCCTTCCAGGAGAGTCAGACTAGTATGCATCCCCCCCTAACCTCACCCATTGCATTCGGTGTTCTCAGCATGACGTCCTCTACATTAGTGAGGCCAAGTACAGATGACTAGACAACCGTTTTGCCAAACGTCTGCACAGTCTGTCATGGCCATCTGGGTCTGCCTGTCGCCAGCCATCTTTACAATACAATACAATACAATACAAAATATCTTTATTGTCATTGTTCCGGGGTACAACGAGATTGGGAATGCGCCTCCCATACGATGCAATAAATTAATTCGCTAATCAGTATAAATTTATACAACCCAGTGAAACAAAATTAGAAACAGATTTAAAACAGTATAAAGTTCAAGTAGGTCTGTGCTGGTTCACTGTGCGATGTGACCATCCGACTCAGCAGGACCGGTTCATAGCAGCTATGGCCCTGGGGATGAAGTTGTTTCTGTGCCTGGAGGTGCGGGCGTAGAAGGCCTTATAGCGTCTGCCCGATGGTAGAATTTCGAACAGACTATTGCAGGTGTGTGAGGCGTCTTTGTGAATGCTGGTGGCTTTTCTGAGGCATCGTCTGTTGTAGATGTCCTCCAAACTGGTAGCTGTGTTCCGATAGTCTTCTGAGCTTTGTGGACTACCCGCTGAAGAGCTCTCCTCTCTGCCTCCGTGCAGCTGAGGTACCACACAGGGATGCCATGCGTTAGGATGCTCTCTATGGTGCAGCGGTAGAAGGTCGTTAGCAGCTGTTGGGGCAGACCAGTCTTTTTCAGTGTTCTCAGGTAGAACAGTCGTTGGTGCGCCTTCTTGACCAGCGCAGCGGTGTTAGTGGACCATGTGAGATCCTCCGAAATGTGAGTGCCCAGAAACTTGAAGCTGGACACGCTCTCCACACTGTTCCCATTGATAAAGATCGGAGCGTATTCCCGATTGTGTGATCTACGGAAGTTGATGATCAGCTCCTTGGTCTTCATTCCTCTCCCCATTCCCACACCGGCCCATCTGTGCCCAGCTTCCTCCACTGCCAGAACAAGGCCAAGTGCAAACTAGAGGAACTGCTCCCATATATTCCACCTGGGTAGACACAAAATGCTGGAGTAACTCAGCGGGTCAGGCAGCATCTTGGGAGAGAAGGAATGGGTGACGTTTCGGGTCGAGACCCTTCTTCAGACTGATGTCAGGGGAGAGGGAACACATAGATGAGGATGTGTAAGGTGTGAAAATAGGACAAAGGGAACGGAGATCAAGGAAAATGTACAATAGATCACTGTTAGCTGGGGAACATTGCAACAAAGCAAACAGAAATAAAATGTAGTTGGAGACAGTAAGACTGGTTGGAGAACTGGGAAGGGGGAGAGATGGAAAGCAAGGGCCCCTCAATCCGCATTAACCATCAAGCACCCATTTATAAAATTAATCCTATTCTGCCCATTTTATTTTCTTCATATTCCATTCGATTTTCTCCAGACCCTACCACTCATCTACATGCTAGGACAACTTCACAGTGGTTAATTAACCAAGCAGCCTGCAAGCATTTGGTAGGGAAGCAGACCAGATAATGTTGGCTTCTTACACGATACCTGTATTTCCTTACGTGGAACCCCACATAATCCAAACTCAACACAGGCAGCACCAGAGGTCAGAAGTGAGCATGCATCAATAGATTCATGAGCTACAGAGTTGGACCACTGTACAGCACAGGATCAGGCCCTTGGTCCACCATATCCATGCTGATATTTTTGCCCATTTTCATTCATCTCAACCCGAAATGTCACCCATACCTTATCTCCCGAGATGCTGCTTGACCCGCTGAGTTACTCCAGCATTTTGTGTCTACCTTCGATTTAAACCAGCATCTGCAGTTTTTTCCTATTCCACCTGGGTAATCTACAAACCAATGGCATGAACTCTGAATCATTGAATTGGAGGCAATTTGCTCCCCCACAACCCCCTCCTTTTCTTTCCTTCCGATTCACCAGATCCTTTCACATACCTAACATCCCTATCACCCCACCCACCCCCTGCCCCCTATCACCCCTATCAGTGCCAACTTAACTTATCAACCTGGACGTTTTTGGATCAGTGAAAAGAAACCAGATCACCCCTGAGATACCCACGCAGTTTAAGGAAGAACGTGCAAACTCCACACAGACAGCAGTGGAGATCAGTATCAAACCTGGCTGTCCCACTGAGTAAAACTAAGAAAAAATGTTCCAAATTATG
Organism: Rhinoraja longicauda; assembly: GCF_053455715.1. NCBI lineage: Eukaryota > Metazoa > Chordata > Chondrichthyes > Rajiformes > Arhynchobatidae > Rhinoraja > Rhinoraja longicauda. The sequence goes on along the minus strand of NC_135973.1, from coordinate 34,355,509 downwards.
GGAAAAGAGGAAAAAAATATTTTCACCTGGTTGGTAATGGGAGGCCACCATTATAATAAAGGAAGTGCAAGATAATGAATTTGTAATAAAACAATACAAATCTATATGTTGAGCTCAACAGTCCAGATAGTTTTTCGGTCTCTGCCACAGGTGGTGCTGTTTCTCTGAAAAGTTCCAACTTTAATTTATACTTTGTCGAGAGAGTACCATGTAAGATGTTTGCACACTTTTATGCAGCCAGGTGTCTTTTTTTCATTTTATAATTAACATTATGCAAATATAACGGAAAGAAAAGCTGCAAAATTAAGTAAAATGAAATAGTTTTAACTGTAGCTACTGGTGACTGGGTTAAGTTTGTTGAAAATAAAACAGTTTATATAAAATATTATCAGCTTTCATGATAATTTTCTTCATTTGTTGCAGGGTTGGAGAAAGATGATTCATCACACAATATATGCTGCCTGACCCGCTGAGTTACTCCTATATGCTGCCTGACCCGCTGAGTTAGTCCAGCATTTTGTGATACCTTCACACAATATAGTAGTAATCCATTTCAGATCCGTGTTCATCTCTTAGCAGAAAATTAACCTCCAAATTAGCATCGTGTTTATTCTTCCAATTGCTCCTCATCCTTTCATTTTGAAGGAGCTGGTTTTTGATTACACGCAGGAATTTCTTTCCGTTTTTTTTGTCGGCCAAATCCACAAGTGTGCACATTTAGCCAACAATTGTGTGTGTGTGTGTGTGTGTGTGTGTGTGTGTGTGTGTGTGTATGTAAGCGTGTGTGTGTGCAAGCATTTTGCGAGACCAGCTGCCTTCGACAGATTACCAAAAACACTTGGGAGACATTACAGATGCTGGAAACTTGCGCAAGCAACAAAGTGCCGGAGGAATTTGCCTCCCTATGTAAATCCGTAATAGGGATATTAGTTTATTTTCCTAAGGCATCATCACAAAAAAACTTCTTTATATCCATGTTACTACTTTGTTTATTTGAAGGATGCCATTAAGTTTATAGAGCTTGAAACACACAGGGAAATTTTGCACCAATACAGCCCTGATCTTTCTCTTCATGAGAGGATGCTTTGCCTTTTGCCCTCAACTGTGTGGAAACTCTGTACTCTCAAATGCTATGACATGTTGTTCATGGAACACCTGCACTACACCAACGCAGCATCTCAGATTTCCAAGTGCACCATCTTCATCCAGTTAGAGCTCTTAAGGATAGCGGAGTCAGGGGGTATGGGGAGAAGGCAGGAATGGGGTACTGATTGAGAATGATCAGCCATGATCACATTGAATGGCGGTGCTGGCTCGAAGGGCGAATGGCCTCCTCCTGCACCTATTGTCTATTGTCTAGTGAAGTACAGAGAAATCACTATTTCCAATCGGATCAAAGGGCAGAGGGGAGATCAGCATGTACAAGCGAATCTCGATAGTTTATGTCATAAGGTAGACACAAGATGCTGGAGTAACTCAGCGGGTCAGGCAGCATCTCGGGAGAGAAGGAATGGGTGGCGTTTCGGGTCGAGACCCTTCCGTCAGTCTGAAACAGGGTCTCGACCCGAAACGCCACCCATTCCTTCTCTCCCGAGATGCTGCCTGACCCGCTGAGTTACTCCAGCATCTTGTGTCTACCTTTGATTTAAACCAGCGTCAGCAGTTTTTTTTCCTACTAGTTTATATCATAAGGTTGATTTAAAATGTAATTATTAATATACAAGTGTTTTATTTTTTTTAAATACTAAAACTTTTTAAAAGTGTTCAAGTGCTTATGAATGTCTTTGAATACAAATATAATTCACAAACATTTATAGTCCCAGAGCACAGAAATGGGCCCTTCAGCCCATCGTACTGCTCCTTAATCCCCTTTCACTTGCATGGTTCCCAACATCCTCTCTTTTGACAATCCCAGTGATCTGCAGATACCCGATTCAGGTAGGGGATATAGGGGAGCACGAAACAGAAACCTCTGCCAAGCACTGATGATTTACCACCCGAGAGGGGAACATCAGAAGGAACAGGGAAAAAACGAATCTGGCAAGGAGAGCCAGAATAAGGGAAAAATCTCCCAGGAAGGCGGCACGGTGACGCAGCTGTAGAGTTGCAGCCTTACAGCACCAGAGCCCCGGGTTCAATCCTGACTCCGGGTGGACTTCCTTCCACATTCCAAGGACTTGCAGGTTTGTACGTTAATTGGGTTCTGTAAATTGCCCCCCTTGTGTGTAGAATGCTAAACCTGGGGATCGCTGGTCGGCGTGGACTCAGTGGGCCAAAGAGCCAGTTTCCTCGCTGTATCTATAAACTAAATTGGTTCTACTCCTTTTAGTGTAAGCTGCATTAGTAGTATTTCTTATAAATCACTGCTATGCAGTAGCACCTGCACATTCTTTAACAACCTTGGGATGGGACCTCAGATTCTTCCTATTGAAACTTTGCAGATCAATTAACATTTTATGAAAGGTCTTGCAGAAGTGTGAGCTGATGTGTATAAAATGTATATAAAACTGGGAACTGGATTGGGTGCCACATGCGTGGAGTTTGCCCTTCACCATGTTAACGCACGAGTTCCCCAACAGTCTCCATTTTGCTCCAACATGCTAAAGCCATACTGGTTGATTAGATTAATTGGGCTGCACGGTAGCGCAGCAGTAGAGTTGCTGCCTTACAGAGCCAGAGATCCGGGTTGAATCCTGACTACGGATGCTGTCAGTACCGAGTTTCTACGTTCTCCCTGTGACCACGTGCGTTTTCTTCAAGACCTTCCGTTTCCTCCCACACTTCAAAGCTGTAAAGGTTTACAGGTTAATTGGCTCGGTGTCAATGTAAAACCGTCGCTAGTGTGTGTAGGGTATTGTTAATGTGCGGGGATCGCTGGTCAGTGCACGCTCGGTGGACTGAAGGGCCTGTTTCCACGCTGCATCTCTAAAACTAAAACAAAACTAATTTAATTTCTGTCGGTTGCCTCTGCTACATGTGGGCAGCAGGGGGAAATCATGGTGGAAAAAAAGTAATCAATGGGGAAAAGGAAAATAATACCAGGGAATTTATCAAGTCAAGTCAAGTCAAGTCAAATTTATTTGTCACATACACATACTCGATGTGCAGTGAAATGAAAGTGGCAATGCCTGCGGGTTGTGCTAAGCACTTGATGGTTGGGCAGATATAGTGGGCTCAAGCACCCGTTCCAAACTTTCTGATTTAAATTCTAATGCAGTACACAAAATGTTGGTTTAAAACTTATTTTTGTGTGTCCATTAATCAGTTTGAAAAACATATTCCAAGTCTGTCTCCGTGACAAGCATCCAAATGAAATTTGGCAGCCGTACATTCTCTTAACTTGGACATCATCAGCAGTAAACCTGTTTGTGGTGGTGGTGGCTGCTCACGATAACGTACATTGAAGGAAGACTAGAGTAGACAGCTGTGACTACACCCACTCACCTCACCAACCACTGGACGGTCCAACGTTCTGCTGACTAGTCCTTTACACATCTTGCTGAGAGTTCAATATTATAAGGTCAGAAGGTCGTGAGCGATAGGTACAGAATTAGGCTATGCTTCCCATCAAGTCTACTCCGCCATTCCATCATGGCTGATCTATCTCTCCCTCCTAACCGCATTCTCCTGCCTTCTCGCCATAACCCCTGACACCCGTACTATTCAAGAATCTCTCTATCTCTGCCTTAAACCAACTTATCACCAGTACCTTCTATCCTCCACTGGTCATCTCACCTCAGACTCGGGGTTTGCAAAGGCTTCATACCCTCTCCAAAAGCCCAGCTGCATCATTGATGCCAATCACCTCGAACTGTTGCCATCTCTTCTCCAGATGACTCAACTGCCCTCATTGCAGGGAAATGGGATTCGGGGGCAGAGATCAGCCATGATTGAATGGTCTCGATGGGCCAAATGGCCTAATTCTACTCCTGTAACATGAACTTGTGAACAACATACATCTTCCCTGCAGCTCTCTGCCTCTCTCATGTCCTCAAAGGTATTCTATGACCTAATGTTTGCTCACTTGTCCCAACTTTGACCCACTGTCTTTTTTTTAAACTGAGAATGCTCCTTGGAAGGTGGGGAGATACATAAAGTTTTTTTACTAAATCAGAGATAGCATAAATAGGAAAATAAATGCTGTATTAATTGTCTATAATTAACTAAAATCAGAATATTGGCTCTTATAAGTTGAATTTCAAAAAAATTACCCCAAATCAGTCAGAAGGCATGTTTATTCCATATAAACCAAAAATGATTTATTATCAGGACATTCAGGTGTAATAAATCGTGTTCTATTAAAAAGGTACACGGAACCAACAAGTAAATTTTCTGGTCAATGGATTTTTAATATGTGTTGGAATAAATTTGTAGCAAAATTGTTTATTTTATCTTTTTTAAAAAATATGTTCACTTAAACACAAATGCAGAAGTGGTGGAAAAATGAGCTCTAAAAACTTCTGAAGAAATAAATCATTTATGTTTTAAATTGTAACGATACAAGGATTTAGGGTGGCGCAGTGGTAGAGTTGCTTGTCTACGGGTGCTTGTCTGTACGGAGTTTGTACGTTCTCCCCAAGACCACGTTAGTTTTCTCCGGGTGCTCCAGTTTCCTCCCACACTCTAAAGACGTGCAGGTTTGTAGGTGAATTGGTTTTGGTAAAAATGGCAAATTGTCACGAGCATGTAGGACAGTGTTAGTGTGCAGGGATGGCTGGTCGGCGTGGACTCGGTGGGCCGAACAACCTGTTTCCACGCTGTATTTCCAAACTACACTAAACTAAACGAAAGGAAAGTGCAAGAATGTAGCCAATAGGAGATAATGGGCTCATTGTCTACTTCTCCCCTTTCATGACCAGATGAAACATCTCAGATCCCCGAGCAGGTGCAACCTCGGTTCCCAGTGAAGCATGTTCCTGTTGCTTGGCCATTTTCAATTTCCCCAAGGCTCTAGTTACGGCTGATTTCACATCCAACTCTTCTTTGGACACAATGCGAGGTAACAATCAAATAGACAGCCTTTGAAAAAACCAGCACACAAGGAAGCCACGCTAGCTATTTTGTCCAGGCTAATCTCATAAAGAAATGTCCACTGGGACCAATCCCACTTTTCAAAGTTGATCAAATGCTCCAGGGAATAATGGGGAAAATAAATCATGTGTTTACTTCTGACAGCATCGTCCTAGATGTCTCCATGCACTTTGCAATCTTGATACAAGGAGAAATTAACAGAAATATTTCCTGGTTAAGCATTCACTCTGGTAGAACCAGGAAAATTACAATCTTGAAATGATCAGAACTGCTTGGAAAATAATTCTACCATTAACTCTGCACCTTGGCACTTTTTGTGTGTATTATATATTGTGACAGCTACCTCTCCCTCAGTTGCTGCTCTGATAGAAACATAGAAAATAGGTGCAGGAGGAGGCCATTTGGCCCTTTGAGCCAGCACCACCATTCATTGTGATCATGGCTGATCATCCTCAATCAGTAACCCGTGCCTGCCTTCTCCCCATACCCCTTGATTCCGCTAGCCCCTAGAGCTCTATATATCATATCATTGGCAGATGGGCCAGGAGAGGCCAAACTTCAGTATCATTGGTGACTGCTGGCCCCAACTAGCTGTCATCAGATTGAACCTCACCTGAACCTCGTCAGCCTTCTCCTTATAAAACCCAGGCATTCCGGAAAGGGGGGGGGAGAGAGGAAATGGGGGAGAGGAAAGGGGGGAAGTGGGGGAGCCTCCCTGCTAGCTGTGTTCCCGTCGCAGGTTCAAGGAAGACTTAACCACTATGACACACCCGAGACCACCAGACCCACATTATGGTCAAGACTGGGCTGCCGGGAAGAAGCCCGAGACAGCCAGCGCCTCTCCTGAGGCTAAGATTAAGTGGCTGGGGAAAGCCTGAGGCACCAGTGCCTCTTCCTGCCCACGAACGACAAGGGGCTGCGTCCGCACACAGAGGCAAAGACTGAGCTGCCAGGGTAATCCAGAGACCACCAGTGCCACCTCTTCAAGCTTCAAAGCTGAGCCGCCAAGATAGTCCTGGGACCACAAGCACCTGCACCCGAGGCATAGAAACATAGAAACATAGAAAATAGGGGCAGGAGTAGGCCATTCGGCCCTTCGAGCCTGCACCGCCATTCAATATGATCATGGCTGATCATCCAGCTCAGTAACCTGTACCTGCCTTCTCTCCATACCCCCTGATCCCTTTAGCCACAAGGGCCACATCTAACTCCCTCTTAAATATAGCCAATGAACTGGCCTCAACTACCTTCTGTGGCAGAGAATTCCACAGACTCACCACTCTCTGTGTGAAGAAATGTTTTCTCATCTCAGTCCTAAAAGACTTCCCCCTTATCCTTAAGCTGTGACCCCTGGTTCTGGACTTCCCCAACATCGGGAACAATCTTCCCGCATCTAGCCTCTCCAACCCCTTAAGAATTTTATATGTTTCAATAAGATCCCCCCTCAGTCTTCTAAATTCCAGCGAGTATAAGCCTAGTCTCTCCAGTCTTTCTTCATATGAAAGTCCTGCCATCCCAGGGATCAATCTGGTGAACCTTCTCTGTACTCCCTCTAAGGCTAGAATGTCTTTCCTCAGATTAGGAGACCAAAACTGTACACAATACTCCAGGTGCGGTCTCACCAAGGCCCTGTACAACTGCAGCAGAACCTCCCTGCTCCTATACTCAAATCCTCTTGCTATGAATGCTAACATACCATTCGCTTTCTTCACTGCCTGCTGCACCTGCACGCTTGCTTTCAATGACTGGTGCACCATGACACCCAGATCACGTTGCATCTCCCCTTTTCCTAATTGGCCACCATTCAGGTAATACTCTGCTTTCCTGTTCTTGCCGCCAAAGTCGATAACCTCACATTTATCCACATTATATTGCATCTGCCATGCATTTGCCCAGTCTCCTATCTATCCAAGTCACTCTGCAGCCTCCTAGCATCCTCCTCGCAGCTAACACTACCACCCAGCTTCGTGTCATCCACAAACTTAGAGATGTTGCATTCAATTCCCTCGTCCAAATCATTAATATGCGGGTGAACTGCAGGGAGAAGCCTGGGATCGCCAGGCCGCTTCCCTCCAGACCAGGACTGAGCTGCCGGGGCAATCCCAAGATCACCAGCCCCCCCCCCACGGGCACATGCACCCTGTGAGGGACGAGGGACAGCGCCCCCATGTTGTCCTGGACTTTCCTGTCTCTGTGATCACCAACGGGATGCAGGGATAATTTCCTCTCTCTTTGGAGTTTAACTCGGCAAACTCATCACTCAAGTAGGGTATGCTTTATTGGAAGTGCTCTCCCTTAATTGCCTGATTTAAATTCGTAGGCATATACTGTTCTTGCCAACAAATAGGTGTAGGTGCTGAAATTGTGTGCAGTCATGTCCTCAAGATTTTTTTATCTCGTTACATCCAGATGTAATCCCACTTCCTAATGAACGCTCCCCACTCGAAACGGCTTCACTGCTCTATTTGTTTCTGAGAAACTGCAATAAACTATAACTACTAAATCCATCAACGTCCAACCTCCTTGTTGTAAGTACTCACTTTAAAATAATCTCTTTCCTGAAGCACTGATCTACATAAAGAATTAAACAGTAATTGTTAACAAACTCACAAAGCAATTCATCAACAAAGTACATTTATAAATTGCCTCTGGCTTGTAGAAGAGCATCTGAAAATACTTTAAAAGAACTCAGAAGTGACCCATTTCTTTCAATTGCACCAGCCACAAGCTGCAGGTGATTGATTTTATTGTTGACAATTCTTTAAGTAAACATGAAGGAAAGAGATCTGCGAGATTGTTGAAAATTCCCAGTCTGTGCATTTTTCTCGAGGGCCTGGGTTCAGTGTTGGAGATATCCCCCTTTGAAAGACCGGGGATGAGGAAAGGAAGAGCAACACTTCATTAAGCAACAAACCTCCACGAACCTCCAGGGCGGTCATAGTGGCGCAGCGGTAGAGTTGCTGCCTTACAGCGAATGCAGCGCTGGGGACCCGGGTTTGATCCCGACTACGGGTGCTGTCTGTACGGAGTTTGTACGTTCTCCCCGTGACCTACGTGGGTTTTCTCCGAGATCTTCGGTTTCCTCCCACACTCCAAAGACGTACAGGTTTGTAGGTTAATTGGCTTGGTAAAAAATGTAAAAATTGTCCCAAGTCGGTGGTAGGATAGTGTTAATGTGCGGGGATCGCTGGTCGGCACGGACCCAGTGGGCCGAAGGGGCCTGTTTCCGCGCTGTATCTCTAAACTAAACTAAACTAAATCAGCTCTGGAGTTTGAAGCAGACCTTCAGATAGAAAATGTGACACTTCCAGGCAAAATGCTGCTTGTTTTTTGGGAATGGGCAGTTAATCGTTTCATTTTTTTGCCTCCTTGTCCCTCTACCACAATAGATATCGGCATCTCGTCTGGAGATGCGAATATGGTGCAGTTGCAGGCACCATGGCTCAATGCTGACAGGTATTGTTTGTCTATTTATTCACAAAATGCTGGAGTAACTCAGCAGGTCAGGCAGCATCTCGGGAGAGAAGGAATGGGTGACGTTTCGGGTCGAGACCCTTCTTCAGACTGATGTCAGGGGTGGGACAAAGGAAGGATATAGGTGGAGACAGGAAGATAGAGGGAGATCTGGGAAGGAGGAGGGGAAGGGAGGGACAGAGGAGCTATCTGAAGTTGGAGAAGTCGACGTTCATACCACCGGGCCGCAAACTGCCCAGGCGAAATATGAGGTGCTGCTCCTCCAATTTCCGGCGGGCCTCACTATGGCACTGGAGGAGGCCCATGACAGAGAGGTCAGACTGGGAATGGGAGGGGGAGTTAAAGTGCTGGGCCACCGGGAGATCAGTTGCGTTAATGCGGACCGAGCGCAGGTGTACAGCGAAGCGATCGCCGAGCCTGCGCTTGGTTTCGCCGATATAGATAAGTTGACATCTAGAGCAGCGGATGCAATAGATGAGGTTGGAGGAGGTGCAGGTGAACCTCTGTCTCACCTGGAAAGAATGTTTGGGTCCTTAGGTATTGTTTGTCGTGGAGTTTCACGTTCTCCTAGGTTTCCTCCCAAGTGCACTGGTTTCTTTCCGTGTCCTAAAAACAAGTGAGGCAGCACAGTGGCACAGTTGGCTGAGCCGATGCCTCACAGCTCCAGAAACCCAGGTTACATCCTGACCTCAACCAGTGTCTGTGTGGAGTTTGCACGTTCTCCCTGTAACCGGGTGGGTTTTCTCTGGATGCTCGTTTTTCTCCCACATCTCAAAGATGCACAGGTTTGTAGGTTATTTAGCCACTGTAAAATTGCCCCTAGTGTGTAGAAAGTAGATGAGAAAAGTGGGATAACACAGAACCAATGTGTATACAGCTGATCAATGGTCGGCATGGACTCGGTGGGCTGAAGGGCGTGTTTCCATGCTGTATCTTTACACTGTTTAGTTTAGTTTATTGTTGCGTGTACCGAGGTACAGTGAAAAGCTTTTGTTGCGTGCTATCCAGTCAGCACAAAGACAAGATTACAATTGAGCCATTACAGTGTATACAGTGCATTCAGAAGGTATTCAGACCCTTTCACTTTTTCCACATTTTGCTACGTTACAGCCTTATTTTTAAATTGATTAAATTCATTTAATACCCCATAATAAAAGTGAAAACAGGTGTTTAGAAATTTTTGCAAAGTAATTAAAAGGAAATAACTGAAAAATCACATTTACATAAGTATTCAGACCCTTTACTCAGTACTTTGTTGAGGCACCTTTGGCAGCAATTACAGCCTCAAGTCTTCTTGGGTATGATGCTACAAGCTTGGCACACCTGTATTTGGGTAATTTCTCCCATTCTTCTCTGCAGATCCTCTCAAGCTCTGTCAGGTTGGATGGGGAGCGTCGATGCACAGCTATTTTCAGGCCCCTCCTGAGATGTCCAATTGGATTCAAGTTCGGGCTCTGGCTGGGCCACCCAAGGACATTCACAGACTTGTCACAAAGCCACTCCTGCGTTGTCTTGGCTGTGTGTTAGGGTCGTTGTCCTGTTGGAAGGTAAACCTCCACCCCAGTCTGAGGTCCACAATGCACTGGAGCAGGCTTTCATCAAGGATCTCTCTGTACTTTGCTCCGTTCATCTTTCCCTCGATCCTGACTAGTCTCCCAGTTCCTGCCGCTGAAAAATGCCCCCACAACATGATGCTGCCACCATCATGCTTCACCGTAGGAATGGTATTGGCCAGGTGATGAGCAGTGCCGCTTGGCATTCAGGCCAAAGAATTCAATCTTAGAAACATAGAAAATAGGTGCAGGAGTAGGCCATTCGGCCCTTCGAGCCTGCACCGCCATTCAATATGATCATGGCTGATCATCCAGCTCAGTAACCGGTACCTGCCTTCTCTCCATACCCCCTGATCCCTTTAGCCACAAGGGCCACATCTAACTCCCTCTTAAATATAGCCAATGAACTGGCCTCAACTACCTTCTGTGGCAGAGAATTCCACAGACTCACCACTCTCTGTGTGAAGAAATGCTTTCTCACCTCGGTCCTAAAAGACTTCCCCCTTATCCTTAAGCTGTGACCCCTGGTTCTGGACTTCCCCAACATCGGGAACAATCTTCCCGCATCTAGCCTTGCTTTCATTAGACCAGAGAATCTTGTTTCTCATGGTCTGAGAGTCCTTTAGGTGCTTTTTGGCAAACTCCAGGTGGGCTGTCATGAGCCATTTACTGAGGAGTGGCTTCCGTCTGGCCACTCTACCATAAAGGCCTAATTGGTGGAGTGCTGCAGATATAGTTGTCCTTCTGGAAGGTTCTCCCATCTCCACAGAGGAACTCTGGAGCTCTGTCAGAGTGACCATAGGGTTCTTGGTCACCTCCCTGACCAAGGCCCTTGCTCAGTTTGGCCGGGCGGCCAGCTCTATGAAGAGTCATGGTGGTTCCAACGTTCTTCCATTTAAGAATGATGGAGGCCACTGTGCTCTTCGGGACCTGCAATGCTGCAGAAATTGTTTTATACCCTTCCCCAGATCTGTGTCTCGACACAATCCTGTCTCGGTCTATGGACAATTCCTTCGTCTTCATGGCTTGGTTTTTGCTCTGACATGCACAGTCAACTGTGGGACCTTATAGAGACAGGCATGTGCCTTTCCAAATCATGTCCAATCAATTTAGTTTACCACTGGTGTACTCCAATCAAGTTGTAGAAACATCTCAAGGATAATCAATGGAAACAGGATGAACATAAGCTCAATTTTGAGTGTCATAGCAAAGGGTCTGAATACCTATGTAAATGTGATATTTCAGTTATGTCTTTTTAATTACTTTGCAAACATTTCTATACACCTGTTTTTGCTTTTTTATTGTGGGGTATTGTCTGTATATTGATGATTTTTAAAAAAAGGAAAAAAAAGAATTTAATCCATTTTAAAATAATGCAGCAAAATGTGGAAAAAGTGATGGGGTCTGAACACTTTCTGAATGCACTGTAGGTACACTGAACTACATAACTGAACTAAACATGCTGGTAAATTAAGTGTTTCCTGTAAAATTCCCCACAGTGGAGGCCGATGGCAGCATAATATGGAAGAACTGATGGGCATGTGAGGGAGAATCGGTTGCAGAGATATTTGGGAAGGGAATTTGGATGAAAGGGAATGCTCAGCACCAGCACAGACAATTTGATCATGTGATAGGAGCAGAATAAGGCCATTCGACCCATCAAGGCTAATCCGCCATTTAATCATGGCTGATCTATCTCTCCCTCCTAACCCCATTCTCCTGCCTTCTCCCCATAACCTCTGACACTAATCAAGAATCAATCTATCTCTGCCTTAAAAATATCCACTGACTTGGCCTCCACAGCCTTCTAAGGCAAAGAATTCCATGGATTCACCACCCACTGACTAAAGAAAATCCTCCTCATCTCCTTCCTAAAAGAACGTCCTTTAATTCTAAGGCTATGACCTCTGGTCCTAGACTCTCCTACTAGTGGAAACATCCTCTCCACATCCACTCTACCCAAGCCTTTCACTATTCTGTTCGTTTCAACAAGATCCCCCCTCATTCTTCTAAACTGCAGCGAGTGCAGGCCCAGTGCCATCAAACGCTCATCATATGTTTAGGAAAAAAAAACCTGCAGATGCTGGTTTAAATCAAAGGTCGTGGGAACCTGTAGTCCAGGTTGGGTCCGAATTGGGAGGTCCGGAACCGAAGCTGGAAACCACGAGGTAAAAGATGGAGGCGCAGGCCTGTTATTCAGGGTAGCCTACAACTTAGAGGGGAACTAGCCATGGCTGTTCCCGAGTGCCCTGATCCTGTGGTGAGATTGTGTGTTGGGTGATGTAGTTGGAATAGATGCAAAAACGCAGCAACAGTGTAATAATGCATGGAATGCATGCTCAGCTTGCAGCATGGGGCACTAATCAAAGTGGCTACTCACTCTATACTTGAGTGGTTGAGCTGCCCTTATCCAGCCAGGTAAATGGCACTCCATCTCACGCTAATTTTCTCTGTAACCTTAGTGGGAAAATTTGGTTTGCAAGAACGCATCTACTGGCCATGGGGATCTGGTCTCCAGCTTGCTCTCACATCCATCACATTTTTGTGCTGGTGCAGAGAAGTTCCTAATTAGTGGCCACCCCCACTGTCAACCCTCAGGGGGAGCTGGTCAGACTCGACCTCGTTGGAGATGATCATTGTCTGGCACAGCTGTGATACAAATATTACTTGCACTGAATGTCCATGCCTGAATGTGGTGCAGATCTTGCTTCATGCACACACAGACTGCGTCACCTACCGAGGACTTGCAAATTGAAATGAGTATAAACAAACATCCCCACTTCTGACCTCATGATTTAGTTTAGTTTAGTTTAGAGAAACAGGCCCTTTGGCCCACCGAGTCCGCACCGACCAGTGATTCCCCGCACATCAACACTACCTTACACGCACTCGGGACAATTTTATATTTATACCAAGCCAATTAACCTACAAACCTGTATGCCTTTGGTGTGTAGGAGGAAACCGAAGATCTTGGAGAAACCCCACGCAGATCACGGGGAGAATGTACAAACTCCGTACAGACTGCACGCGTAGTCAGGATTGAACCGAGGTCTCTGGCGCTGTAAGCATCTCTACCACTGCGCCCTTTGATGATGCTGTGGCGGACCCTGGGGATTCGGCCACTCCCTGGGTCGAGCCCCTCGGCGCTGGTTGGACCGGTCTGGGACGGCCCGAGGCTACGGGGTTTCCCTGGAGGGGTTTGGTGGCATTCCTTTGTCTGTATTGTAGTGTGTGGATGCAGTAATCTTTATTAACGGTACATGCCTGGCGTCTAGCCTTATTTCAGGTCCGGACATCCACAACGCTACATTGCAGCTGAAGGCAGTTGTGCCTCAGAAACTGATTTGAAGACACCGGTAATTATGTTTTGGGACTGTGAGATACGACTTCAGCCAGTGTTTTTTCCTTTGATAGCCGCTGGCCAGTTTTACCAGGACTCTTTCATGTCACCCTTGAGATCAATGGCAGTCACTCTCATCTCACATCTAGCATTCAGCTCTTTGCTGCACAATTGGCCAAGGCTGTGCTCAGGGCTTTAGCTGAGCTCCTCGCAAAATACAAAGAAAACCGAAGATCTCGGAGAAATCCCACACAGGTCACGGGGAGAACGTACAAATGGGATCGAAACTGCGTCTCCACCGTTGTACAGTAGTAGCTCCACCGCTACACCACCGTGCCGCCCTGATGATGGCTGATCGACGGTTTGGCAGATAAACACTGCCCTGGAGTGTAGCTGGAGGCGCAATTGCCGTTGGAGTGCAAATCTTCAGTACCATTGCTGCGACTTAGCCTCAGTCTCAAATGCTCTTACATGCTTCCTGATACAGGAAGCAGCATGTGAAGCTGGGAAAGCACATCTCGGACCCGCAGACTCTCAGCACAGGAGCACCGCAAGGCTGCCTACTCTCCCCTCTCCTTTACTCTCTCTACACCAACGACTGCACCTCCACAGACTACTCTGTCAAGCTCCTCACGTTTGCGGCGACACAACCCTGATTGGACTGTTCCAGGATGGGGAGGAATCTGCCTACAGATGGGAAGTGACACAGCTGGCGTCCTGGTGCCATCGCAACAACCTGGAGCTCAATGCTCTCAAGACAGTGGAACTAATTGTAGACTTTCGAAGAGCTCACCCTCCCCTCCCCCCACTCACCATCAACAACACCATAGTCACATCCGTAGAGTCATTTAAGTTCCTTGGAACCATCATCTCCAGGGACCTTAAATAGGGGGCCACCATCGACTCCAAAGTCAAAAAGGCCCAACAGAGGATGTACTTCCTGCGGCAACTGAGGAAACACAATCTGCCACAGGCAATGATGGTCCAATTCTATACTGCTATCATTGAGTCCGTCCTCACCTTCTCCATCATGGTCTGGTTTGGCTCGGCCACCAAGCACGACATCCGGAGGCTGCAACGGATCGTTCGCACAGCTGAGAAGGTTGTTGGCTGCAACCTTCCCCCCATTGACGAACTGTACACTGCAAGGGCCAGGAAGCGAGTGGGCAAGATCATCTCTGACCCCTCTCACCCTGGCCACAAACTCTTTGAAGCACTTCCCTCTGGAAGATGACTCCGGACTGTCAAAGCAGCCACAGCCAGACATAAAAACAGCTTTTATTCCACGAGTGATAGTTCTACTCAATAACCAAAGTCTGTAGTTTCTTTTTCGCTCTGGTTTATTTTCAACTTTATTCTTAATTGGTAACTGTATGTTTGTGTTATCATTTGTCAGCGGAGCACCAAGCCACATTCCTTGTATATGCACATACTTGGCCAATAAACTTATTCATTCATTCATTCATACTATGTGGGGTGGAGTGGGTTTAATTAGCTGAAGACTGACATGGCAAGTAACAATAATATGCTGGACATATCTTGTCACTTTTGGTTGAGCATGATCACAAATACCTCTATCTCAGCCTTATGTGGAGAGTCCAACCGTAAACAAGAATGAATGCTTTTGGAGCATTCCCCCCCACCCACTCCCCCCCCCCCCCCCCCCCCCCGCCCCCCCAAAAAACGATTTTGTTGACCACAGCAAACACAAACAGTCATGGCAGGACAGCACAGCTTTCAGCTGACCAACTGCTCAGTTTATTCATCCTGTGAGCTACTCTGCAATTGAACACGTAGTCTTGTGTTGCAGCTTTTGCCACTTTGGCACCTCCTGCTGCTGTTGTGCTTGGAGCTGCTTCTGGCTTACCTTTCCACATAATTAAAAAGACTAAAATACTTAAAGCCAAGTTTCAGGCAACAGGTAAGATTTTTACAACATCAGTACATGCCAATTCTCTACTGCAAGAGCACTGTAATGGAACCTGGCTGTGGACAAGTCTGAGAAGACAGATAGCCATGTCACAGCCTCAGGTACTGTAGATGTGTCAAAGTCTGGAGGAATGGTTGGTGGATTGATTCTATCTAAAAGCACTGTTAATTGATGACCTTGGCCTAATTCCACGGCTGGTGATGATCACGCTCAACCTGTTCTTGCAAACTGTCTAATAACTCGGGATTATAACAACCTGCCTTGCTGCGGTCGGATACAAAAATATATTTTTCATAATTATTTTACTGACTATATCTGACTATGATCTTTAGCACAATGGTGTTTTAACCATGCTGCAAGCTTCGAGATCAAGCAAGAACCAATTGGAAGCAGATTCCACATGTTCTTCATTCTGAAGAGTCTGAAGACGGGTCTGACCCGAAACGTCACCCATTCCTTCTCTCCAGCTGCCTGTCCCGTTGAATTACTCCAGCATTTTGTGTCTGTTCTTCATGAACAACTTTCATGAAAGCATTGACAAGCACTGGACAGCCATATTTAGATATTCCATTCAAAAGTACTCTTATCCTCCGAATTATCTAAGTAAAGGAAATTTCAATTTTTATTTAAAAAGCAAACATCCAATGGACAAGATCTGCTGTTGCTTCTCAATGATTGTTGCTGAACCAGGGCATACCAATTGCAATGCTCTCTACCCCGCATCCCCCCTCTAAGGTGGTGAGAAACCAGTTAAAATTCTCCCTCCTCAGCACTTCTTGGGTGTTCTGGCCTGAGAGAAAGGAACAAGTTTAAGAAAACAGACTGTCTAGTTGGAGGGATCAAAAATAAGGAAAAAAAGTCAAGGCACTCATTTGCAGCATTCACTGAGAAATAAAAGAGTTTGGTCCTGAAAATGCGGGCAAAATGCGCAGAAAGGCAGCTGATGAAGATAATGACAATCGACTCAGTGAAGCACTTTGAATCAGCAGCCTTACTGCGATGTGCAGGACTAGTACTGCTGTAAACCAGCGAGTCGTCAGATCAATCACAGAGGCGCAAGACATTCATCAGTAGACTTTTAAAACATCTGGATTCGTGTCACATTAGACGGCCCATTTTAAGATGCAAACACGTAACAAAAAGCAAGGCTGACAATTTCATCTCAAATTCTGACCTGAAGCGTAAAGACTGCATTTCCATTGTAAACGATCCCAGAGATGAATAAACTGCTGGAATTCTATGGGGAATAGCTCTACTAAAATTGTAGGCCATTCTCAAAGCTCTACCTGTGATCAGCGCTACAGAAGTTGGTTGGCAGAAGGCTTCTACAAAACAGATAGCAACATCACAGAATTTAAAGTCCACTTGGTTATAATTTCCAACAACTGCACCCCAATAGTTCAATCCTGACTAAAATAGCAGCGTAATTTACCCGGAAAATCACCACAATTAAACACAATGTTCAATTATCATTGTTTATTGACTTACTTCTTCACATGGAAGCAAGGCTGATAATTCTGGTAACTAAAACACATGAGCCAAACAAACCTGTCTCATTCATTAAATTTGCTTTGCATTTCAAGTAATTTTCGTTTTTGCTGCTTACTTAGTTTTACAAAAACTTCCAAATCCCTTTGGCTTCATCTCGACTGACTGCATATGACACGAGGACAAATCACCGCTTAGAGTGGAGAAAGTTGGAAATAACAACACTAAAATGTTATCAAGGTGGAGCAGTGGGAGGAATCACAGAGGGGGGGGCAGTGAGAGAGCATTATTAAATGCATTTCGACGTACGATATTTTCGGTTTACGATGGGTTTCTCGGAAAGTAACCCCTTCATAAGTTGAGGAGCACCTGTACCTCAATTTTAGCACATGCATAAAATGATACATTTACAAATATTGGGATGACATTGCCAAAACCAACCATTACTATTTGCATTGAGCTGCCCCAGTTCAGAATTTGATCCATGATGACCCTGACCTGAACACGGATGATATAGAGCTTGATGGCAATAATCTGAATGAAGGGGAAGGAAGTGATACACTTTCGTTGGAGAGAGCCATTGCCTGGAACCTGCGTGGCATGAATGCTATTTACCACTTGGATCAGCCCATGCCCAAATGTTGACCAAATCACAGTGCACCGAATGACAACACACGTCTTCCCTTGTCCACAATACGACTCCTGATTTTCATTGCTGTTCCAGGTGTCAACCTCTCTACATCGGCGAGACCAAGCGCAGGCTCGGCGATCTTTTCGCTGAACACTTCCGCTCAGTCCGTCTTAACCTACTTGATCACCGGGTGGTTCAGCACATCACCTCCCCCTCCCATTCCCAGTCTGACCTTTCTGTCCTGGGCCTCCTCCATTGTCAGAGTGAGGCCCAGCGCAAATTGGAGGAACAGCACCTCATATTTCGCTTGGGTAGTTTACACCCCAGCGGTATGAACATTGACTTCCCTAACTTCAGATAGTCCCTGCTTTCCCTCTCTATCCTCCCCATCCCAGTTCTCCCACTAGTCTTCCTGCCTCCGACCACATCCTATCTTTGTCCCGCCCCCTCCCCTGACATCAGTCTGAAGAAGGGTCTCGACCCGAAACGTCACCCATTCCTTCTCTCCCGAGATGCTGCCTGACCCACTGAGTTACTCCAGCATTTTGTGTCAACCTCCTGATTTTCATTCATAGGCCCCTACAGCTGAATGACAGAGAATGATAACTTTGATTCTGGAGTAGAGATGTTGAGGGACGAACAAGAAACTGTTCTAGTTGTGCATTAGCTCTACTTTAGGCCCTATACTGAATCTCAAATTATTCTCATCCATTCAGTTCCACCAAGCAGACTGTGCACTCATGTACCTCACGCCAGCATTCCGAAACACACACTGTTTATTAGTCGGACAGAAAAAGATTAAAAACTGTTTTCCAAATCTCCTTGAAAAAAATCCCACTAACTCCTGGGAACCACAGGTCCACAACCCGCTGAAAGGATTATTCAGAATGACACGGAAAATGTTTTCAGGCCATTTTAGTGCTTTGGCCTGATCTTTAGGATTGTAGAATTGTTTAGTTCCACTCTGATCTTGTTGTTCGTAGCATTTATGCTATCCTCTGAAGAAGAGTCCCGACCCAAAATATCACCTCTCCATGTTCTCCAGTGATGCTGCCTGACCCGTGGAGTTACTCCAGCACTCTCTGACATCCTCTGTTATTGCTGTGCTAGGAGGGTTCCCCAGAATCCAGAAAGCGATGATCCCTCCCCATCTCCCTCCAGCCTCTATCCCCATCTACTACTAAATGCTGGCAATCCTTCCCATCCCTTGCAATCCTTAAGCAGGGGCTAAACCCAGAACATTGACTTGTGTCTTTGGACCGCCGACGAGAAGGACCGGGCAAGCAGGCCTGTCTCACCGCTGCCGCGGACCGACGGCGGCGGTGGACCTACCATAGGACGGGTAGGCCCTGCCCGCACACCGTGGACTCCAAACCCGGGCCCGAGCCACTTGCATTGGCGAAAACCACGTGGCCAAGAACGAGGAGGGACGTAGAACACGGAGGCCGGAGACCCCGGCTGCCGAGGTGGACGGGCCGCCTCGCGGAGAACAAAGGGGACGCGGCGGGAAGGGGGTGGGCGAGAACAAAGGGGGCGTGGCGTGCGGAGGTGGGCGAGAACAAAGGGGACGCGGCGTGAGGGGGTGGGCGAGAACAAAGGGGGCGCGGCATGCGCGAGAACAAAGGGGACCCGGCGTGGAGGGGCCGCAGAGAACCAGTGGGCCAGTGGGTGGGGGGAGGGGATGATGAAAAAGGGGCCAACAATATTTAAGGGTACTTTTGCACCTTTGTCGGCGCCTTGTGGCGACTCTTTCGTGTAATGTGAACACCAAAAACAAAGAATTTCACTGTGTCTTCATGGTACATGTGACAACGAAGTGTCCGTCCCTCTGTCTATCTCGGCCTCCACAGACGCTGCCGAGGCCACGCAGTTTGCCAGCGTTCTGTTTTTTTGTTGTCCATGGTCCCCATTGGTGAAACAATTACAATTGGGAATATGAAAGTGGGTTTTAGCATTGAAGGAGTGAGAGTGGGAAGGAAATTAAAAGATTTGTAAACAATCATTTCTGATTTGAAGCTTTGCTTTATCAATACACTATTTCTCCAGACGTGCTGTAAATTATTTTAACAATCTAATTTTTCTGGATGAGTATTACATTCATCACACCTTCTTATGGCTTTTGGAAGCTTACCTACTAATGATTTTAAACCATTTGATTTATACCAATCGCTTATCTTCGGCTTAAACCAGCATCTGCAGTTCCTTCCTGCACATTATCTTTCTTCCTTGTGGCTATTAATTTAGTGATTTTATGATTACGTCATCCTCTAGTTCAAATGGAAACCATTTACATTTTACTTTGAGTCAAATATAAATAAGGAATCTACATACTGGTATTAACATTATGTGATTTTTGTTTTTACAAACACTAATCTACAATCTCAATTAAGTATCATAACCTGTACACAAAGTACTGGAGTAACTCAGCGGGTCAGAAAGCATCACTGGAAAACATGGATAGGTGACATTTCGAGTCCCGACATGAAACGTCAGCCAACCGTGTTCTCCAGAGATGCTGCCTGCCTGACCCGCTGAGTTACTCCAGCACTTTGTGGTCCTTTTTGGTAAACCAGCGTCTGCAGTTCTTGTATCGACAAGTATCATGACCTGTTTAGTTACTTGGTACATTGAACAAGAATGAAGCTGAGAAACCAGAGAACACAGATTTGTATATCTCTTTCCTGAGGGGTTGCCGATGGATTTGGTACTGACGCATTTACAAGCTGGTGGTACCATGAGCAAGGTTAGCATTTAATATCATCCCACAGTGAGTACCTTGCTGAGCCACATCAGATTCCAGTCAAACACATTGCTGAGAGTCTGGAGTCACATCTTTGCCAGACTAAGTTGAGATGGGCTGGGTTTTAAAACTGAAACATATTTTCATTTATCAATAGTTTACTCCAGGATGTATTTGTCTTGTGAAGTAATATCTTATTCATCAGGCTCAGTCTCTAGAGGACAGACCCAAAGTGCTGGAGTAACTCAGCGGGTCAGGCAGCATCTCCGGATAAAAAGGATGGCTGACGTTCCGGGTCGGGACCCTTTGTCAGAATCTGGAACAAGTTCAGTAACAAGACCACTATGCTAAATAATGAATTATACTGCAGTTACTTTAGAAAACTCAGTTCACTTGTGCAGCAGCTATTGCAGTAAATTTTCCAAGAAACTGGATTCCACTGGGAAAAGGAGGAAACTGCAGGAAAGGCAAGAGGTTGGATGGGAGGCTGCAGAAACTCCAATTATCAGCCCAACAATGGGGTCTGAATCATTTCATAATCTGCCATCAGAGCTGTTAGTTGAGGGAGGAACATTGGCCAAGACATCATGTCAACTTATAACTGTTCTATTTGCACTCGGCACACTGGCGCAGCGGTAGAGTTGCTGCCTTACAGCGCCAGAAACCCGGGTTCCATCCCGACTAAGGGTGCTGTCTGTACGGAGTTTTGTACGTTCTCCCCGTAACCACGTTGGTTTTCTCTGAAATCTTCGGTTTCCTCCCACACTCCAAAGACGTGCAGGTTTGTAGATTAATTGGCTTGATATAAAGGGGAAATCATCCCGTGTGTGTAGGATAGTGTTAATGTGCGGAGATCGCTGATTGGTGCGGACTCAGTGGGCCGAGGGGCCTGTTTCCACGCTGTAGGTCTAAATTAAACTAAACTAAACACTCAACTTGTTGAATCCACCCAAGAAGGCAAATGGGGAGGAGGTACAATGGCTAATTTGTAAAATGCCACTGCACTTTCTGAAAATCCTCGCTTAAGTTCTACTAATGACTTGCTTAAATCCACTACTGCGAGACTTAAAACCACAATAATTCCTCACAGGCAACAGTACTAGCAACCGAGCCAAGCTGACAAAGGATGAATAATATGTTTGCAAACATTTCCCCTTATTAGGGGACAAAAGATCAACTAAATCTATTCAGCTTCAACTCCATAAAACAAACTCATCGATCCTAATCTAATGAGAGCAAACCACCTCAGAAACTTCTTTTCCACTCTTATGGATGATTCAAGAAACCATTGCTCATGTAGTAAAGATAACAAAATCATAAAACTGTTGAGCACAGTAAGCGGCCTTCTAGTGGATTGTGCTGAGTCACGAGGAGCATAACTACTCACTTCCTCACACCCCGAACTCTGCCCGTGTTCCTTTAGGTGAAGGATGAAAATGGAACAGCACTGCTGCTGCCGACGATGATGATGTAGCTCTTTCAGGTCAATCCACTCTAACCTCAAAGACAGACACAAAAAGCTGGAGTAACTCAGCGGGCCAGGCAGCATCTCTGGAGAGAAGGAAAAGATTACTTTTCGGGTCGAGACCCTTCTTCAGACTGACAATCAGGGGAAAGGGAAACGAGAGATGTAGACGGTGATGTAGAGAGATATAGAACAAATGAACGAAACAAGTGAATAGCTCGGCACAGCTAACAATGGTCTGTTTCCTTTATTTTCGTTACTTTTTTGCATATCTTTCATTCATTTGTTCTGTATTTCTCGGTTCCCTTTCCCCAAACTTTCAGTTTGAAGAAGGGTCTCAACCCGACAGGTCACCTATTCCTTTTCGCCAGAGATGCTGTATAACCCATTGAGTTACTCCAGCTTTTTGTGTCTATCTTCGGTTTAAACCAGCAATTGCAGTTCCTTTCTATGCACTGTTGCCTCTGCAAGCTAACTGAACATCGCAAAGAGGAGCAGCACGAAAATGTGGCCATGGACAGCACAAAGGCAAATTATAAAATAACGTTAAAACATTCCACATAAAGGGGGAAACTGCTTGCACAACTCACATCACAGATGAAATGTCAGGATTCACATTACAACAACTTTAGCTGACAACTTTCACCAGTGGAACAGTCGAATGAATGAATGAATGAATGAATGAATGAATAAGTTTATTGGCCAAGTATGCATATACAAGGAATGTGCCTTGGTGCTCCGCTCACAAATGACAACACTAACATACAGTTAATAATTAAGAATAAAGCATAACCATATCAAAACAATAAGGATACAACATTACGGTCTAAACATGTGGGTGAAAATAAACCAGAGAAAAAAGAGACGACAGACTTTGGTTATTGAGTAGAACTATCACTCGTGGAAAAAAACTGTTTTTATGTCTGGCTGTGGCTGCTTTGACAGTCCGGAGTGGCCTTCCAGAGGGAAGTGCTTCAAAGAGTTTGTGGCTAGGGTGAGAGGGGTCAGAGATGATCTTGCCCGCTCACTTCCTGGCTATTGCAGTGTACAGTTCGTCAATGGGGGGGAAGGTTGCAGCAAACAACCTTCTCAGCTGTGCGAACGATCCGTTGCAACCTCCGGATGTCGTGCTTGGTGGCCGAGCCAAACCAGACCATGATGGAGAAGGTGAGGACGGACTCAATGATGGCAGTGTAGAATTGGACCCTAATTGCCTGTGGCAGATTGTGTTTCCTCAGTTGCCGCAGGAAGTACATCTTCTGTTGGGCCTTTTTGACTGTGGAGTCGATGGTGGCCCCCCATTTAAGGTCCCTGGAGATGATGGTTCCAAGGAACTTAAATGACTCCACAGATGTGACTGTGGTGTTGTTGATGGTGAGTGGGGGGAGGGGAGGGGGATCTCTTCGAAAGTCTATGAAATAAATAGCATCTTCATGGCAATAAAGCAAACTAGCCTTTCACACAAAAACTTGTACAAAACATTATTGAGGGTGCTTTATATTCAAGAACAATGAAATGGTACTTTGCTTTCTCCCCTCCGCAAATCCACTAATTCAAAATAATGTGCCTTTGGAAAGCCATTAGTTAGCAGCACATTAGAGTGTAAAGAATGATAGACACAAAAAGTTGGAGTAACTCAGCGGGACAGGCAGCATCACTGGAGAGAAGGAATGGGTGAAGAAGGGTCTCGACCCGAAACGTCACCAATTCCTTCGTCTGTCCCGCTGAGTTACTCCAGCTTTTTGTGTCTATCTTCGGTTTCAATCAGCATCTGCAGTTCCTTCCTACACATGGTGTTTATTTTCCCAACACTCCACCTAACCTTTTTTTGTAATAATCTCCTATGTTATCACTTTTGGAAGTGGGGGGAATGAGAGACTGGCCGTGATCGAGAATCATTAGCGGGTTCATGCAAGCTTGTACAGATAGTTCTACTATCACACATCAGCGGGCCGGTGAAGGGAGTGGCGGTGAGCAGTGCAGGGCCTTGACGGTGGAGTGGGCCCTGCAGCACCATGGGGAGGGAAGGCCCCGAGACCAGCCCCTGCTCACCCCAGGGATCAGAGTGGAGGTGGATGCTGAAGAAAGGGCCGGTGAGTGGAACTGGGGTAGTCGTCAGGAGGAGGCGCACCCCTGGGGTACGAGTGCTGGAGAGGGCCAGGCCAGGGACATCGGATCACGGGACGACTGCAATCGATGCGACGGCTGCAATGGGCCTTTGTGGCCGGCTGCTGCTGGGCCTGTAAAATGGTGCCAAAATGGCGACTCTCGCAGGTGGTCTTTGTGCGCTGTACCGAGCGGGGTGATTGTGCTGATGTACAGGGCCAGACTTGCTGAACTGTCTGCAGAACATGTACGTCACTGTGCCTGCTACACATGATAACAAAGAAACCATTGAACCATTGCATTCATACGAAAGTTTGCATTATAGAATAACATGTTATAAGAACAATTATGTCAATGAGAAAAAGGGGGTTAAGGATGAGAGAATTTCACACTCGTGAAAAAAAAAGTTATTTTTCCCCACAAGATATTCAAAAATAAAGGTGATTTTAATAGCTTCCAGTTATCTTGTGTTACTGCAAGCTAATGATAACAAAGGCGGTTTTTACATTGTTTAAGTGAGTATTACAGGTGCTCCCTGGCTTACGATGCTTCGACTTGCGATAGTTCGACATTGCGATGGTGCAAACGGCAGCGACCCATAGCGAGCCACCGTTCGCTTCCAGCCACGTGATCTCGCGTATTACAATGCATTTCCACTTACAATATTTTGGGTTTGCGATGGGTTTCTCGGAACGGAACCCCCATCGGAAGCTGAGGAGCATCTGTATTGTACAAGTATCCACAGAAGTGGGGGTGGAGGAGGGGGGCTTGTAAGGGGATATCTGGAAAGCAGTTTTGTTTTCTGCGTGACAATTTCCAGAGTAACATTTACGTTGTTTCTCTGGTTCTCAATGGATATCACGATGCACAAACACAAACAGCATTCTCTAATACACCTGTCATGTTATATCCGGTCTGAAGAAGGGTCTCGGCCCGAAACGCCACCTATTCCATTTCTCCACAGATGCTGCCTGACCCACTGAGTTGAGTTACTCCAGCTTTTTGCGTCTGGCTTCATGCATTCTAGCAGGGGCTATCCGCACAGCCCAAAGGGTGCACCTTTAAAACCACATGGCGTAGAAACAGGACCTTCAGCCCAACCCATCCCTGTCGATCTAGATACACCATTAAATTAGTCCCATTTACCCGCATTTGGCCTTTATCCCTCTTGATGAACCTATTGATGAACCTATCCAAAAATGGACACAAAATGCCAGAGTAACTCAGCGGGCCAGGCAGCATCTCTGGAGAGAAGGAATGTGTGATGTTTCGGGTCGAGACCCTTCTTCAGTCTGGAGAAGGGTCTCGACCCAAAACGTCACCCATTCCTTCTATCCAGAGATGCTGCCTGGCCTGCTAAGTTACTCCAGCATTTTGTGTCTATCTTCGGTGTAAACCAGCATCTGCAGTTCCTTCTTGCGCATGAACCCATCCAGATGTATTTTTAAGGTTCCTATTATATCTTCCTCAACTACTTCCACTGGCAGCTCGTTCCATATACCCGCCATCCTCTGTATGAAAATGGTGCCCCCAAGCTTTTCCGCCTCACCTTAAACCTCAGCCCTCTTGTTCTTGATTCCCCTGGCCTGGGAGAAAGACTCTGTGTTCACCCTCAGGGTGATCCTAGAGAGCTGTATAATGTCATGAAATTATTTCTCTCAGAAAAGGTCGGGAACAGAGCAAGGAAGACCGTTGGCTGAGAGCAAAGTAAGTGTTAATTGCTGTGTGTAAAGGCAGTTTAAAAAGAGCGCCAAGAGTCCGTTAGTAGTCAGTCAGAAAAGGTCGGGAACAGAGCAAGGAAGACCGTTGGCTGAGAGCAAAGTAAGTGTTAATTGCTGTGTGTAAAGGCGAGGAGGCTGAGGTGAGGAGATTACGCTTGTTTTTGCGCCTGAATTGTTTTTGACCACTAAAGTAATGGCGGACAAGTTGGTGCAGTGTGTTTTCTGCAGGATGTGGGAAGGTAGGGACACCGCTGGAGCTTCTGGGAGCTACACCTGCAAGAACTGTGTCCAGGTGCGGCTCCTGAATGGACGTGTGGCGGAGTTGGAAAGGCAGCTGGAAGACCTCAGGGCCATCCGGGAATGCGAGAGTTTCCTGGACAGGACCTACTGCGAGGCTGTCACGCCAAGGGTCCAGGTCGAGCGAAGGTGGGAGACCGTTTCAGGGGGGAGCAAACGTGGATTACAGGAGACCCCGGTGGCTGTGCCTATTGCAAACAGGTACACCCTCTTGGGAGCTGTTGGGGCAGAAGACGCTTCCAGTCCGAGCGGCGGACGAGTTGGCAGATCTAACCCAGGCAAGGAAACTCGACCGGGGAGACCGAAGTCAGGAAGAGCCATAGTAGTGGGTGACTCCATTGTCCGAGTAAGGACAGTAGATTCTGTGGCGACAGGCGGGACTCGAGGATGGTCTGTTGCCTCCCTGGTGCCAGGGTTCAAGACATCACGGGGCGGCTTCAGAACATCCTAGCGAGGGAAGGCGATCAACCGGAAGTAGTTGTGCATGTGGGCACAAACGACGTCGGGAGGAAGAGGAAGGAGATACTGCGACGTGAGTTTAGAGAGTTAGGAAGAAGACTGAGAAGTAGGACGTCGAAAGTGGTTGTCTCTGGACTGCTACCTGTACCTCGTGCTAGTGAGGGCAGGAATAGAGAGATCGGGGATATAAATGTATGGCTGAGGGGCTGGTGCAGGGACCAGGGATTTAGATTTCTAGGCAACTGGGATCTCTTCTGGGGTAGGGGTGACCTGTACAAAAGGGACGGATTACACCTTAACAGCAGGGGGACCAACATTCTGGCAGGTAGGTTTGCTAGTGCTACAAGTGCGGCTTTAAACTAAGTAGTGGGGGGGAGGGGTTGACAAACTGGGAATATGGAGATGGAGTTAAAGGGAAAGCAAATATCGGAGAAATTGCAAAGGACTCTCGAATGAATGGGGAGGGAAGTTCTAGAAGGTATAAGAGAGTAAGGTCAGGCCCAATTGTGACCGGTGTGAGAGGGGAGGTGAATACGAAAATTAAAGTGTTGTATTTAAATGCGCGAAGTATAAGAAATAAAGTGGATGAGCTTGAGGCTCAGTTAGACATTGGCAAGTATGATGTTGTGGGAATCACTGAGACATGGCTACAAGAGGACCAGGGCTAGGAACTGAATATTCAGGGGTACACAACATATAGAAAAGACAGACAGGTGGGCAGAGGGGGTGGGGTCGCTCTGTTGGTGAGGAATGATATTCACTCCCTTGCAAGGGGTGACATAGAATCAGGAGATGTAAAATCAGTATGGGTAGAAATGAGGAATTGTAAGGGTAAAAAGACCCTAATGGGAGTTATCTACAGGCCCCCAAACAGTAGCCACGACATAGGGTGCAAGTTGAATGAGGAGCTAAAATTGGCATGTCGCAAATGTAATGTGGTTATGGGAGATTTCAACATGCAGGTAGACTGGGAAAATCAGGTTGGTAATGGACCCCAGGAAAGAGAGTTTGTGGAGTGTCTCCGAGATGGATTCTTAGAACAGCTTGTACTGGAGCCTACTAGGGAGAAGGCAATTCTGGATTTAGTGTTGTGTAATGAACCTGATCTGATAAGGGGACTCAAGGTAAAAGAGCCATTAGGATGCAGTGATTACAATATGATAAGTTTCACTCTACAAATTGAGAGCGAGAAGGGAAAATCGGAAGTGTCAGTATTACAGTATAGCAAAGGGGATTACAGAGGCATGAGGCAGGAGCTGGCCAGAATTGACAGGAAGGAGGCCCTAGCAGGGAAGACGGTGGAACAGCAATGGCAGGTATTCCTGGGAATAATGCAGAAGTTGCAGGATCAATTTATCCCAAAGAGGAGGAAAGATTCCAAGGGGAGTAAGAGACACCCGTGGCTGACAAGGGAAGTTAAGGACAGCATAAAAATAAAAGAGCAGAAGTACAACAAAGCAAAGAAGAGTGGGAAGCCAGAGGATTGGGACACTTTTAAAGAGCAACAGAAGATGACTAAGAAGATATACGGGGAGAAAAGATGAGGTACGAGGGTAAACTAGCCAATAATATAAAGGAGGATAGTAAAAGCTTTTTTAGGTATGTAAAGAGGAAACAAATAGTCAAGGCAAATGTGGGTCCCTTGAAGACAGAAGCGGGGGAATTTATTATGGGAAATAAGGAAATGGCAGACGAGTTGAACCGGTGCTTTGGATCTGTCTTCACTAAGGAAGATACAAGCAATCTCCCAGATGTTCTAGTGGCCAGAGATCCTAGGGTGACGGAGGAACTGAAGGAAATCCACATTAGGCAGGAAATGGTGTTGGGTAAACTGATGGGACTGAAGGCTGATAAATCCCCAGGGCCTGATGGTCTGCATCCCAGAGTACTTAAGGAGGTGGCGCTAGAAATTGTGGACGCATTGGTGATCATTTTCCAATGTTCTATAGATTCAGGATCAGTTCCTGTGGATTGGAGGGTAGCTAATGTTGTCCCACTTTTTAAGAAAGGAGGGAGAGAGAAAACGGGAAATTATAGACCAGTTAGTCTGACATCAGTGGTGGGGAAGATGTTGGAGTCAATTATAAAAGACGAAATTGCGGAGCATTTGGATAGTAGTAACAGGATTGTTCCAAGTCAGCATGGATTTACGAAGGGGAAATCATGCTTGACTAATCTTCTGGAATACTTTGAGGATGTAACCAGGGATATTGACAGGGGAGAGCCGGTGGATGTGGTGTACCTTGACTTTCAGAAAGCCTTTGACAAGGTTGCACATAGGAGATTAGTGGGCAAAATTAGAGCACATGGTATTGGAGGTAGGTACTGAAATGGATAGAAAATTGGTTGACAGACAGAAAGCAAAGAGTGGGGATAAATGGGTCCCTTTCAGAATGGCAGACAGTAACTAGTGGGGTACCGCAAGGCTCGGTGCTGGGACTGCAGTTATTTACAATATACATTAATGACTTGGATGAAGGGATTAAAAGTACCATTAGCAAATTTGCAGATGATACAAAGCTGGGTGGTAGTGTGAACTGTGAGGAAGATGCTATGAGGTTGCAGGGTGACTTGGACAGGTTGTGTGAGTGGGTGGATGCATGGCAGATGCAGTTTAATGTGGATAAGTGTGAGGTTATCCACTTTGGTAGTAAGAATAGGAACGCAGAGTATTATCTGAATGGTGTCAAGTTAGGAACAGGGGACGTACAACGAGATCCGGGTGTCCTAGTGCATCAGTCACTGAAAGGAAGCATGCAGGTACAGCAGGCAGTGAAGAAAGCCAATGGAATGTTGGCCTTCATAACAAGAGGAGTTGAGTATAGGAGCAAAGAGATCCTTCTGCAGTTGTACAGGGCCCAAGTGAGACCGCACCTAGAGTACTGTGTGCAGTTTTGGTCTCCAAATATGAGGAAGGGTATTCTTGCTATTGAGGGCATGCAGCGTAGGTTTACTAGGTTAATTCCCAGAATGGCGGGACTATCATATGTTGAAAGACTGGAGCGACTAGGCTTGTATACACTGGAATTTAGAAGGATGAGAGGAGATCTTATCGAAACGTATCAGATTATTAAGGGGTTGGACACGTTAGAGGCAGGAAACATGTTCCCAATGTTGGGGGAGTCCAGAACAAGGGGCCACAGTTTAAGAATAAGGGGTAGGCCATTTAGAACTGAGATGAGGAAAAACTTTTTCAGTCAGAGTTGTGAATCTGTGGAATTTTCTGCCTCAGAAGGCAGTGGAGGCCAATTCTCTGAATGCATTCAAGAGACAGCTGGATAGAGCTCTTAAGGATAGCGGAGTCAGGGGGTATGGGGAGAAGGCAGGAACGGGGTACTGATTGAGAATGATCAGCCATTATCACATTGAATGGCGGTGCTGGCTCGAAGGGCCGAATGGCCTCCTCCTGCACCTATTGTCTATATTATACACCCCTGTAGAATCACCCTGAGCCTCCTGCGCTCCAAGGAATAAAGTCCCAACCTGCCTGACCTCTCCCTTTTACTCAGGCTCTCGGGTGCTGGCAATATCGTTGTAAATCTTTCTTGCACCCTATCACGAGCAATGCCATCTCTCCCATGGCAGGGTGACCAAGACACAACACAAATCTCCAAGTATCTAGGACAAAAAACCTGCAGAAACTGGTTTAAATGGAAGGTAGGCACAAAATGCTGGAGTAACGCAGCAGGACAGGCAGCATCTCGGGAGACAAGGAATGGGTGACGTTTCGAATCGAGACCCTTCTTCAGACTGAAGGACCTCGACCCGAAACGTCACCCATTCCTTCTCTCGCGAGATGCGGCCTGACCCGTTGAGTTACTCCAGCATTTTGTGTCTACTTACAAATCTCCAAGTGCCAGTCAACAAATGATGAAAGGACGAGGCCAAGACAATTCAAATCAAGTAAGCCACATCTATTTCTCATTACAGTTCACTGGGCCAGTGCGGGTGATTGATCCTTATTCAAAATGCTTTCACCTAACTTGCCGTACAACAGACCTCATGTGGCTTTTGATGTCTTATAATTGGGAACAGATGAGAGGATTGTTTCAAGAAAAAAGCAATTATCCATTCTATGCTTGATTCACACTAAATACTCTCATAACAATCCACACTCGGCAAGGCCAGCAGCATAATCAAGGACGAGTCGCACCCTGACTATTCTACCCTCTCCCATCAGGCAAAAGGTACAGAAGCGTCAAAATGCACACCACCAGATTCAGGGACAGTTTCTTCCCAGCTGTTATCAGGCAATTGAACCATCCTACCACAACTAGAGAGCAGTCCTTAACTAATATCTACCTCATTGAGGACCCTCGGACTGTCTTTGATCGGACTTTACTGGCTTTACCTTGCACTAAACGTTATTCCCTTATCATGTATCACTGTGAATGGCTTGATTGTAATCATGTATTGTCATAAACTAAACTGAACTAAACTTACTTGCAATGACTCAGTCCCTTCTCTGGGACCAATACCAAGTTATATGAATGTGAAGACGAAATACTTCTTTCCCCAAGGTTAAGGGAGATTTACAAGCAGGTTATTTGTGCAACAGAGGGGTAGGTGCTTGGATTGGGCTGCTGAAGAGGTGGATGTAGGTAGGGTAGAAACATTTAAGAGGCAGTTAGACAGACATGAAATGGGGTGGAAAGATACAGGCCATGTGCAGGCAGATGTGTGGTTTAAATTGGCATCATAGTCGATACAGGCATCATGGGCAAAGGGCTTGTTCTTGCAGATAGACACAAAATGCTGGAGTAACTCAGCGGGACAGGCAGCATCTCTGGGGAGAAGGAATGGGTGATGTTTCGGGTTGAGACCCTTCTTCAGACTGTTCTTGTGCTGCACTGTAGGATGTTCTGACATATGTGTAGGGAAAAAAAACTGCAGATGCTGGACTAAATCGAAGGTACACACAAAATGCTGGAGTAACTCAGCGGGTCAGGCAGCATCTCGGGAGAGAAGGAATGGGCGACGTTTTGGGTCGAGACCCCTCTTCAGTCTGATGAAGAGTCTCGACCCGAAACGTCACCCATTCCTTCTCTCCCGAGATGCTGCCTGACCCCTGAGTTACTCCAGCATTTTGTGACCACCATGTTCTGACATATGGCCATACGAAGGGAACCAAAGCAGCAAATTTATTACCCCGTCTTAAAAGTTTCAAAAATAACACAACCAGGTGAGAATGCTAAACGCTAGTCACTCCTGCAGAATTGGTTCAGATTTTTAATACCCCACTCGACCAAGTGGACCCGTTGGGCCCAAACCTCTCCTCCATTGGTACAGATCCTCTCCTCTCCCCTTCCCCTCTCCCCCCTCCCCCTCCACCCCCCTTAGCCATCCTTCCAAAGAAAGGATATAGGTGGAGACAGGAAGACAGTGGGAGAACTGGGAAGGGGGGGGGGGGGAGAAGTTCTCTGTCCCTCTCTTCCCCTCCTCCTTCCCAGATCTCCCTCTGTCTTCCTGTCTCCACCTATATCCTTCCTTTGTCCCGCCCCCCTGACATCAGTCTGAATAAGGGTCTCGACCCGAAATGTCACCCATTCCTTCTCTCCTGAGATGCTGCCCGACCTGCTGAGTTACTCCAGCATTTTGTGATACCACCATTTTGTGTTAATCTTCAAGAAATTTACTCAAAGATTGATTAGAATATGGCACTCCTAAACACTGGGAACGATTGAAAAGCGAAGTTTATCACACACAAATGATACGGGATATGTTTGGATATGGTCACTTTAATTTCATGTTTCATGTATTTTGTGCTTTGAATCAATTTCTGTCCTGCAATGAATAAAGTGCTATCGTATCGTATCGTAGATTATTGTTGGGAGAAGAGGAGAGATATGTGGAGTTTCCTGTTGTACAAATGCTGGCACTGTTCCATTTCTAAACTCCAAATATAATCGAACGAAACCAACTTTGCAAGATTAAGAAGTGCAATGTTTCCATCATGCATCAAAATTGACATGGTTATCCCAAAACTTTGTTAGAGAAGTAGTTAACCCGCCGAGAAACATACAACTACTTTGCTGAAATATTGTGCTGTGAAATAATGAAAATATCAAAAATATAAAGAAGTCCTTCCAGAACACTGGGCTCAGCTTTAGATAAAATTCATTGATTAGGCAGGACAAGGGCACCGCAGGACATCTGTAACACTTCATCATGTTCCCATCAGCTCAAAAAACATTCTGTGCTCTGCGCTGCCAGAATTACATACTGGTAATGGTGAAGGGAGGACTTCCCATCATGGCTTCTTAATGAACAACGGAACAGTAGCACACCTTATTACGAGATTAAATTATTACAGCACTGAGCAGCAGAGACCGCAAAGGGATCAGCTCAAATTATTTAATGGTAAGAAGTAGAAATAAGGAACTGCAGATGCTGGCTTACATAGAAAAGTAACTCAGCATGTCAATCTGAGGAAGGACCCTGACCTTGAACATCACCTCTCGATGTTCTTCAGATGTTCCCATCCCAATGAGTTACCCCAGCACATTGTCTTTTTTTAAACTTCATGTGCAGAAGTGAATGTTGCTTTTGTTAGGAGGTGAGACAAATCCTCGGGCATCTAAATTTAATAGGCGGATTTGTCACACAAATATTGCTCGAACCAACTTTTATTTTAGGTTGGAAGGCAGGCGTTATTCAGTATTTTACAGGCAATTGTAAACCGTTAGGTTCTCCAAAGGACAGATTACAACAGAACACTGGTGTTTATTCACAAAATGCTGGAGTAACTCAGCAGGTCAGGCAGCATCTCAGGAGAGAAGGAATGGGTGACGTTTCGGGTCGAGACCCTTCTTCAGACTGAAGAAGGGTCTCGACCCGAAACGTCACCCATTCCTTCTCTCCTGAGATGCTGCCTGACCTGCTGAGTTACTCCAGCATTTTGTGAATAAATACCTTCGATTTGTACCAGTATCTGCAGTTATTTTCTTACAGAACACTGGTGTAGTAAATTACTGACAGCTTTGGGATTTCCATCTTAACTATACAGGAACACAAATTACAAAGCGTTGCTATTGTTATTTCTGCAAAGTTCAGGCCTACAGATAACCCATTC
This sequence comes from Rhinoraja longicauda, assembly GCF_053455715.1. NCBI lineage: Eukaryota > Metazoa > Chordata > Chondrichthyes > Rajiformes > Arhynchobatidae > Rhinoraja > Rhinoraja longicauda. Next base: position 34,322,202 of record NC_135973.1, on the reverse strand, counting down.
TAATTCTTGTGAATGTTTAACTATTCTGATATTTTATTCCTTTGATTTTCACCATTATCTTGTTTTTTTTCAATGAATGAATAAATAACACTTCGGCCATTTTAAATCCTCGTCTGCCCATCGCTTAAGCTCTGCTTCTCTTTGACATGCCATCTTCCCTTTTGCTTCCCAAGTCTGTTCCGTTTTTCAATTCCCCTTCGTCTAGAATTTTTTTTTCCCTCCTTCATGGCTTCAATGCCAGATGCTAACTGAGCTGCAGCATCTTGTGGTTTGCTGAAGTTAACAGAATGTCGAATTACAATGTTGCAGTGACAAACACAAAGGAAAGGACATCATAATCACACTGGCAAGTCCCCCACAGACCACGTCTTCAGTATCCCATGAAGTGCCTGCCACCAAGAATCAAGAAATACTTCCAATCATTTGTGCTTACAGCTTGGAAAGGATATTTTGCGTGGGATAAAATAGAGTGGGAAGTAGGATTGTTAATAAAAATAAAATATAAACAAAAATAATTGAAATCAGTGTACTGAGAGCATAAAACAAAACCAATTTCAAAGAACTAGAAACTTTCAGACTGAGAGCACAAAAACCTTGCAATGATGATCAAAATGTTGAATACATGTAAATATTAAATTCTATTTAAAACAACAGGAAAATATATCACTATATCAAATATTAAAAAAACACCCCTTTTCTAGTTTTCTAAAATAAATCGCTTTGGTTTCAACTCCTCAGGACATGACATACCGTCATTTCCTAAATACTTCTTCCATGGGGTACATAACCATTTGTTTCTGAATGTGAACTTGATTATATTGCACCTTCAATAAAAGTTCCTCTGTGCATCGAGTGGGCCGCCATCTCCTAATGGGGACAGTGGATGCTGAATGTCAGTGACATTTCGCAACCTCAGGTATTTTCTGAACCAGTTGTTGCTACATTTGCTGTTTCTTCTCTAAAACTGCAGCAAATATTCATGCATTGTCTTTCTGCTGACTGGATAGCAGGCGGCAAAAGCTTTTCACTCTATCTCGGAACACGTGACAATAAACTAAACTGTAAACAATTCTCTTGCTCCATTCATTCTCAATCCCATAGCCTATTATCAAATGTCACAACCAGAAATGGTGATCCAATAATGCCAGCCAAAGGCATCAACCCTATTTCTACATTCCAGGGATGTCTTAGTTTCTAACACCGCATTTTGCATTTCTACCACTTTTATAAATCTTCCTCCGAAGTGTGATCTTGAGTTGAATGACGGAAGTCTGTACTGGAAATGGTGTATTGCATGTTCTGTCCAGAAATGCTGCTTCCTGCAATTTCGGTAGACACAAAATGCTGGAGTAACTCAGCGGGTCAGGCAGCATCTCAGGAGAGAAGGAATGGTTGACGTTTCGGGCCGAGACCCTTCTTCAGACTTGTTACGTAACAAGGATAGAGTCCCCCTTGTCCTCACCTTCCACCCCATCAGCCGTCGTATACAACAAGTTATCCTCCAACATTTCCGTCACCTCTAACGGGATCCCACTACTGGCCACATCTTCCCATCTCCTCCCCTTTCTGTGTTCCGCAGATACCGTTCCCTCCGTAACTCCCTGGTCCACTCGTCCCTTCCCACCCAAACCACCCCCTCCCCAGGTACTTTCCCCTGCAACCACAGGAGATGCAACACCTGTTCCTTTACCTCCCTCTTCGACTCCATCCAAGGACCCAAACAGTCTTTCCAGATGAGGCAGAGGTTCACCTGCACCTCCTCCAACCTCATCTATTGTATCTGCCGTTCGAGATGTCAACTTCTCTACATCGGCAAGACCAAAACGCAGGCTCGGCAATCGTTTCGCTCAACACCTTCGCTCAGTCCGCTTTAACCAACCTGATCTCAGCACTTCAACTCCCCCTCCCACTCCCAGTCTGACCTTTCTGTCATGGGCCTCCTCCATTGTCATAGTGAGGCCCAACACAAATTGGAGGAACAGCATCTCATATTTCGCTTGGGCAGCCTACACACCACCTCCCCCTTCCCAGTTCTCCCACTATCTTCCTGTCTCCTACTACATCCTATCTTTGTCCAGCCGCCTCTCCTGCCATCAGTCTGAAGAAGGGTCTCGACCCAAAACGTCACCCATTCCTTCTGTCCCGAGATGGTGCCTGACCCACTGAGTTACTCCAGCATTTTGAGTCTACCTTCGATTTGAGCCAGCATATGCAGTCATTTTCCTGCAATTTCTGGTGTTGGCTACGACTGACAGAAAACCTTCCCATTTAGCGATCGCTAGGGATCACCAGCATCCCAGGTGAAGAAGCTAACAGCCAGCACTTTGAAAGAGCCATCCAATTAGTCTTTTTCTAAAAGTCCTGCTTTTTTTTTCTAACTCGTGTGTTGAACATAACATTTTGCATCCACTGCCCTTACAATGAGCAAAACACAAAGTGCTGGAGAAACTGAATGGGTCAGGCAGCCCCTGGGGTGGTGGGTTGGAGGAGTGGAAGGCAGTATTTAGGGTTGAGACCCTCCTTTGGGCTGATTCAGAATCAATCTGAAAGGTCCCGACCTGAAACGTGGTGTGGCCATTCCTGACCTGACCCGCTGAGTTCCTTCACAAAATGCTGGAGTAACTCAGCAGGTCAGGCAGCATCTCAGGAGAGAAGGAATGGGTGACGTTTCGGGTCGAGACCCTTCTTCAGACTGAGTTCCTTCAGCACTGTGTGTTTTGCTCAAGATGCCAGCGGATGGAGTTCCTTGTGTCTCCATTTTACTGTCCTTTCGTGTAGTATGTTCCACCACAGCTGGTTGCATTAAGAGAAGTCCTTATTTCCAGGCTAGAGGGCATTCATTGGTTTAAGTTGCAATGGGAGTGGTTTAAAGGAGATCAGAGGGGAAAGTTTTTTCTACGCAGAAAGTGGTTGATATCTGTGACTTACTGTCAGGGGAGGTGGTGGCAGCAGATAAAATCACGATATTTAATAAACATCCTTTAAATGTACGACTCTATTACCCTATGTGGCCCTTCGGCCAGTAATAATAACACAGAATTGCCAATGAACTACAAGACAAAAAACTTGTTCACGGTTTCTGCAATACAACGGCACAAAGTTGCTCTAGAGATGGGACTGGCCGGCCAGCTGGTTGCTCCCTCAATTTAAAAAAAATGATCACCGTTCCTGCTTAGTTTAAACTTTCATTATGGCAACTCGAGGTTACCCCAAAGCCTCGGGTGTGGTGGTGGTGCCCTCACCTTTGTCCACGTGGTGCAAGTAGTACCCGGCGAAGAGGCCACGTCCCGGGGAAGGTTCCAGAGAGCGGCTCGGGGAGCCCCGCGGAAGGTTCCAGAGCGCGGCCTGTGAGTCTCGTGGAGGGTTCTAGAACGCGGCCCGGGAAAGATTCCAGCGCGCGGCCCGGGGAATCTCGTGGAGGGTTCTAGAACGCGGCCCGGGGGTCCCGTGGAGGGTTCCAGAGCTCGGCTCGGGGAAGGTTCCCGAACGCGGGCCGGGAGTCCCAGAAGGTTCCAGAGCGCGGGCCCAGACCTGCCCCATGCGGCGGGGGGGGGGGGGGAGAGCCCGGGCAGGGCAGGAGGAAGGAACTGCAGAGGCTGCTTGCCTTTACACCAGGGACAGACACAAAGTGCTGCCGCAACTGCCGAAGAAAGGCACCAAATGTAGACTGAAGAAGGGTCTCAACCCGGAAACGACACCCATTCCTTCAACCCCAGAGCAGAGGCGCTGCTGGCCCCCGCTGAGTTGCTGCAGCACTTTGTGTCTGTCTCCGGGGAGGGGAGGGGAGGGGAGGGGAGTCACGGAGAGCGGCCCCGGGGTTGCCTAGCGCCGTACCTTCGCTAAATCCCTCGTAGCCTCGGCGCTGGGCTTTAAGAAACATGGGCATTTTGCATTCTGCAGCCATGGCGAGCATTCTCCGGTAAATCGCAGCACAAAAAAAAGCCAGCTCGATGCAAGTCGTGTTCCCACTTGGCCCTACGGAGGGCGGCCGAGGACAGGGCAGGGCGAGGACAGGGCGAGGGCGAGGGCGAGGACAGGGCGCAGCTCGCAACTCGATTGTTTGGCTTTTGATTGAACTGCTTTCTCCAACAAGGTGATCCTTTCCTTCATCCAAATGTGCGGGAAACACGGCACGTTCTTCTGTTTGCCAATGGGAGCGAACAACGTTCAAATTGATTTATAACTGCCTTTTGCAAAAATGAAACGACACATTTTCCGTCATTATCAGTTTTATAGATCTCGTTTATTTTTATGTAATTAAGGACAAGTATCTTTTTATGTAAACTGTTATATTTGACCTTGTGCCCTAATTTCTTAAATTTTCAGTCAAATATTTGTTTTGAATACATTGAAAGAAGTAGCCTGGTACTGCTTCAAAACAACTGAGAGATTTAAAATTATGAAACGAAAGATAAGAAACGATTGACGATAGGCACAAAATGCTACAATTTGTAGCCACACATAAAGGTGAGCTGCTGGAAGAACTCAAGCGGGTCAGGCCTATGCAGGGAAATGGAGAGTCCACGTTTCAATCTTGGGTGGACTGACTATCAGACTCTTCCTCTAGGCTGCTGTTTGATGTTTCGATCCAGTCTCGATGAAGAATTGAAATGTTCATTTCCCTCCACGGGTGCTGCCTGACCCATTAATTGCATCCAGTGAGAAGCCCTTTCCAAAGCTATATATAACTAGAAATTATATGACACAGTGTGTTCTATGCATAAAATGGGTCTTGCAGACAATTATGATTAATTTAAATTATTTCTGAATTACTGGATCACTTTGGGTTTCAGAGCCAGATCAACTGGTTATTGTAATTAACATTTTAAGTCAGCAAAGAAAAATCATCTGCTGAAGGAACTCAGTGGGTCAAGCAAAATCTGTGGAGGCAAAAGAATCCTCCATCAGGCCATTACAAATGGCCTGGAATCAGAAACTATTTGTAAGATCGTTGATAGACACAAAACGCTGGAGTAACTCAGTGGGTCAGGCAGCATCTCTGCAGAGAAGGAGTGGGTGACGTTTCGGGTCAAGAAAACTGACTTCTTCAGACTGAGAGTCAGGGGAGAGGGAAACTAGTCTGAAGCAGGGTCTCAATCCGAAACGTCACCCATTCCTTCTCTCCAGGGATGCTGCCTGTCCCACTGAGTTACTCCAGCATTTTGCATCAATCTTCGGTTAGAACCAGCATCTGCAGTTCCTTCCTACACATTTTGTAAGATCGTCGAATGTATTGCACCTAGGGTTGCCAACTGTGCCGTATTAGCCGGAACATCCCGTATTTTGGGCTAAATTGGTTTGTCCCATACGTGAACGCCCTTGTCCCGTATTAGTAGGGTTGCCAACTTCCTCACTCCCAAATAAGGGACAAAGGGTGATGTCATCGCCCCACATGACCTTACCCAGCCAGCGGCCACGTGCTCCCGCTCCACCAATGGTGGCTGCCCGGGTGGCCGCCATTGGTGGAGTGGGAGCACGTGGCCGCTGGCTGGGTGAGATCACGTGGGACGCGGGGCGGTGACCTCACCCTTTGTCCCGTATTTGGGAGTGAGGAAGTTGGCAACCCTAATTGCACCATTTGATGAGAGGAAATAGTAGGATCGCAATAAAAGAGTTTAGCGTAGAATGAAAATACAGTGTATCTCATATGTCTGATACTTTACTCAACTCTGATTAGTATAACAACAAAATGTCCATTAATTTGACAATTCATTTCGAAAAGGAAAACATTTCAGATGCTGTTAATCTGAATTAAAACCAAAATGCTGGAAAAGCTTTGTAGACCATGCGATGGAGTCTACCTGTGATGAGAAAACCAGAGGTATATTTCAGACCAATGACCAGTCAACGCTATGGGGTGGGAGCTGCCTTACGTCCTCGTCGTCCACCCTGGGTAGGTCTACAGAACTGGCAAAATTTGCAGCAAAGCGTCAACTACAGTACTCTGAAGTACCAATTGCCACTTTTGATTGTTGTAGTTGACATACGAAAGAAGAAGTCAAAGCTATGAGGTTAGAAATTGAATATATTTTAAGATGCAGCGTTTTGGATGGAATGCCTGTGATAAGGTGAAGATAAAATGACATAAGTAGTGGTTTTGTTGACTATGATAAGGTGATAATAGACAATAGGTGCAGGAGTAGGCCATTCGGCCCTTCGAGCCAGCACTGCCATTCAATGTGATCATGGCTGATGAAAGCTTGTTTCAAATTTCCTTAATCCGCACAAGGCCATTGGGCCATCTGTTCTACGTACACTCTTAGATTAATCCCATCAATCCCATGTGTAGTAAGGAACTGCAGATGCTGGTTTAAACTGAAGATAGACTCAAAAAGGTGGAGTACCTTAGCGGGTCAGACAGCATCTCTGGAGAAAGGGAATAGGTTATGTTTAGCCATGAAGCTCACAGGGAGCATGTACAGTAGGTGTAGGAAGGAACTGCAGATGCTGGTTTAAACCAAAGATAGACGCAAAATGCTGGAGTAACTCAGCGGGACAGGCAGCATCTCTGGAGAGAAGGAATGGGTGGCTTTTCGGGTCAAGACTCCTCTTCAGACCTTGTGCAGTATTTGGGACATGGTGGGAAAGAAGCCTACCTAGGAGCCACCCATGCATCGAAGCAAGACCATGCAAACCGCACCGACCCCAACACAGGTCAGAATGCAACCTCCTCACTGGAGCCAGCACACAGCTGCACCATGTCCTGTTCCATTCGGTTGCCCATTGTTAGGTGTGGCTGATGTATTTGGAAAAAATGCATGTGATAGGATGTGAATTTTACCTGAGAAAGACGATGCAGGTGGATGAATATTTCAAGGGAACTGGCCAGTGAGATGCCCTATTCCAAAGCTATACATAACTAGAAATTATATGGTGCAATGAGTTTAGTTTAGAGATACAGAGCGGAATCAGGCCCTTCGGCCCACAGAGTCCGCACCAACCAACGATCCCCGCACGCTAACACTATCCTGCACACACTGGGGACAATTTTAATTTACACCAAGCCAATTAACCTACATACCTGTATGGTTTTGGAGTGTGGGAGGAAACCGAAGATCTCGAAGAAAACCCATGCAGGTCACGGGGAGAACGAACAATCTCCGTACAGACAGCACCTGTAGTCAGGATCGAACCCGGGTCTCTGGCGCTGTAAGGCAGCAACTCTACTGCTGCACCACCTAGGACTATAGGTTTGCTCAATAAATTTACCTTAAGTTAACCCAAGCTGTTTGCATTTCCAAGCGCTATTGCTACAGAGTTCGCAATTCAACCGACTTTCTAACTCCAGCTTCAGTGGTTGAAGTGCCCCCTGTATATATTGGTACCTGCGATCCTATAACACACCGTTCAGATACAGCATAAAGTGCCAGGAGCTGAATGGGACCACAAGAATGATCGTGTAATCATTATTCAACGCCGTTTGCCTGGACTGGGAAGGCACTCCATGATTTCCCCAGACTAAAAGTGGACTGGACTTTGGACTGTTTATGTTTTCTGGGTTTTTTTCCTTTTATTCAGCGCCAATTCATGGCGAGTGTGCATTTGTGATTGTGCAAAAGAATTTCACTGGGCTGTGCATACACCGATCAGCCAAAACATTATGACCTGATGAGCCAAAACATTATGACCTGATGAGCCAAAACATTATGACCTGATGAGCCAAAACATTATGACCACCTACCTAATATGCTGTTGGTCCTCCATGTGCAGCCCCATACGCAGCAGGGTGCAATGCACTATGCATTGTGACACATTCCTCCTGTGACCACCATTAAAGTTTTCTGTGACTTGTGCCACAGTAGACCTTCTGTCGGTTCGGACCAGACGGGATCGCCTTCGTTGCCCTCGCGCATAGATGAGCCTTGGGCGCCCAACACCCTGTCGCCGGTTTGTGGTTTGTCCCTCCTCGGATCACTGTCGGTAGGTACTCACCACTGCTGACCGGGAGCACCCCACGTGCGGGCGGCACGGTGGCACAGCGGTAGAGTTGCTGCCTTACAGCGAATGCAGCACCGGAGACTCAGGTTCGATCCTGACTACGGGCGCTGTCTGTACGGAGTTTGTACGTTCTCCCCGTGACCTGCGTGGGTTTTCTCCGAGATCTTCGGTTTCCTCCCACACTCCAAAGACGTACAGGTATGTAGGTTAATTGACTGGGTAAATGTAAAAACTGTCCCTAGTGTGTGTAGGATAGTGTTAATGTGCGGGGATCGCTGGGCGGCGCGGACTCGGTGGGCCGAAGGGCCTGTTTCCACGCTGTATATCTAAATCTAAAAAAACCTTGCCGTTTCAGAGATGCTCTGACCCAGTCGTCTGGCCATAACAATTTGGCCCTTGTCAAAGTCGCTCAGGTCTTTACTCCTGCCAATTTCTCCTGCATCCAACACATCAACTTCAAGAACTGACTATTCACTTGCTGCCAAATATATCCCACCTCTTGACAGGTGCCATTGTAACAAGATAATCAATATTATTCACTTCACCTGTCAGTGGTCATAATGTTTTGGCTCATTGGTGTATGTGACAATAAAGAACTATTGAACGCAGGCTGCAGGGAGTGCATGGCAAAAATCAAGCTGTGGGAGACTGCCAAATGCAGTGGACTTAAATGGTTCAATGAAATCTCTGCGATCTCATAAAATAAAGGTTGCAAACCGGTTCACTATGCAACATGACAACACCAAGTTGGACTTTCAAGTTAGCAACACCAACTTAGACAGAGTTGCGTAGACATTGGAGCCAACCACCAATTAATCTGGTTTCAGCTTTGAGTTTGGTTGCAATTCACAATTAATTTCACCAATGTTAACACTCAGTACATGTTTAATACCTATTGTATTCTGTCATATTTACCAATATATAGTACATTACTGCCAGTGTTATGTAGGCACAAGTGTTTAGTTTAGAGTTACAGCGTGGAAACAGGTCCTTCAGCCCACCGAGTCTGCACCGACCAGTGACCTCAGTAAATTAGCTCACGACACACACGAGGGACAATTTACAATCACATCAAGCCAATTAACCTACAAATCTGTACATCTTTGGAGTGTGGGAGGAAACCGGAGATCCCGGAGAAAACCTACGCAGGTCACGGGGAGAACGTACAAACTCCGTACAGACAGCACCCATAGTCGGGATTAAACCCGGGTCCCTGGCGATGTAAGGCAGCAGCTCTACCACTGCACCACTGTGCCGCCCCTAGGACTCAGTGGGTTAGGCAGCATCTGTGGAAGCAAAGGGATGGTCGTGTTTTGAGTCGCAACCTTGCACCAGGACTGAGAGTGCAGAGGGAAGATTGCATATAGAAGTAAGAGGGAGGGGCAAAACAAAGACCGGTACCTGGTTGGTAGAAGCATCAGACAAACAAAGATAATGGGAGGGGGAGAGGATCTATATTTATGTGTGTGTGTTTAGTTTAGAGATATATGTACATATATACATATATATATTCATACATATATATAAAATGAACTCCATTTCAACATTTTTTTAAAATCAGCAGATCTTAACCTAATCCCTCCACACAAGTTGCTGATCTCTGAATGTGTTGAAAATGTCCTAGCCGAGGGAATACTGTGGAGAGGTCCCCTGCTGATCTTCCCTCATCTTTGCCCTTCCCCGACCATCGAAAACCATAAAAAGCATTTTACTGCTGAAGGAAAAATATCCAAATGGTGTCAATTGCATTTTCATTTTTAACAATGTTTGTTTCTAATTGGAGGAGCTATTAAACAAAAACTCTTCCATAGGATTTGTTTTGTATTTAACGGATAGAAAATGGGGGAAACAGCCGGCCCTTCCTGCTGCCCACAATTCATGGACCTCAATGAACAATGGCTGGCCAGGACCATCTCGTTTCTCATTGAAGGTAAATCACACTCAAATCAAGTGCCAAATTAGGTCGTTGAAGCAGGTACAATAGCATTTGAAAGACACTTGCACAAGTTAATGGATTGGAAAGGTTTGGAGGGATATGGGCCAAATGTAGGCAAATAGGACTAGCTTAGATGGGGCATCTTGGTCAGCATGGATAAGTTGGGCCGAGAGGCCTGTTTCTGTGCTACACAATTTATGGCCCTCTGACTTCATCAGTCTAAAGATCATAAGATCATGAGGTCATAAGTGATAGGGGCAGAATTAGGCCATTCGGCCTATCAAGTCTACTCTGCCATTCAATCATGGCTGATCTAACTCTCCTTCCCAACCCCATTTTCCTGCCTTCTCCCCATACCCTCTGACATCTGTACTAATCAAAGGTTTAGTTTTTTAGTTTAGTTTAGAGGTACAGTGCAGAAACAGCCCCTTCGGCCCACCGAACCCGCGCTGACCAGCAGTCCTCACACATTAACTCTATCCTACACACACTAGGGACAACTTTACATTCATACCAAGCCAATTAAACTACAAACCTGTACGTCTTTGGAGTGTGGGAGGAAACCCAAGATATCAGAGAAAACCCACGCAGGTCAGGGGGAGAACGTACAAACTCCGTACAGACAGTATCTGGATCAAACCAGAGTCACTGATGCTGTAAGGCAGCAACTCCACCACTGCGCCACCGTGCCGCCCTTACTCTCAGGAGCTTTTGCGAACGAGAAATTCTGAATGGGAATGTAGTTGACTTGTAACGCTTGAGATAAGAAGAAATTTCTTCATATGGGATGGTGAATCTTTGTAGTTCTCTACCCAAAAACAGTATTCGAGAGGGAGAGAGATAAATAGATTTATAGATGTTAAGAAACTTGAGGTTAGTGCAGGTAAGTAATTCAGAGGTAAAAGATCAACATGATCTCATTGGGTTTTGAACAGCTTATTTTGCTTTCATGTTAGCCTCTTGAAAAAAGTTTTAATTTAGAGTACTGTCAATTAGTCCACTGCCACCTATGGCAAGTGAAGAAAATTGCTACATTTTATAAAAAGCAAAACTGCAATCAGGTTGTGAATTCTCAGTATGCTCACTGATTTTGTTTTGATGAGTAATAACTGTTAGGAACTGTACTGTAGACAGAAAATCTTGGAAGAAAAACTGATTTCTGGATATGGAGTGTTGAAACAGATGTCTACAGTAAATCGTTTGTGACAAAAAATATAGATATTTTCTGTGCTGGTGTTGTACAATTGAGAAAACAGATCATGTCAAAACATCCCATCCGCAATGTAACTTCAGCAAATTCCATATTGGGAGCTTTGTTATTTTTCAATTGGCTTTGCTTAAAACATCCCAGAAAAAAATTAAAAGGAAAAGATGCTGGAAATCTGAAATAAAAATAGAAAATATGAGAAATAGTCAACTGGTCAGAGAATCGTAAGCAACATTTCAGGCCGATAACCTTTTGTCAAAAGAAAATTGCAATTCTTCCACAAAAGACACTTGATTATTTTGTTGTTAGAAAATATGGAATATTAATTTTAAATCTGAGATGAATGGAATTTTGAAATTAAAGCAGAAAATGGTGGACAAACTCAACGGGTCAGAAAACAGAGAAACAGTTCACATTTTAGATCAAAGACTGTTCATAAGAACATTTGGGCAGCACAGTGGCACAGCTGGTAGAGCTGCTGCCTCACAGTGCCAGAGACCCGGATTTGATCCTGACTTTGGGTGCTGTCTGTGTGGATTTCGCAAGTTCTCACTGTGACCATATGGGTTTCCTCTGGGTGCTTCGGTTTCCTCCCACACCCCAAAGACTGCGGGTTTGTAGTTTAATTGCTCTTTATACAGTGCCACTCGTGTGTAGGGAGGGCCATGGAAAGTAGGATAACATGGAACTCGTGGGGAAGTACAAAGAGATCTGGGTGTCCTTGTTCATCAGTCACTTAAAGTTAGCATGCAGGTACAGCAGGCAGTGAAGAAAGCTAATGGCATGTTGGCCTTTATGACAAGAGGAGTTGAGTATGGGAGCAAAGAGGTCCTTCTGCAGTTGTACAGGGCCCTAGTGAGACCGCACCTGGAGTACTGTGTGCAGTTTTGGTCTCCAAATTTGAGGAAGGATATTCATGCTATTGAGGGCGTGCAGCGTAGGTTCACTAGGTTAATTCCCGGAATGGCGGGACTGTCCTATTTTGAAAGACTGGAGCGACTAGACTTGTATACGCTGGGATTTAGAAGGATGAGAGGGGATCTTATTGAAACATATAAGATTATTAAGGGATTGGACACATTAGAGGCAGGAATGTTTTAATGTTTCTGGTTCTGTTCCCAATGTTGGGGGAGTCCAGAACCAGGGGCCACAGTTTCAGAATAAGGGGTAGGCCATTTAGATCAGAGATGAGGAAAAACGTTTTCAGTCAGAGAGTTGTAAATCTGTGGAATTCTCTGCCTCAGAAGGCAGTGGGGGCCAATTCTCTGGATGCTTTCAAGAGATAGATAGAGCTCTTAAAGATAGCGGAGTCAGGGGGTATGGGGAGAAGGCAGGAACGGGGTACTGATTGTGAATGATCAGCCATGATCACATTGAATGGTGGTGCTGGCTCGAACTGCCAAATGGCCTACTCCTGCACCTATTGTCAATTGTCTATTGTCTATTGAACGCTTGCTTGATGGTCGGCATGGACTCGGTGGATAGAAGGGCCTGTTTCCATGCTTATCATTGAAATCTGAACTGAGAAAAAGAGAAAGCATGTTATTCTAAAGTGAGTTTTTGATTTTTGACATAGATTTATGTTCACCAATGGTTTTAAAGGATAAAATGATATAAGAAAAGGCAACTGAACAGACTGGGGTGAGAGGGCAGCCATAATCATCACTTGTTTGTTTCTGTAGCTGTTCAAAAAGTAGTCTTTTGACCATCATGTGTTTCGCCTAAAATCCTGAGAGGCACAGTATTCATGCTATATTTTTATCAGTTAGCTACGGCTTTCTTAAAAGCAGTCATGGAGTTTTCTTTCACCACTATTTCTGCTGGGACATATGATATCTTAACCAATCTGTCAAAAAAAACTATTCCTTTGAAGTGTTCTTGCCAAGTTAATGAGGTGTGGTTATCGGATCAGTATCAGTCAGACTGAGGACACAGGTATGGTGTAATTGACAAAGATGTCAGAGAAAGATAAAAGGAATTATTGTTTATACACAAATTTGTTATGAAAGGGTGGGTTAGTTTAGTTTAGTTTAGTTTAGAGATACAGCGCGGAAACAGGCCCTTCGGCCCACCGAGTCCGCACCGACCAGCGATCCCCACACATTAACACTATCCTACACACACTAGGGACATTTAACATTTTTCCAAGCCAATTAACCTGTACGTCTTTGGAGTGTGGGAGGAAACCAAAGATCTTGGAGAAGACCCACGCAGGTCACAGGGAGAACGTACAAACTCCATGCAGGCAGCACCCGTAGTCGGAATCGAACTCGGGTCTCTGGCACTATAAGGCAGCAACTCTACCGCTGTGCCACCGTGCCGCCCAAAAAGCAGATTTGATAGTGATGTTCGAATTGGACAGATACTGAAAAAGAAAAAGAAATGCAGAGCTAATTGGGAAGAAAGGAACTAATTCGATAGTCCTTCGAAGAACAGATACAGACATATCGGGGCAAATGGCCCGATCAGATCAGATCGGTAGCGCAGCGGTAGAGTTGCTGCTTTACAGCGAATGCAGCGCCGGAGACTCAGGTTCGATCCTGACTACGGGTGCTGCACTGTAAGGAGTTTGTACGTTCTCCCCGTGACCTGCGTGGGTTTTCTCCGAGATCTTCGGTTTCCTCCCACACTCCAAAGATGTACAGGTATGTAGGTTAATTGGCTGGGTAAATGTAAAAATTGTCCCTAGTGGGTGTAGGATAGTGTTAATGTAAGGGGATCACTGGGCGGCACGGACTTGGAGGGCCGAAAAGGCCTGTTTCCGGCTGTAGATATATGATATGATATGATATATTTCCTGTTGCAGGGTGTCCAAAACTAAAGTTCATCAAAGTAAAATAATCACTAATAAGTCCAATGAAAATTCAGGAGCCAAGTCGTCAAGATTATTGTCCAATGCAACAACTGTAGTGAGGTACAGACACAAATCTTGCTTGTAGCAACATCACAGGCTCATGGACTCAGACAACACACAAAGCACAAACTACACCCGGATTACACAAGCAGCCTATTTGCATGGTATGGTAAGAATGAGGAAATAAGTTGGAGAATGCTCAGCAGGTCAGGTGGCAGCTGGAGAGCAAAACACAGTCAGAGAGTCAAACAGCGTGGAAACAAGCCCTTTGGCACAACTTGCCCAAGCCAAACAACAGAGACATAGAGTGATACGGGGTGGAAACAAGCCCTTTGGCATAACTTGCCCACACCGGCCAACATGTCCCAGCTACACTAGTCCCTCCTGTCTGTGTTTGGACAATACCCCTCCAAACCTGTCCAATCCATCCTCAGGACATTGTATTCTGTTCTAAATTGGCCCCATCTACACTAATTCCACCTGCGTTTGGACCTTATCCCTCTAAACCTATCATAGCTATGTACCTATCTAAATGTTTCTTAAACATCGTGAGAGTAATCTCTCTCAACTACCTCCTCCGGCAGCTCGTTCGATATACCTACTAATCTTTGTGTAAAAAAAATTGCCCCCTCAGGTGCCTATTAATTCTTTCTCCCTCCACCTTAAAACTATGTCCTCTGGATTTTAATTCCCCTACTCTGCGTAAAAGACTCTGTGCATTCACCCAGTCTATTCCCCTCATGATCTTACACAGTTAACAATTTTGGGTTGTAGCCCTTTCATTAGAACCCAATTTTGGTTTGGTTTTCTATTGTTTAGCTGCTGGGTAATAAAGTAAAACTTACTGCCCCATGAGGTAGTCACAACAATGGCCACAGATATAGCCACATGAGGGAGATAGAAATAGAAGCACTTTGTGATGGGGAGGGAGGGGGGATATGTGGAGCGTAAATTGCAACAGTGACCAGAGTCAAGAAAATGGCGGCGCGCACAGACGCAGCGGCTCACAGCTCTCCCTTTCGGTGCTCTTTATGTGTGTTATGTCTGTTATGTGTGTTATGTCTGTTAGTCAATTTTAATCACGCAAATACTTATAACCGTAAGGATCTTCTGATCATAGGATTCCAGTGCAATCGGGACCTTACGAACGAATTTCCACACCCACGAAATATACCGGAGGAGATAGCCAGGACACCGGGCTCTTCGTGGATAGTTGTCGGTGCGAACAGGCGTCGCAGGCGGAGGAGAGACAGGAAGCAAAAGCGAGGATGCCGGTCCGGTATACTTGCCAAGCTAAAGAGACAGCCACACAAACCACCGTTACCAAGCATGTTTCTCACCAACGCCAGATCCATCATCAACAAAATGGACGAATTAAAACTACGAATATCAGCAACCCAAACTCGTTAAGGACTGTTGTATTCTCTTAGTAACAGAGACATGACTTCATCCACTTATCCCGGACGGAGCCATTGAGCTAGCCGGGCGTACAGCGTTTCGCTGGGATAGAAACATCGACTCCGGTAAGAGCAAGGGGGGGGGGGGGGGGGTTATGCATTTACGTGCACAACAACTGGTGCACTAACATCCAAATCATGGATAGCTACTGTTCTCCTGATCTGGAGTTCCTGACAGTTAAATGCAGGCCTTTTTACCTTCCTCGTGAATTTACAGTGGTTATAGTAACAGCAGTCTACATCCCACCAAATGCTAACGCTAGCACAGCTTTAGGCTACCTGCACGGTGCAATAAACTCACAACAGAGCACATATACAGAAGCAGCCCACATCATAGCCGGGAACTTTAACCATGTAGACTTAAAGACAGTTCTCCCGAAATTTGAACAACATTTAAGATGTACTACCAGGGGAAAAAACACACTAGACAAGGTTTATTCTAACATTAAGAAGGGTTTTAGGTCAGCACCACTACCACACCTAGGGCAGTCAGATCACCTGTCCATATTCTTAACTCCAGCATACACCCCACTCAGGAGGAAAGCTCCAGTCACCATAAAGACTGTTAAGACATGGCCTGAAGGAGCTTCCTCGCAGCTGCAGGATTGCTTCGAAAGGACCAACTGGGATATTTTTGAGGATCAGGACTTGGAGGAGTACACATCAGCTGTACTCTGCTACATCCAAAACTGTGTTGACAATGTCACCGTCGACAAACGTATCCGGTTGTATCCCAATCAGAAGCCCTGGATGACGAAGGATGTCAGGTCTCTCCTCAAGGACCGTAACACCGCCTTCAGGTCTAGTGATAGAGCTCTATACAGTGCTGCTAGAACCAACCTGAAGAGAGGCATCAAGGATGTCAAAGCGTCCTACAAGAGGAAGATTGAGGACCACTTCACCAACAATGACCCACGGCGGGTATGGCAAGGCATCCAGCACATCACCAACTACAAGACCAGCAACCGCACGACTGCCGACGGCGACGCCTCACTGGCAGAGGAACTTAACTGTTTCTTTGCTCGTTTCGAGGTGAAAGCTGCAGTGGCAGACATAACACCCTCTCCAGCACCTGACAACCACATCTTCACTGTGCAGGAGAATGATGTTAAACGCGTGCTCAGAGCAGTGAATCCCAGGAAAGCTGCAGGCCCCGATGGTGTGACGGGAAGAGTGCTGAAGGAATGTGCAGACCAATTATCTGAGGTCTTCACAAAAATCTTAAACCTGTCCCTTTTAAAATCCACCATCCCCCCCTGCCTGAAGTCCGCCACAATCATCCCACTGCCGAAAAAGTCTGTCATCAGCGGCCTTAACGACTACCGTCCGGTAGCTCTCACACCGGTCATCACAAAGTGCTTCGAGAGGCTGGTCCTGCAGCACATCAAAGCCAGCCTCCCACCCACCTTCGACCCATACCAGTTTGCCTACAGAGCAAATAGGTCTACAGGGGATGCCATCGCCACTGCACTTCACACTGCACTGACCCATCTTGAACACCAGGGGAGCTATGTGAGGATGCTCTTCCTAGACTTCAGCTCTGCCTTTAACACAGTCACCCCGAGCAGACTGGTTACCAAACTTTCTGACCTTGGATTTTCCCAAACCATCTGCCAATGGATCAAGGACTTCCTGACCAACCGCCCCCAGACCGTCAAAATAGGCCCTCACCTCTCCTCCACCATTACACAGGGCTGTGTGTTGAGCCCCATCCTTTACTCCCTCTACACTCACGACTGCGCCCCCACCCATCCCACCAACACCATCATCAAGTTCGCGGATGACACGACTGTGGTTGGACACATCTCAGGAGGAGATGAGACAGCCTACAGGGATGAAATCCAAAGGTTGGCAGCATGGTGTTCAGTGAACAATCTTGTCCTGAACTCCTCCAAAACAAAGGAACTTATAATAGACTACAGGAAAACCAGTGCAGAACACGACCCACTCTACATCAATGGGGTCTGTGTGGAAAGGGTACCCGCTTTCAGGTTCCTGGGTATGCACATCGCAGAGGATCTTACCTGGTCTACCAACACCATTACCACAGTGAAGAAGGCACAGCAGAGACTCCACTTCCTGAGTATCTTCAGGAAGACCAACCTGCAGGAGAAGCTCATGATGTCCTTCTATCGCTGCTCCATCGAGAGTGTGCTGGCATACTGTATAACCACATGGTATGCCAGCTGCTCAGAAAAGGACAGGAAGGCCCTTCAGAGGGTCATCACGACGGCCCAGAAGATCATCGGCTGCTCACTGCCCTCCCTGGAGCACCTGTTCAGCCTGCGCTGCCTCAGTAGAGCAGGAAAAATAATAAAAGACCCATCCCACCCCGGCCACCGTCTGTTTGTTCTTCTGCCCTCTGGTCGACGTTTCAGGTCGATCAAATCCCGAACAAACAGACTCAAGAACAGTTTTTACCCCAGGGCCATACGAGAACTGAACACTACTTTCTGCAATAGGTCACACTGTTAAAACTTTTGTATTTAATATATTGGTATTTATTTGTTTTGCATTTATTGCATATATGTTTTTTACGCACCGTCAGGATTGCTATTTTTTAATTTCGTTGCACTTGTTGCAACGACAACAAAATGAATATTATTATTATTATGGGCAGAAAGGATCGCAAGTTTGAAGTTGTAACCTGAATAAAATGTGTAGGATGGAACTGCAGATGCTGGTTTCCACCAAAGGTAGACACAAAATGCTGGAGTAACTCAGCGGGACAGGCAGCATCTCTGGAGAGACGGAATGGGTGATGTTTTGGGTCGAGATCCTTCAGAGAACTGGTTCCCTCACCCTGGTTCTCCAACTAGTTTCACCGTCCTCCTGAATAATTTTTCTGATGGTGTGCCCCGTTGTCACCTTCCCTTCAGCCAACAATGAACCATTTTACATTTCCTTGATCAACATCTGCTTTGATCTGTCATTTTCACACCTGAGCCTTCCACGTATCTCTGGTTTCCCTCTCCCTTCTCAGTCTGAAGAAGGATCTCCACTGGAAATGCCACCCATTCCTTCTCTCCAGAAATGCTGCCTCTCCCGCTGAATTACTCCAGCATTTTGTGTCCATCCTCCAGGAATGCTGCCTGATCTGCTGAATTACTCCAGCATTTTGTGTCTATCCTCCCGGAATGTTGCCTGATCCTCTGAGTTACTCCATCATTTTGTGTCTATCCTCCAGGAATGCTGCCTGATCCTCTGAGTTACTCCATCATTTTGTGTCTTCAAGGTAGGGAGGATGGATTAAAGCAACAAAAATACCTCAGGAAGCTGGTTCTAGCCCACTGAATTTTGGCAGCATTTGGCAGGTTCCACCAGCCCCTTTGCAAGTGTTAACTGCTTAATTGGAACGATAATTCAACAGTTTTAAGTTTAACCCACAGGTTTTCCGAGCTTCCTGAGACTCAACAGTGTAAGTGAGATGAGAAGACAGCAGCTGATTAAAACTTGTGCAAGCACTGCAGCAAATGCTCAGTACACCCAAGTGCTTTCTCACCTACTGATAGGAAAGGCTTTTGCTTAGAATTCACTCTTTACATTTTGAAACTTTCATTCCCAAAAATAAGTAGGACATCCGCCGAATCTGTTGCCTGGTCAGAATTGCCAATTATGTTCACTTCACCTGCGGAGAAGACAATCAAAATGGCTGGACGATGAAATGTGTGCCTTTCATGTCTGGCTTTCCACCGGTGTGGGCCTTGACTGAATGCACGCAACTGGTAATCAGCACCCACTATCATCATAGAGGAGTATTTGTGAAGGGTCAAGTTCTCCCACATCGAGATAGCGTACAACCTCAAAGCAGAGCCCAAGATTCAGGAAAGCTACCACAATGCCTTTATTGTACGCCATCGGTCATAATTTCCGACCCATCATTTTTCCTCATTCAACCTGCCAGCAAACATGAGGGTTGGCTGCTGAGATACCGCTGGGCACCTCTTCAGGCTTACAAATCCCAACCAGTAAAGCTCAGAGTAGATTCAATATGACCACCAGTCTCTTAACTCTACCTTGTTTGGATATTCCGTTATTGCACTTTATCTTTTGTTTTATTACTTCAGATTACATGACAATCTTTGCGTCATTTTGCGTTCCTCATTGTATATTTTATTGTACTTAAAAGTACTTGAAGTCACGATATCCTTCAAAAAAGGGTGTGGGCCACACAGTGCACCTGGCCGAGTGCTGAAGACCTGTGTGCACAAACCACCTGGGGTACTCAAGGACATCCTCCACCTCCCACTTCTACGATCTGCAATTCCCATGCGCTTCAAAGGGGCATCTTTCATTGTGGTGCCCAAGACGAGCACGGTGATCTACCTGAATGACGGTGGCATTTACATCCTCCGTAATGGAGTGCTTTGAGCGGTTGGTTAGAATGCCAATCAACTCCTACTTCAGAAATGACCCAAATCCATTTCAATTTGCCTATTGTCACAACTGGGTAACAGCAGATTCCATCTCACACCCTCTCCTTTCTCCTCTGGACTATCTTATAACAGGCTCGTCAGGCTGATGTTCATCAACTACAGCTCGGCATTCAATGCTATCATACCAAGCTCATCGCCGAGCTCCAAGACCTGGGCCTACGTAGCTCCCTTTGCAACTTCCTCATCAACAGACCTCAATGAATGCAGATCAGTAACGATATCTCCTCCTCGAAGGTAGACACAAAATGCTGCAGTAACTCAGCGGGTCAGGCAGCATCTCGGGAGAGAAGGAATAGGTGACGTTTCGGGTCGAGACATTTCTTCAGACTCAGATATCTCCTCCTCTGACTATCAACAGTGATGCACCTTAAAGCGGCATGCCTAGCCCCCTGCTCCACTGTCTTTATATCCACCACAGTGTGGCTAAGCACAGCACCAGTGCCATGTATAAATTCACAATACCACTGTAGTTGGCTGAATCATCAGTGATGATGAATCATCTGTGTGCAAGGAGTTGGAAGCAGGGCCGTCTTAACGCATGGGCCTGATGGGCACTTGCCCGGGGCCCCACGAGCTTATATGTTTAATTTTATCGACCATTTACATTTTTATTCCTGTGAGTAGTTGTTGTAGGGGCCCCAGTACACTGCTTTGCCCGGGGCCCATAATGCTGTAAAGACGGCCCTGGTTGGAAGACCTCGTTGGGTGATGTTGCAATGACAATTTCTTGCTCAATATCGACAAGATCAAGAAAGTATCTTTAATTTCAGAAAGTGTAAGTTGGGGGACCATGCATCAGTTTTCATCAGTGGGTAAGGGATGGAGAGAGTCGGCATCTTCAAATTCCTGGGTGTTATCATCTCGGCTAATCTATCCTGGGCCTAACACACAGATGTAATCATGAAGAAGGCGTGCCAATGTTTCTACTTTCTCAGAAGTTTAGAGATTCCCTATTTCTCTGAATACTCCAACAATTTTTTTACAGATGCACTGTAGAAAGTATCCTGACTGGTGGCATCATGGCCTGGCATGGCGACTGCATGCACAGGAATGCAAGAGGCTGCAGAGAATGGTGGTCTCAGCCTGGTGCATCTCAAGCTCAGCTATCCCACCCATGGAAAATATTGACATGAGGTGCTGCCTCGAGAAAATGGCAAGTATCATCAAGGATCCCACCATTGGGACCAGGCCCTATGTTTTCTGCTATCAGTGGGGACAGAGGACTGAAGTCCCACACCGCCTGATTCAAGAATAGCAGCTTTCTTCAACTATCAGGTTATTAAACTAACCTGCATAAGCCTAACCCTCCCTTGATAATGGAACATCACAGGTCCACTTCTTGCAAACCAAACGCAGGCTCGGCGATCGCTTCGCTCAACACCTGCGCTCGGTCCGCGTTGGCCAATCTGCTCTCCCGGTGGCTGAGCACTTCAACTCCCCCTCCCCTTCCCAGTCTGACCTTTCTGTCATGGGCCTCCTCCAGTGCCATAGTGAGTCCCACCGGAAATTGGAGGAACAGCACCTCATATTTCGCCTGGGCAGCTTGCAGCCCAGTGGTATGAACATTGACTTCTCCAACTTTAGATAGTTCCTCTGTCCCTCTCTTCCCCTCCCCCTTCCCAGATCTCCCACTGTCTTCCTGTCTCCACCTATATCCTTCCTTTGTCCCACCCCCCTGACATCAGTCTGAAGAAGGGTCTCGACCCGAAACGTCACCCATTCCTTCTCTCCTGAGATGCTGCCTGACCTGCTGAGTTACTCCAGCATTTTGTGAATAAATACCTTCGATTTGTACCAGCATCTGCAGTTATTTTCTTATACTACTATGGCCTTGATTGTTTCAAATTATGTATTTGCTCGAGTGTCTTTTTTTGGTTTCATATTCCACTTTTAGGAATGTTATGTGCATTTATCAATAATTTGTATATAATTTGCTTCTGTGTGTGTTTGTCTGAGTCTACGTGCCTGTGAGGCTGCTGGAAGCAAAATGTTTCATTGTGTCTGTAGCTCACCAGTACTTTTAAGTACAATAAAATATACAATGACGAACGCAAGTGGTGCAAAAATTGTTGTGCAATCTGAAGTAATAAAACAAAAATGCATGTGGCAATAAACTTGACTTGACCATGAGGTTCATGCTAAATTGGGATTTCATTGCACCCTGGTGAATGTGGCAATAGAATAATGCGAATCAGACAATGAGGTTGATATAATGCCTGTGTAAATCTGACGGCATCCTCAGTGCTCAGCCGCCCGACTTTCCAGGATGGACGTGATGGTCTCCTTGGCTTTGCACAGCCTTACACAGCTGCAAGGTTGGGCGAGGATGCAAAGTGCAGAACACAGAAATTCAAGGAGGAAACGGCTTCTATTGTGGAGGAAGGAACTGCAGATGCTGCAGGAACTGCTGAAGGAACTGCAGACACTGAAAATAGACACAAAATGCTGGAATAACAGGCAGCATCTCTGGTTAGAAGGAATGTGTGACGTTTCGGGTTGAGACCCTTCTTCAGACGTCCATAACGTCTTGAATATTGTGAACAATTATCTGAGGAAGGATGTGTTGCCAATGGAGAGGGTCCAGGGGAGGTTTACAAGAATGATCCCAGGAATGAGCAGGAATGCCTATGATGAGCATTTGTCGGCACTGGGCCTGTACTCACTGGAGTTTAGAAGAATGAGGGGGACCTCATTAAAATATACAGAATAGTGAAAGGCTTGGATAGAGTGGATGTGGAGAGGATGTTTCCACTAGTGGGAGAGACTAGGACTGGAGGTCATAGCCTCAGAATTAAAGGACGTTCTTTTAGGAAGGAGATGAGGAGAGATTTATTTAGTCAGGCAGTGGTAAATCTGTAGAATTCTTTGCCACAGAAGGCTGAGGAGGCCAAGTCAGTGGATATTTTTAAGATTCTTGATTAGTACAGGTGTCAGAGGTAATGGGGAGAAGGCAGGGGAATGGCATTAGGAGGGGGAGATAGATCAGCCATGATTGAATGGCGGAGTAGACTTGATGGGCTGAATGGCCTAATTCTACTATTCCTTGTGACCTTGTAACTGCATGAGACAACCAGGAACATCCTTATTGATGCCAAATTCTCTTGAGTTGCACTAATGGGTTCTACAGAACTACATGAAATATTCACTCCATCAGTCCACCCATAGTAGTCCTGCAAACAACCTACCACCCTTTGCACATCCCCGTTGTGCGCCCTTTGTTCACGGTGACCCAATTGCCAAGAAAGGTAATGAAAAGATGAGTTACCTAAAAAATGATCAATACAAAAACGGTACAAAGCAATGCATTTGATGGAAGTCTATTTGAGGACTGAGAAATTGTTGGATGGATCAATGTGGCAAGGACCTCAAGCCATGTTGAAGTGTAGAGGGACCTTTGGGTGCAAGCTCATCACTCCCTGAGAATGGTGACACAGGTGGATAGGGTAATGTAGCCCAAGGCAAGTACAAGAGTTAGAATATGATGTTGCAGCTTTACAAAACATTGGTGGGTCACACATGGAATGCTGCAAACAACCTGGCCGTCACACTTTAGGTGGGATATGGCAGCTTAGAGTGCAGAAAAGATTCACCAGGATGCTGCCTGAAATGGAGGGTTTTACTCATGAGAGATTGGATAGACTTGCGTCTATTCTCACTGGAATATGGGAAGCTGAGGGGCGACCTTGTAGAATTAGGAGGGGTATAGATGGAATAGATAGTTGGAGAGTTACTTGTAGTGTGGAGGAGCTAGTTGGCATAGGTGGAGGGTGAGAAGAATTTAGAGGAGATATGAGGGACAGGTTTTTTCTATACTTGCGTAGTGGTTATAGGAAGCGAATTGTCACAAGCAGTGGTGGAGGCAGGAACAATTACTGTGTTTAAAAGGCATTTGGACAGGTACTTGGATACAAAAGGAAGAAAGGGATAAGGGCTAAATGCAGACAAATGGGATTAGTGTAGATAAGTATCTACAAGGACAAGGTGGACTGAAAGGCCCACTTTTATATCATACAACTATATGATATACTCGTAGGTATAACCATAGTTTAGTTTAGTTTAGAGATACAGTGAAGAAACAGGGCCTTTGGCCCACCGAGTCCGCACCGACCAGCAATCCCCGCACATTAACACAACACACACTAGGACCAATTTACAATTATACCAACTCAATTAATCTACAAATCTGTACGTCTTTGGAGTGTGGGAGGAAACCAAAGATCTCAGAGAAAACCCACGCAGGTCACGGGGAGAACGTACAAACAGCACCCATAGTCAGGATTGAACCCAGGTCTCTGGCGCTGTAAGCGCTGTAAGGCAGCAACTCTACCGCTGCGCCACCGTGCCACCCCAGGGAACAATGGTAGCAAGGCAGCTTTTCTCTTTCTTCTCACTGTTCCTATTTAGTGTAACCATTCAGTGGAGACAGACAGATCAGAACTCTACTCTGACTGCTGGTTTGTTCGTGGCCTGTGAGGTGTGCCTGAAACTGTTCCCTTTCCATCTATCAGAGGCAGCCCGGAGGTGAAGGGTATTGGGTACTGCCTGAAGGATGATGAGGGCAATGACTCACAAAGTGAAAACACTTGGCGGTCATGGTGGTGCAGCGGTAGAGTTGCTGCCTTACAGCGCTTACAGCTCCGGAGACCCGGGTTCGATCCTGACTATGGGTGCTGTCTGTATGGAGTTTGTACATTCTCCCCGTGACCTGCGTGGGTTTTCTCCGAGATCTTCGGTTTCCTCCCACACTCCAAAGACGTACAGGTTTGAAGGTTAATTGGCTTGGTGTAAATGTAAAGTTGTCGACCCGGTGAGCCGAAGGGCCTGTTTCCGTGCTGTATCTCTAAACTAAACTAAACATTGACCTGAGGCTCTGTTTCCAAACTTGCCTTTTGCCTTGCTCCCTTCGTGAGACAGTTGCATCTCAGCAGTTCCATTCTCCTGAAAAGCAGATCAGTGCAAATCAGTGCCAGTCTGTGAAGCCCAGCAAACTCGTTAAGATGTGGTGAAAGACAACTGCAGATGCTGGTTTAAACTGAAGATGGACACAAAAAGCTGGAGTAACTCAGCATCTCTGGAGCGAAGGAATGGGTGACGTTTCAGGTCGAGACCCTTCTTGAGATTGGTTAGGGATAAGGGAAACAAGAGATATAGACGGTGATGTAGAGAGATAAAGAACAATGAATGAAAGATAAGCACAAAAGTAAAGTTGATCTTAACTAGTTAAGTTGCTTGGTAGGTCGGTCATGGTGATGCAGCGGTAGAGTTGCTGCCTTACACCGAATGCAGCACCGGAGACCCAGGTTCGATCCCGACACGGGTGCTGTCTGTACGGAGTTTGTACGTTCCCCCCGTGATCTGCGTGGGTTTTCTCCGAGATCTTCGGTTTCCTCCCACACTCCAAAGACGTACAGGTTTGTAGGTTTATTGACTTGGTAAATGTAATAATTGTCCCTAGTGGGTGTAGGATAGTGATAACGTGCGGGGATCGCTGGTCGGTGCGGACCCGGTGGGCCGAAGGGCCTGTTTCCGTGCTGTACCTCTAAACTAAAATAACTAAACTAAACTAAACTAAATTAAACTAAAAAGATGAGGGAATATATCACATTCTCTGGTGCTCCTTAATGATCCTTCTTCCCTGGGGTATGGCACCGGTGACCCAGCTGATTAGTCGCGAGTCCTACGACCTCCAATACTGATTCCCTACTGTTCTCCCTGCCACCACCATCTGCTCTTTTGCACAATGTGAGGTAGCAGGTGAAAGCCCAGCCCTCTGTATAAGTGCCGCTGCCGACATGTGAGCACCAAGGAACACGGGCCCTGTGTGCATCCCCGGTAGGAAACAGATCCTTGCATCGTTCAGTAACCATGGAGGCCTCATGTGCAAGTGAAGGCCTGATTGAGTGAAAATATGAAATATGATGGGCACAGTGACTATGCTGCAACATATAATGAAGGTGATCTTATTTCTTTCACTGTTGGGAACAGATTATTAACTGTCAGATCTTTGGAAGTGATATCCTTCAAGACCTTTAATTCTCTCCCTTCAGCTGTGAGAACTAAGGGGGAATCACTTTGTTCCCTGGCCCTCTCTCTCCCCCAAACTCCAGCGCATTGTCTTTTCCAAAGCAGCAAGAGAAATACAGATCTGTGGCAGACTGACAAGTATTGAAGCGATGGATGGAAAACATTTGTTGACGAAGACTTATCAAAGAGGGACACAACATTACAGAAGATGTTGAAAGACAGTGATAATGGCCAGAGAGATCATAGTCATAGAGACATAGAGTGATACAGTGTGGAAACAGGCCCTTCAGCCCAACTTGCCCACACCGGCCAACATGTCCCAGCTACATTAGTCCAACTTGCCTGCGTTTGGTCCATATCCCTCCGAACCTGTCCTATCTATATACTTGTCTAACTATTTCTTAAAACGTTGGGATATTCGCAGCCTCAACTACCTCCTCTGGCAGCTTGATCCATACACCCACCACCCTTTGTGTGAAAAAGTTACTCCTCAGATTCCTATTAATACATGTATATGATAAGGTAGGCATATGCGAAATTGTGCAGAAAGAAAACGTGTTACTTGTGAGGCAGGTGAGTGTGTGGTGAAATGTGAAGGGGCCGGTTTGGCAAAGCAACACGAGGAGGCGGTGATGCACAGAAGTCAAGTCAAGTCAATTTATTTGTATAGCACATTTAAAAACAACCCACGTTGACCAAAGTGCTGCACATCTGACTAGGAAAAAAAAAGAAACATACAGTGGCAGGCAGCCAAACACAACGGCGCGGCCATCTTGAACAAAATGTTAATTCAATCACCCACAGTCCAACAATAAAAGCACTAAACAGGCACCCAAAATTACCCAACCCCAAAAACCCCCCAAAACACAGTCCAACAATAAAAGCATTAAATAGGCATTCAAATCACACACCCCAAAAACCCCCAAAAACACAGTCCAACAATAAAAGCATCAAACAGGCACTCAAACCACCCAACCCCAAAAACACACAAAAAAAAAAAACATCCATCAAAGAAACATCCATCACAGTGAGTCTCCTCCAGTCCTCTCTCTCCTCACTGTGATGGAAGGCCACAATGTCTTTCCCTTCTCCTGCTGTCCTCGCCCGCAGTCAGGTTGTTGTGGTTGCAGGCCGCACCGGACGGTCCACATCGGGCCAAGCCCAAGGCGCGTCGCGTCGCAGCCGCTCCCGCAGCCTCTGAAGACGGCCGGCTCCGCCGATGATAAGTCCGATCCGGGGCGGGCGAACACGCTGTTGCTGTCGCTGCCGCTGTTGTTGCACGTCGGGGCGGTCGTGGCTCCCGACATTGAAGCCCCCGCCCAGCAGAGAAATATCCCGCGGCCATCCTAGGCCGCGCCGGACGGTGAAATGTCCGCGCCCCAAGCCCTGCGATCCGGGGCGGGCGAACACGCTGCCGCTGCCGGAGCTCCCGATGTCGGCATCCACGCGGCCCGAGCCTAAGGCGAGTCGCAGCCTCCGAAGACGGCCGGCTCCGGTGGTGGTAAGTCCGATCCGCGGGCTCTGCGAACCAGAGCCCTGGAGGCCGACAGCTCCAGGAGTTGGGCCGATGGTAGGCCGCAGCAGGAACGGAGACACGGCCCAGAAAACAAAGGTCGGGTCTCCGTTCTGAAGGGACACATATTCACAATGTTACAGTTTCCCCCTCCCCCCCACATACACACATAGTACACAAACACAAAAACACCACATCACAACTACAATTAAGACAAAAAAAAACAACAAAAACACAAAGACAAATGGACCGCAGGTGAGCGGCAGCTGCTAGGGCAGTGCCGCCATTTTGTAATGAATGAATGAAATCTGAATGAAAACTTTATTGTCACATGTGATAAGTCACAGTGAAATTCTTTGCTTGAGGGGAGATAAGTTGTGAATTGAGCAGCCATCGCATGTGGAGGGGAGAAACTGGTGCAAGGTCAGCCAGCATTCAGGGGAGGGGAGTGGGGGGGGCGGGGTCTTGGGGGTGAAAGGGAAGGGGGCTGTTTGTGTGCCAGGGTTTGCAATAGTTGCCCATGAAGGTAGATTACAAAATTACAAATCCCCCCCCCCGTGCCTATTCCCCCTTTGTTCCTCTCCCCTCCCCCTTCCTTCACGGTGGTCCCCCCATGCTGGTCCCCATTGTCCATTATTCTACCTCCCCCCTCACGAGGGTCTCCGCACTCTGGGTCCCTGTGGCTCTTCCCCCTCCCCTCACGACGGTCTCCCCACTCTGGGTCTATGTTGCTCTTCCCCCTCCCCCACGGCGGTCCCCCCCTCGGCCTTCATTCCTTCCCTCGGCAGCGACACCCTTACTTCACGTGTCCGTCTCATCCGTCGGTCGGTGCCACAATCGGCCGCCGCACCGGTCTCTCCACAATGCTGCCGGATCCTCTCCTGTGGCCTCCGCGGAGCCGACCCGGGCCCCAGCCGTGAGGCGAGGCTCCTCCGACCCACAAGGCCCCGGCCGGGCCCCGAGCCAGACTTCTCTGCGGCCATCCCCGAGGCATAATGACAATGAATCTGTCACCGTGCTCACCTCTCCTTCCCAATCCAGGAGAACGCAACAAAGTTCCTGTTAGGCATCCTTCAGCCATGTCTGTAACCTTGCTACCTCAACCATTTTGATCGTAATATCTTGATTTATTGTATCACCACGATCATTCGTGAACGCTGCAAGAAGCATGAGCTCCCATCTTATCATATCATATCATATCATATATATACAGCCGGAAACAGGCCTTTTCGGCCCACCAAGTCCGTGCCGCCCAGCGATCCCCGTACATTAACACTATCCTACACCCACTAGGGACAATTTTTACATTTTACCCAGCCAATTAACCTACATACCTGTACGTCTTGTACCTGGACCATTTGTCCCAAGCACTACGAAACATATTGTCCTTCACTAAATTGTGATGTAGTCGTCACTGACCTAATTTCAACATAAAAATGTTTTCTTCTGGGACCTGTACATTGTGGTCTCTTCATATTCCCCGACTTTCTCCATGATCAGCTGCCTCAAACACTCCACTTCATGAGTGCAGAATCTCCCCGTTCTTAAGAAAGACACAAAATGGATCAGGAAGCATCTCTGGAGAACGTGGAGAGGTGGCGTTTCAGTTTGTGACCCTTCTTCAGACTGAGTTCAGGGTGGGGGAGGGAGAGGGGGGGTGGGGGGGAAGAATGCTGGAAAAGAGGAGGGTCAGGGCAGAGCATGGAGGATAATAGATGAACACGGGTGGGGGGGGGGGGGGCGGTTTGATAGGGAGATTAATGGACAAAGGCCAGAGATGAAAAGACAGGTGTGAGGATAAAGAGTTGCGAAATGTGAAACGTGAGGGGAGATAAGTTGCGAATTGAGCAGCCATCGCAAGTGGTGGGGAGAAACAGGTGCAAGGTCAGCCAGCCAGCATTCAGGGGAGGGTAGTGGGGGGGGTGGGGTCTTGGGGGTGAAAGGGAAGGGGGAAGGGGGCTGTTTGTGTGCTAGTTACATAAAAGTTGGAGAATACCGTTGGGTTGTCAGCTACATACGTGGAATATGAGGTACTATTCCTCAAGTTTGCGTGTGGACTCAAGTCAATGTATATTTTTAAGTCAGAGATAGATCCTTGATTTGTATGGGTGTCAGGGGTTACGGGGAGAAGGCAGGAGAACGGGGTGAGAAAGGAGAGATCGATGAGCTATGATTAAATGGCGGCATAGCCTTGATGGGCCGAATGGCCAAATTCTGCTCCTGTCACTTATGACTCACTCAGACAATGGAGGAGGCCCAGGACAGAAAGGTCAGTGTGAGAGCCCCTGGGACAAACCGAGACCACCAGCACCGCCATGTGGTCAAGACTGAGCTGCCGGGAAGAAGCCCTAGATAGCCAGCCCCTCTACTGAGGCTAAGATTGAGTAGCCGGGGCAAGCCCGAGACCCCCAGGTTCTCTTGGTGCCTACGGACAATGAGGGACTGCACCCACACACAGAGGCAGGGACTGAGCCTCCAGGATAACCCAGAGACTGCCAGTGCCTCCTCTTGAGGCAAGGGTGAACTGCAGGGAGAAGCCTGAGGTCGCCAGGCCTCCTCCTTTGATGCCAGGGCTGAGCTGCCGGGACAAGCCTGAGATCGCCAGAGCCACTACACATGCACCTTAATGACAAAGGACAGCGCCCCCACCTGGTCATGGGCTTTCCTGTCACAGTAAATCCAACATATCGCATGAGTTTCCCCCACTGCGAGTGTCAGTGTTTGGCGCTGCTGAACCTGGCCCGGTCACGGGCACCACAAAGCGTAATTAAACCTACGACAGTCTCCTCTCTCAGGCCAACATCGAGCACTGAGCTCCTGGTCATTCAGTCGGCTGCTTCAGGCAGGCCGTGTCATTGCATGCCTGGCACTAGACACTTGATTCTGGGCTCTGTCATGGAAGGAGATTACCAGGTGGATGGAGAACAAGATATTGTATTCAAAGCTTCCTTGCATAAGTACAGCTTCTCCACCTTCTCCAGGAAACCTTTAGCCAACAACGGGTCAAAGTGGAGCGGAAACATCTGAGGTGGTAGTGAAACTATGGATGGCTTGGATGTTATGTCTTGGAAGCACACCAAAGCTCTGACACACGGTGGCACGGTGGTGCAGCGGTAGAGTTGCTGCTTTACAGCGAATGCAGCGCCGGTCTCCCAGGTTCTACACACCGCTCTCTCTCATCTGGACAGCCAGGGATGCTGTTCATTGACTTTAGTTCAGCATTCAACACAATAGTCCCCAGCAGACTGGTTGAGAAGCTGCTGGAACTGGGGCTTAGCACCCCTCTGTGTGCCTGGGTCCTGGACTTTCTCACTGCCAGACCCCAAGTGGTCAGGATGGGGGAACACACATCTAGCTCCCTCACCCTGAACATAGGATCCCCCCAGGGCTGCGTCCTTAGCCCCCTACTGTACTCCCTGTACACACATGACTGTGGGGCCAGGTTCAGCTCAAACTCCATCATCAAGTTTGCTGATGACACTGTGGTGGTGGGCCGGATCTCCAACAACGATGAGAAGGCCTACCGGGAGGAGGTGGCTGATCTGGCACTCTGGTGTCAGGACAATAGTCTCCTCTTGAATGTCACTAAAACAAAGGAGCTGATTGTGGACTTCAGAAGGGCTAAACGTCCAAGGACGTACACGCCACTGGAGATAAATGGGTCTACTGTGGATAGGGTGAGCAGTTTTAAATACTTGGGAGTCTGCATCACAGAGGATCTGACATGGGCAACGCACATTGCCGCACTGGTGGGTAAGGCAAAGCAGCACCTTTACCACCATAGACAATTGAGGAAATTCTGAGTGTCTCTGAGGATCCTTCATTGCTTCTACTCTGGGGCTGTAGAGAGCATCCTGTCCGGCAACATTGCAGTCTGGTTTGGGAACAGCTCTGCCCAGGACAGGATGGCCCTGCAGAGAGTAGTGCGTTCGGCAGAAAGCACCATGGGAACTACACTCATCCCCCTGCAGGACCTATACATCAGGAGGTGCAGATCCAGAGCAAGCAAGATCATGAGGGACCCCTGCCACCCCAGTAACGGACTGTTCCAGATGCTACGATCAGGCAAACGCCTCCGCTGTCACGCTGTAAAAACGGAGAGGATGAGACGGAGCTTCTTCCCACAGGCCATCAGGACTGTCAACTTTTATAACCCCAGAGACTAAATTTTTGTCGACACTAATAGTAACTTATTAACTTTATTTATATGCTGTAACTGTAATTATTTTTTGTGCACAACCCGCAGGCATTGCCACTTTCATTTCACTGCACATCGTGTATGTGTATGTGACAAATAAATTTGACTTGACTTGACCCGGGTTCAATCCCGATTATGGGAGCTATCTGTACGGAGTGTGTACGTTCTCCCCGTGACCTGCGTGGGTTTTCTCCGAGATCTTCGGTTTCCTCCCACACTCCATAGACGTACAGGTCTGTAGGTAAATATGCTTGGAAAATGTAAAAATTGTCCCTAGTGGGTATAGGATAGTGTTAATGTGTGGGGATCGCTGGTCGGCGCGGACCTGGTGGGCCGAAAGGCCCTGTTTCCGCACTGTATCTCTAAAATAAAATGAACTAAATGACTTCACAAACTACCCATCCATTTGCCCTTCAGCTCCCTCTTGCCCAGCCTCTGCCATCACCACCTTAGCTTTATTTGATGCCCACGAACCCACAAAACAGCAGTGGCATTGGATGCCAAGGGACTGCATCAAAAGAAGAAAAAGAGATTATCCTGACGCTGTAAAAATGAAAGTAGCAGATTTTAGCACGTGTTTAGTTGAGGTAAGGGAGGGAGAAGGGAAGACACACAAAATGCTGGAGTAACTCAGCGGGATAGGCAGCATCTCTGGAGAGAAGGAATGGGTGACGTTTCGAGTCGAGACCCTTCTCCAGACTGAGAAGGGGAAGGCAGCTCAAATTTTTCATTGTAAAGTTCATTTGTGAAAACCCATTTCAAAAGAAGGCAGTTGATAACATCCACCTGATTTTATTTTCTTAACGCCGATTATTTATTCATTCTGCAAAACGTGCTGATTTTGATTAGCAAGGGGCTTTTTGAACGACAAGCTTCCTGTTTGATGAATCTTTCTCAAAATGACTCAGTTACCAGGATACTGCTCCACCTCCTGCTGATCTACTGTTCATTGGATTAAAGCCTCGGTTGTATCAAAACAGCTCAATGTGTTTTATTTTCTCTTGTATTGCAGTGGTCTGATAGAAGCATAATGTTTTTTTGCCTAATTTTCACACTGCTCCTCTCCCGAAGACAATGGTTGAAGCTGCGATATGGTTATGTAAGTGTCACCAGCTCTCTGACGTCATGCTCAGGTAATTACTTATGTACAATAAATACGAACGGCATGCTGTGGTGATCACAGCCAAGTGTTATTCTGTCCTCATCTGGCAACCTTAGCTTATAACAAGGTGCATTGTGTAGTGGCCACCTTGATAATTTAGTCTAGTTTAGTTTGGAGATACAGTGCAGAAACAGGCCCTTCAGCCGCCCAGCGATCCCCGCACATTAACACTATCCTACACACACTAGGGTCAATTTCTACATTTGTACCAAGCCGATTGACCTACAAACCTGTACGTCTTTGGAGTGTGGGAGGAAACCGAAGATCTTGGAGAAAACCCACGCGGGTCACGGGGAGAACGTACAAACTCCGTACAGACGGCGCCCATAGTCGGGATGGAACCCGAGTCTCTGGCGCTGCAAGGGCTGTAAGGCAGCAACTCTACTGCTGCACCACCCTGCCGCCCACCTGTCCTTTCTGTCCACCTGTCCTTCTTTCCATCTAATAGTAAACTGCACGACCACTGGCTGTCAAAACGTTCAAACATTACATGTCCTTGGTTATTACAAGATGGTAGTAGCGAGCTGCAATGCTCTCTCTCTTCATGTCTTTTCTATTGGAAACGGTTGCATTTTCATCGTAAAACCTATCATAATTTGTAGATATATAACTGAGATAAAATAAATATCTTGCGAGAAAGAACTAGCATTTATATAGCTCCTTGCACTGCATCACTACTTTATAGCCAATGCACAAGGTTCTGAACAGTTAACTCCCGTGCATGTGTGCCTGCATCTTATGTGCATGTGTGCCTGCATCTTATGTGCATGTGCTCCGGCATCTTACATGCATGTGCGCCGGCATCTTACATGCTTGTGTGTTGCTTCTTACATGCATGTGCGCCGGCATCTTACATGCAAGTGGCCCGGCATCTAACATGCATGTGCGCCGGCATTTTACATGCATGACCGCTGGCATCTTGCGGGCATGTGCGCCAGCATCTTACATGCATGTGTGCGCCGGCATCTTACGTGCATGTGGGACGCCGACATCGCTGCCACCGGGAACGCCACGGTAGTCTGGCAACACCGACCAATCAGAGGACGGGACTTGCGCGGGACTTGCGTGGGTCTCCACAGTGGGAGAGTCTAGAACCAGAGGTCTCAGCCTCAGTATTAAAGAACATTCCTTTGGGTAGATGAGGAGGAATTTCTTTAATCAGAGGGTGGTGAATCTGTGGAATTCGTTGCCACAGAAGGCTGTGGAGGCCAAGTCAGTGGATATATTTAAGGAAGGGTCAGATAGATTCTTCATTAGTACGGGTGTCAGGGATCATGGGGAGAAGGCAGGAGAATGGGGTTAGAAGGGAAAGATTGATCAGCCATGATTGGATGGCGGAGTAGACTTGATGGGCCAAATGGCCTAATGCTGCTCCTATCACTTATGAACTTATGACAGGACTTGTGCAGGACTCGGCCAGGACACAGTTTGGAAGGCTGCAGCCAATTTCTGTAACTTACAATAATGTTTCAAGTTTGAATTTAATTAGTAAACTACTGTTATATTACTTACCCCGTTGTGGTTATTGTTCTGGGCAATACATAGAAACATAGAAAATAGGTGCAGGAGTAGGCCATTCGGCCCTTCGAGCCTGCACCGCCATTCAATATGATCATGGCTGATCATCCAGCTCAGTAACCTGTACCTGCCTTCTCTCCATACCCCCTGATCCCTTTAGCCACAAGGGCCACATCTAACTCCCTCTTAAATATAGCCAATGAACTGGCCTCAACTACCTTCTGTGGCAGAGAATTCCACAGACTCACCACTCTCTGTGTGAAGAAATGTTTTCTCATCTCGGTCCTAAAAGACTTCACCCTTATCCTTAAGCTGTGACCCCTGGTTCTGGACTTCCCCAACATCGGGAACAATCTTCCCGCATCTAGCCTCTCCAACCCCTTAAGAATTTTATATGTTTCAATAAGATCCCCCTCAGTCTTCTAAATTCCAGCGAGTATAAGCCTAGTCTATCCAGTCTTTCTTCATATGAAAGTCCTGCCATTCCAGGGATCAATCTGGTGAACCTTCTCTGTACTCCCTCTAAGGCTAGAATGTCTTTCCTCAGATTAGGAGACCAAAACTGTACACAATACTCCAGGTGCGGTCTCACCAAGGCCCTGTACAACTGCAGCAGAACCTCCCTGCTCCTATACTCAAATCCTCTTGCTATGAATGCTAACATACCATTCGCTTTCTTCACTGCCTGCTGCACGTGCACGCTTACTTTCAATGACTGGTGCACCATGACACCCAGGTCACGTTGCATCTCCCCTTTTCCTAATTGGCCACCATTCAGGTAATACTCTGCTTTCCTGATCTTGCCGCCAAAGTGGATAACCTCAAATTTATCCACATTATATTGCATCTGCCATGCATTTGCCCACTCTCCTAATCTATCCAAGTCACTCTGCAGCCTCCTAGCATCCTCCTCGCAGCTAACACTGCCACCCAGCTTTGTGTCATCCGCAAACTTAGAGATATTGCATTCAATTCCCTCGTCCAAATCATTAATGTATATTGTAAATAACTGGGGTCCCAGCATTGAGCCTTGCGGTACCCCACTAGTCACTGCCTGCCATTCCGAAAAGGACCCGTTTATTCCTACTCTTTGCTTCCTGTCTGCCAACCAATTCTCTATCCACCTCAACACTGAACCCCCAATACGTGTGCTTTAAGTTTGTACCCCAATCTCCTATGTAGGACCTTGTCGAAGGCCTTCTGAAAGTCCAGATATAACACATCGACTGGTTCTCCCTTATCCACTCTACTAGTTACATCCTCGAAAA
This sequence comes from Rhinoraja longicauda, assembly GCF_053455715.1. NCBI lineage: Eukaryota > Metazoa > Chordata > Chondrichthyes > Rajiformes > Arhynchobatidae > Rhinoraja > Rhinoraja longicauda. The sequence goes on along the minus strand of NC_135973.1, from coordinate 34,286,691 downwards.
ATTCTATAAGATTCGTCAGGCATGATTTGCCTTTGGTAAATCCATGCTGACTTTGTCCGATGATTTCACCACTTTCCAAATGTGATGCTATCACATCTTTAATAACTGACTCTAGCATTTTCCCCACTACCAATGTTAGGCTAACTGGTCTATAATTCCCCGTTTTCTCTCTCCCTCCCTTTTTAAAAAGTGGGGTTACATTAGCTACCCTCCAATCCTCAGGAACTACTCCAGAACCTAAAGAGTTTTGAAAAATTATCACTAATGCATCCACTATTTCTGAGGCTACTTCCTTAAGCACTGGGATGCAGCCTATCTGGCCCTGGAGATTTATCGGCCTTTAATCCATTTAATTTACCTAACACCACTTCCCGACTAACCTGGATTACCCTCAGTTCCTCCATCTCGTTATACCCCCGGTCCCCTGCTATTTCCAGCAGATTGTTTATGTCTTCCTTAGTGAAGACAGAACCAAAGTAGTTGTTCAATTGGTCTGCCATCTCCTTGTTCCCTATGATCAATTCACCTGTTTCCGACTGTAAGGGACCTACATTTGTCTTAACTAGTCTTTTTCTCTTCACATATCTATAAAAGCTTTTGCAGTCAGTTTTTATGTTCCCTGCCAGTTTTCTCCCATGATCTATTTTCCCTTTCCTAATTAAGCCCTTTGTCCTCCTCTGCTGGACTCTGAATTTCTCCCAGTCCTCTGGTATGATACTTTTTCTGGCTAATTTATATGCTTCATCTTTTGTTTTAATACTATCCTTGATTTCCCTTGTTAGCCACGGATGCACTACCTTTCCTGGTTTGTTCTTTTGCCAAACTGGGATGAACAATTGTTGTAGTTCATCCATGCAATCTTTAAATGCCTTCCATTGCATGTCCACCGTCAACCCTTTAAGTATAAATTGCCAGTCTATCTTGGACAATTCACGTCTCATACCCTCAAAGTTACCTTTCTTTAAGTTCAGAACACTTGTTTCTGAATTGACTTTGTCACTCTCCATCCTAATGAAGAACTCCACCATATTATGGTCACTCTTGCCCAAGGGGCCTCGCACAACAAGACTGCTAACTAACCCTTCCTCATTACTCAATACCCAGTCTAGAATGGCCTGCTCTCTCGTTGGTTCCTTGACATGTTGGTTTAGAAAACCATCTCTCAAACATTCCAAGAAATCCTCTTCCTCAGCAACCCTGCCAATTTGGTTCACCCAATCTATATGTAGATTGAAGTCACCCATTATAACTGCTGCACCTTTAGTGCACTCATTTCTAATTTCCTGTTTGATGCCATCCCCAACCTCACTACTGCTGTTAGGTGGCCTGTACACAACTCCCACTAGCGTTTTCTGCCTCTTAGTGTTTCGCAGCTCTACCCATATCGTAGAATCACTTTACAACTGAAACAAATCAATAAGTGATGGTTAAACCTGATCCCTGAAATTGCATCAGGGAAAATGATAACAAAGAAAATAATGAAAAGTGAGATTAAGACATTGAGCGCCTGTCTCTTAGAAGTGACATGCTCTATTTTCATTGTACCCAATGATGATATTATGACTGCATGATTAACTTTGGCAAGCCCACCTGAATACGTCCACATTGGAGTTGAGACTCTTGGATCTCAGAGAGTGAATAATGGCCAAGGGAACTCATCAATGCTGTCATTCAACTAAATGCACAACGTTTATAACGTTTATTTTCCCAAAGACATTTTTTATTATTCATTTTCAGGATCTGTGTGCTGATGCACTATCAGCACTGTTTGCATGCTAGTCAGAGAAGCAGATCTACAAACACATATTACAATCGCTCCACACTCTTACATCTCTATTCCTGCAGCAACATTTCTTACTTTAACCGTGATCTTCTTAAACTCTCCTCAGATCCGTCCTTACTTCCATCTACCTATTTTGTGACCTTCGGACTTTCCTTGATCTGACTTTGCTGGCTTTACTGTACACTAAACATTATTCCCTTATCATGTATCTATACACTGTAAATGGCTCGATTGTAATAATGTATTGTCTTTCCGCTGACTGGTTAGCATGCAACAAAAGCTTTTCCCTATACCTCGGTACACATGTCAATAAACTAAACTGAACTGATGGCAAGGCCATCGTTTATTGCCTAACCTTAAGTGCCCATGTGAAGGTGGAAGTGAGCAGCCATCTTGAAGCACTGCGGTTCCTCCGATGATGTCAGGCAGGAGTTCCAAGACTCAGACCTAAAAACAATGAAGGATAGGCAATATATTTTCAAGTCAGGATGATGTATGACTTGAAGGAGAACTACAGGTCGTGTTGTTTCCATGCCCATGCCTGCTTTGTCCTTCCTGATGATAGAGGTCACAGATTTGGGAGGTGTTGGAATACTCTGCGTGAATGTACATTTTATAGATGGTTCTTTTTGCAGCCACTGCATGGGTGAAAGAAGGAATGAATGTCTTTGGGTGCTTGGTAGTATGATAATCAAATGTCTGTTTTGCTTAGTTTCAGTGTAGCTTTGAGATACAGCGTGGAAACAGGCCCTTTTGCCCACCGGGTTTGTGCTGAAATGCGATCCCCATGCACTAGTTCTATCCTCCACACGAGGGACAATTTACCAAAGCCAATTAACTTACAAACCTGCACATCTATGTAGTGTGGGAGGAAACTGGAGCAACCTGAGAACCCCATGCTGTTACATGCATGTGTTGAGTTTCTTCAGGTTGTTGGCATTACACACATTTAGACAAGTATCACTCTCATCACGTGCCATAAATAGTGGAAAGGCTTTAGGGTGTCAATAGGTTTAGCTTTATTATTGTCATGTGTACTGAGGTACAGGGAAAAGCTTGTTATGCACACTAACAAACTAACACACTAGCATGGTGGCGCAGCGGTAGAGTTGCTGCTTTACAGCGAATGCAGCGCCGGAGACTCAGGTTCGATCCTGACTACGGGCGCCGTCTGTACGGAGTATGTACGTTCTCCCCGTGACTTGCGTGGGTTTTCTCCGAGATCTTCGGTTTCCTCCCACACTCCAAAGACGTACAGGTATGTAGGTTAATTGACCGGGTAAATGTAAAAATTGTCCCTAGTGTGTGTAGGATAGTGTTAATGTGCGGGGATCGCTAGGCGGCGCGGCCTCGGTGGGCCGAAGGGCCTGTTTCCGCGCTGTTTCTGTTTCTCCAAATCTACCCAATGAAATCAGATTGTACTATTCGTAAACACAATCAGGCCAACTCAAGGCAACAGAGCGAAGGAAAATAATCAGAGTGCAGAATATAGTTCTCAACATTTTATCATAATAGTTACTGAGACAAATTCTAATATCCATAATAAGGTAGAGGTGAAACGGACTGTTCTCTAGCATATGGAAGAACCGTTCAGAAGCCGGATAGCAGAGGGGAAGAAGCTATTCCTGAGTCTGGTGGTTTTGTGCTTTCAAGCTCCTGTATCTTCTGTCCGAAAGGAGGAGTGGGGAGAAGAAGGAACTCCCGGATGGGAAATGTCCGTCCTTATATTGGTTGCTTCCTGAGGAAGCGTGGATTGTAGCTGGAGTCAATAATGGGAAGTCTGCTTAGTTTAGTTTACAGATACAGAGCAGAAACAGGCCCTTTGGCCCTCTGAGTCCATGCTAACCAACGATCCCCTCACATTAACAGTATCCCACACACACTAGGGACAATTTACAATTTTACTGAGCCATTTAACCTACAAACCTAAACGTCTTCGGTGTGTGGGAGGAAACGGAAGCTCCCGGAGAAAACCCACACTTCTAAGTTCTCTCTCTCCTTCCATCTCCTACTGTTTCCAGTGAGTCATTTGCTGCAAGCTACCCAGTGTCTGACTTGTTTTCATAGCCACAATATTTGTGTGATTTGTTTGGTTGTGATCCTGTTGAATGGAGACTGCCTAAGGCTGATGTCGTGGTACTTGACAATGTTAACCCAGTAACTGTCATGGCAGAAGCACTCAAGATGGTGCCGAAGCCACCTGCCTCCATGCGTGCCGCTCTCAGAAGTGAACCTGCAATCATCCATTACAATCGCTCCACTCTTTTAAACCTCTATCCCAACAGCTGCATTTCTTACTCTAACTATGCTCCCCTTATTCTCTCACCCCTGGGACCAAAGAACCTACAGGAATGAGTGTTGGTGCCATGAGGCCTACTTCGACTGTCGATACCTCCCAGAGCTTCCACTGACTCTACCATAGCCCCCCCTCTCGCTATACATGATGACGATCGCGTCATTCACCGTACAGATATACGATAAAGAAATAACGTGAATAACATTTAGTGCAAGATAAAGCCAGTAAAGTCTGATCAAAGATAGTCTTGAGGGTCTCCAGAGGTGGCATGGTGGCATGGTGGCATGGTGGCATGGTGGCATGGTGGCATGGTGGCATGGTGGCATGGTGGCATGGTGGCATGGTGGCGCAGCGGGTAGAGTTGCTGCCTTACAGAGAATGCAGCGCCAGGAGACCCGGGTTCGATCCCGACTACAGGTGCTGTCCGTACGTTCTCCCCATGACCTGCGTGGGTTTTCTCCGAGATCTTCATTTTCCGCCCACACTCCAAAGACGTACAGGTTTGAAGGTTAATTGGCTTGGTAAATGTAAAAATTGTCACTAGTGGGGTATAGGATAGTGTTAATGTGTGGGGATCGCTGGTCGGCGCAGACCCGGTGGGCCGAAAGGGCCCGCTGGGTCCGTGCTGTATCTCCAATACTAAAACTAAAACTAAAGGTAGATAGTACTTTCTTAGGCGTCTGAGAAGATTTTGCATGTTGATGAGGATTCTTTCAAACTTCTACAGATGCACTACTGAAAATATTCTGACAGGATGCATCCCGGCCCAGAATGGCAACCACTTTGCTCTTGACCCCATGAGATGGCAAAGAGCCATGAACACAAGCAGTCCGTCACAGGCTTACCGTTCCATTCCATCTCTTCCATCTTCGTGATACATTGCAGCAGGAATACTGGCAGTGTTGCCAAGGATACCTGCCACCCTGGCCAGTCCCTTTTCTCTCATCCACCTTCTGGGAGAGGATACAGGTGCTTGAATGCTGGGACATCCAGGCATTCTTCCCCACTGCTACCAAACTCCTGAATCAATCTCACCTTTCACACCCCATTCCCACAAGTGCCATCTTATACTCTTCACCATGGCGGCATGGTGGCGCAGCGGTAGAGTTGCTGCCTTACATCGAATGCAGCGCTGGAGACTCAGGTTCGATCCTAACTACGGGCGCCGTCTGTACGGAGTTTGTACGTTCTCCCCGTGACCTGCGTGGGTTTTCTCCGAGATCTTCGGTTTCCTCCCACACTCCAAAGACGTACATGTATGTAGGTTAATTGACTGGGTAAATGTAAAAATTGTCCCTAGTGTGTGTAGGATAGTGTTAGTGTGCGATGATCGCTGGGCGGCGCGGACTCGGTGGGCTGAAGGGCCTGTTTCCGCGCTGTATCTCTAAATCTAAATCTAAAAAAAACATTAACTCTACCTCATTGGATTCTGTTATTGCACTGACGATTCTCAGTTCAGTTTAGTTTATTGTCACGTGTGTGTATATATATATATATATATATATTTGTTTTATTGTTTACACTGTGAGCTTCATGTGAACAAGTAATTCTATAGCACCCTGGTGTGTTTGACAACAAACACCATGTCTGCATAATCGTCATGCCTTTGTGCAGTTTTCTTGGTAATATTCACAGTTATACTAACCTCCATTAACATTTCCAGAATGTTATTGAGGGATGGCTCAGAGAGATGCTGCCTCACAGCTCCAGAGACCTGGGTTTGATCCTGACCTCGGGTGCTGTCTGTGTGGAGTTCGCATGTTCACCCTGTTTAATACGGGGAGCTTGGTTTCGTCCCACATCCCAAAGACACATGGGTTTCCAGGTTAATTGGCCTCTGTAAATTGCAAATGGTGAATGGGTGATCAATGGGTGATCATAGAAAGTGTGAATGGGTGACCAATGGTCGGCATGGACTCGGTGGGCTAAAGATATTATATATCTGTAACTCTAAACTCTTCCAGTGACATGCTCAGGAACTGAATGTTGACGTGCTTTTAGAGGTGCATAATAAATGAGAATATACTAGATATGTCTCGTATTGGGGTGTTCACGGTGGCGCAGCGGTAGAGTTGCTGCCTTACAGCGAATGCAGCGCCGGAGACCCAGGTTCCATCCCGACTACGGGCGCAGTCTGTAAGGAGTTTGTACGTTCTCCCTGTGACCTGCGTGGGTCATCTCCGAGATCTTCAGTTTCCTCCCACACTCCAAAGACGTACAGGTATGTAGGTTAATTGGCTTGGTAAATGTAAAAATTGTCCCTAGTGTGTGTAGGATAGTGTTAATGTATGGGGATCGCTGGTCAGCGTGGACCCGGTGGGCCGAAAGGGCCTGTTTCCGCGCTGTTTCTCTAAACTAATGTCGAATCATAGAAAATGTAAATCTTAGGAGGAGGACATTTGCCCCATTGTATCCATATCCATCTAAAAAGAGCTACGCAGATTAATTCCTCCTCTCAGTACTAAGGGGTTCCATCCTGCAAATCACATCTCTTCACACACACATCCAAGTACTTATTAATTGTGATGAGTGTGTCTGCTTACACTTTCTCTCAGGCATTGAGTTCCAGACCTCCACTACCACTCTCTTGGTGAAAACATTTTCCTTAACTCATCTCAAATCCACTGTTCGTTACTTTAACTCAATGCCACCTGGTTTGTGATCCTATTGCCAGGGGAAATAGGACTATCCTATTCGCCTTAGCATTTCATAATCTCCACAGCCTCCTCTCAATCAAAGTATAAAACACAGCCTTTGCAATCTTTCCTCGCAGCTCAAACATTTCAAACCTGCAACGTTCTTGTAAATCTTCTCCACTCTCTCCCTAATCTAGTAACATCTTCCCCATAATGTGGTGATAAAAACTGCAGACAGTGCTGAGGTTTTGAACCACAACTGATTTAGTGTTGTGTACGGTTCTGGAATAATGTCCTCAGTTTTATGTTCTGTGCCTTGCCTAATAAGGAAAGCATCCCTTTTTGCATTTTTGACGATCTCGTCAAATGGTTTTGAAGACAAGTTGATTTATTGTCTTTAAGAATCTGTGAACAACTCCAAGGCTCCTCTGTTGATCCATACTTCTCAGTATCTTTCCATTTATTCCCCCATTTACATTTCCTCATGATCTGGATTAAAGTGTACTTGCTACTTTTGTGCCAAACAAACCCAATCATCCGTGTTATACATTCTAAAGCTCCCCTTCTCAATATCAACCAAAGTTTTTATTGTGCTGCCTCCATTTATGTATAAATAATTAATATACTCTAAAAACCCAAAGAAGGACATACGCAGTGATTTTTGGGAAGGACATGTGCTGTGATTTGTAATGTGTGTTATGGTGAGTGGAGAGGGAGAACCACACCCCAGCTTGCTTACTTCTACTCTTAAGTTGGTGCCAGAACAGCAATCTTGCCCTTGAATATCAGCAAGAACAAGGAGGTGACCCTTGTAACCCTTGCTTTCCCCTCTCTCTCTCTCTGTCCCTCCCCCACCCTGGTTCTCCGACTAGTTTCACTCTCTTCCAGATTAATTTTAGTTTGTTATGCCTCCTTATCACCTTCCCCTCAGCCAACAATGAACCGTCTCCTTGAACAATGTCTGCTTTGATCTGTCGTTTTCACACCATCCCCTTCCATATCTCTTGTTTCCCTTTCGCTTGACTCGGTCTGAAGAAGGGTGTTGCCCCGAAACGTCACCCATTTCTTTCTCTCCAGAGATGCCGCCTGTCCTGCTGAGGTAGACAATAGACAATAGACAATAGGTGCAGGAGTAGGCCATTCGGCCCTTCGAGCCAGCACCGCCATTCAATGTGATCATGGCTGATCATTCTCAATCAGTACCCCGTTCCTGCCTTCTCCCCATACCCCCTGACTCCGCTATCCTTAAGAGCTCTATCTAGCTCTCTCTTGAATGCATTCAGAGAATTGGCCTCCCCTGGTTTCTGAGGCAGAGAATTCCACAGATTCACAACTCTCTGACTGAAAAAGCTTTTCCTCATCTCCGTTCTAAATGGCCTACCCTTATTCTTAAACTGTGGCCCCTTGTTCTGGACTCCCCTAACATTGGGAACAGGTTTCCTGCCTCTAATGTGTCCAACCCCTTAATAATCTTATACGTTTCGTATAAGGTACTCCAGCATTTTGTGTCCAACAAGTAACTAATTGTTGACTTCAGGGAGGGACAGCTGAGGATCCATGAAGCTGTCTTCATTGGCGGGATTGCTGTGGAGAGTGCCAACAGGTTCAAGATCCTGGGAGTGCACGTCTGTGGAAACGTGTTCTGGCCTAGCACAGTGATCTACAGTGTTGCAGTGCTAATTATTTAGGTGCCAGAGCTGTCACTGGAGCCGGTGCGGTCGCTGTTAAATTCCCCGCTGTTTATTTTGTTTATTTTACAAAGGTGCCGGAGTGGCGCTGCGGTGAGCTCCGGCAGCACTGCCCCCTGGTGATCTAACCACAAAGCAGGCGCATCAACACCTTTACATCTTCAAAAGTGGGCAGATGCGTGGCAGATGCAGTATAATGTAGATAAATGTGAGGTTATCCACTTTGGCGGCAAAAACAAAGAGGCAGATTATTATCTCAATGGTGTCAGGTTAGGTAAGGGGGAAGTGCAACGAGACCTGGGTGTCCTTGTACACCAGTCATGGAAAGTTGGCGTGCAGGTACAGCAAGCAGTGAAGAAAGCTAATGGCATGTCGGCCTTCATAACGAGAGGATTTCAGTATAGGAGTAAAGAGGTCCTTCTGTAGTTGTTTTGGGCCCTGGTAAGACCACATCTGGAGTATTGTGTACAGTTTTGGTCTTCTAATTTGAGGAAGGACATCCTTGTAATTGAGGCAGTACAGTGTAGGTTCACGAGATTGATCCCTGGGATTAAAAGACTAGGTTTGTATTCACTGGAGTTTAGAAGGATGAGAGGGGATCTTATAGAGACATATAAAATTATAAAAGGACTGGACAAGCTAGATGCAGGAAAAATGTTCCCAATGTTGGGCGAGTCCAGAACCAGGGGCCACAGTCTTAGAATAAAGGGGAAGCCATTTAAAACTGAGGTGAGAAGGAACTTTTTCACCCAGAGAGTTGTGAATTTGTGGAATTCTCTGCCACAGAGGGTAGTGGAAGCCAAATCACTGGATGGATTTAAGAGAGAGTTAGATAGAGCTCTAGGGGCTAGTGGAATCAGGGGATATGGGGAGAAGGCAGGCACGGGTTACAGATTGTGGATGATCAGCCATGATCACAATGAATGGCGGTGCTGGCTCGAAGGGCTGAATGGCCTCCTCCTGCAATTATTTTCTATGTTTCTAAAAGTTTAGATTAGATTTGAGATAGTGTGGAAACAGGCTCTTTGGCCCACCAAATCCACGCTGACCAATGATCATCTGTACACTAGTTCCATCCTACGCACTAAGGACAATTTACAGAAGCCAATTAACCTGCAAACCTGCACATCTTTGGAATGTGGGAAGAAACCGGAGCACCTGGAGAAAACCCACGCGGCCACAGGGAGAATATATAAACTCCGTACAAACATCGCTCATAGTCAGGATTGAAGCTGGGTCTCTGATGCTGTTAGGCAGCAACTCTTCTGCTGAGCCACTGTGCCACCTATGTTGCCCAATACTCCATCAAACCTCTGCAGGTGTATGATGGAGAGAATTCCAGTTGGTTGCCTTGTGGCTTGGTTCAGTAACTCGAATGCCCAAGGATGAAGGAGGCTGCAGAAAGTGGTGAACATTGCCTGGTTCGTTTAGGTTATTGACCTCCCCACAATCAAAAGGATCTACAAGAAGCGCTGCGACAAGAAGGCAGCTAATAGGATCAAAGACCGACACCATCGTGGCCCCACTCTCATCTTGTTGCTACTATCAGGAAGAGTTACCTCCAGGTTCCAGAACAGGTTCTTCCCTTCAACCATCCGACTTCTAAACACTACTGCAAAACCCTAACCATAACCCTACCTCAGCAATGAACCACGTTGTCTAGGTTACACTACATACTTCAGCATGCATTATTGCAGTTGTTTACCTGGTAATCACTGACAATTTATGGTATTATTGTTTATTGCATATTTATTCATTGTGTTGTTATGTTGATGTGCCTGTAAAGCTGCAGCTTGTAACAATTTCATAGTTCTGTTTCTGGTACCTCTGACAACTGAACATTCTTCACTCTTGATCCCTTTGTTGCAAATTTTGAAATATCTGTACGCTCCCTGAAAGTCTGCTTTCATTAGAAAGATGAAACGTACTGTAGAAACAAGAGATCCTTGATGCTGGAATCTTGAGGAAGAAACAAAATGCTGGAGAAACTCAGCAGGTCAAAGCTCTTCAGTTCCCTGATCACAATGATCACAATGAATGGCGGTGCTGGCTTGAAGGGCCAAATGGCCTCCTCCTGCACCTATTTTCTGTTTCTATGTTTCCTGAAGCATTCTGTAATTTTGCTTTGTTTTTTCCAATCAGCTGCATTTGTCTCAACCCTTTTGTGGTTTAAAGGGGCGCAAAAGTAATAGGAGATGGAATTACACTGAACTCCTCACGCTGCCTCGGCAAGGCCAGCAGCATAATCAAGGATGAGTCGCACCCTGGCCACTCCCTCTTCTCCCCTCTCCACAAAAGGTATAGAAGTGCGATAACGCACACCTCCAGATTCAGGGACAGTTTCTTCCCAGCTGTTATCAGGCAACTGAACCATCCTACCACAACCAGAGAGCAGTGCTGAACTACTATCTACCTCATTGATGACCCTCGGACTATCCTTGATCGGATTTTGCTGGCTTTACCTTGCACTAAATGTTATTGGCTTATCATGTAAATGGATCGATTGTTATCCTGAATTGCCCTTCTGCTGATTGGATAGCACGCAACAAAAGCTTTTCACTCCACCTCGCTAAACTAAACTGAACTCCCTAAAACTACCCGAATAACAGATTGAAAGAAACTCCATGCTACAGCACTTCTGACTTTTCTCTTAACATCCTGGTGAGGTATTTCAGACAGGGCCCATGAGGGGCCTGAGAATTGGAGGAATGGTGTTGATGTAAAATCATAACATAATGATGAGATGGTTTCATTGATTGCCTCCACCAGGCAATGAATTTCAAATCATTTTCATTCTCTGCTGTATATCAGTGTGGTTCCTATTCTTTGAATCATCACCAACAGGAACAGCTTCCCTCTATTCCCCTATATAAACTCATTATAATCTTGTACATCGCCAATAAATGTCGACCTTAGGTACACACAAAATGCTGGAGTAACTCAGCGGGACAGGCAGCATCTCTGGAGAGAAGGAATGGGTGACGTTTTGGGTCGAGACCCTTCTTCAGACTTGATGTGCAGTTTTAGACAGAGTGTAGTGAAGATTTACTAGATCCTCTCTCTGGATCATCTTGACAATAAGAACACCAATGTCAGGATGCAAATCATTGACTGTACCTCAGGCTTCCATACCACGTACCAAATAATCTCATCCCTAAACATGTGGACTTTGGCATTGCAGCCTCCATCTGCAACATGCTTCTGGACTTTCTGACCAACAGACCTCAGTTGGTTAAGGATTGGTCATAATATTTCCTCCATCCGACCCTTCTCAGAGTTGTCCCTTACCTCCACACTGGTGCCTCAGAGTTGTCCCTTACCTCCACACTGGTGCCTCAGAGTTGTCCCTTACCTCCACACTGGGGCCTCTCAGAGTTGTCCCTTACCTCCACACTGGTGCCTCAGAGTTGTCCCTTACCTCCACACTGGGGCCTCTCAGAGTTGTCCCTTACCTCCACACTGGTGCCTCAGAGTTGTCCCTTACCTCCACACTGGGGCCTCTCAGAGTTGTCCCTTACCTCCACACTGGTGCCTCTCAGAGTTGTCCCTTACCTCCATACTGGGGCCTCTCAGAGTTGTCCCTTACCTCCACACTGGTGCCTCTCAGAGTTGTCCCTTACCTCCACACTGGGGCCTCTCAGAGTTGTCCCTTACCTCCACACTGGGGCCTCTCAGAGTTGTCCCTTACCTCCACACTGGTGCCTCTCAGAGTTGTCCCTTACCTCCACACTGGTGCCTCTCAGGGTTGTGTGCTCTGTCCCGTACCTCTGCTCCCAGTCCACCCATAATGTGCAACCAAGTAAAATGCCAACTCAATCTTTAAGTCCGCTGATGATACTACTGTTGTCGGCCGCATCAACGACGACATTGAGATAAGTACCGGAAAGAAATTGAGAAACTCGTGTCACAATGTCAGGACAACAACAGCAAGAGGGCTTTGTTCAGGGCTGACGTACTTGGGAGGCCCAGTGTGACAACATGAAGAGCTTCTGTGTTGGAGTTCCACCTGGGTTTCATCCGAACCTCCAGCATTACCAGTGTGGAGGTCACATATTCTCACAGTGAATATTGGTATTAGTTTATTATTGTCATGTGTACTGGGATATAGTGAAAAGTTTTTATTTGTTTACAGTGGAGATACAGCGCGGAAACAGGCACTTCGGCCCATCAAGTCTGCAATGACCAGTGATCCTCACACACGAACACTATCCTACACACACTAGGGACAATTTAGACTTATACCAAGCCAATCAACTTACAAACCTGTACGTCTTTGGAGTGTGGGAGGAAACTGAAGATCTCGAAGAAAACCCACGCGGTCATGGGGAGAACGTACAAACTCAAAGGTTTCAAAGGTCTTTTATTGTCATGTGTATCAATTAAGGTACAGTGATATGCGAATTACCATACAGTCATACGGAAAAAAAGCAACAAGACTAAAAAAAAGTAGAAGTTAACATAAACATTCAGCACAGCGGAATCCCTACATTCCTCACTGTGATGGAAGGCAAAAAAGTCCAATCTCCTTCCTCTTTATTTCTCTGACATTGGGGCAATTGAAACAACTGTCAGGGCGATCAAAGCTCCCGCAGCCGGTGGTCGAAGCTCCCGCATCGGGGTGATCGAAACTCACATGTCGGGCGGTCTAAACTCCCGTGGCTTGGAGTTCCCGATGTCAGTCTCTGACCAGAGGCCCCAGGCTCCATGATGTTAAGTCCGCAAGCACCCACGATTGGAGCTCCGAGGTCGATCCCTGGCAAAGGGATCGCGGGCTCCGCGATGTTAGAGTCCTGCAGGCTCCCGCGGTTGGAGCTCTCAGAAGTCGGTCTCCAGCAAAGACCGCCAACTCCTCGATGTTAGGCCGCAGTGCGGGCGGAGATATGACACGGAAAGAAATCGCATCTCCGTCGAAGTAAGAAAATAGGAAATGTCAGACAGTTTGTTGGCGAGGCAGCCATTGCTGGCACCACCCGGTGGTCCCTATAGACAGCACCGTAGTTGGGATCGACCCTGGTCTCTGGCGCTGAAAGCGCTGTGAGGCAGCAACTCTACCTCCACGCCACTGGGCCGCCCACTTCTGCTTCTTTTTCTTATACCCTTCTGTTAATTCCTTCTCTTATACCCTTCTGTTAAACTTTAACTAAAATCCTTCATCCCCAAACCATTCCATGAACTTTCTTGGTCTGTCATGTCTATCCTACCGAATGATAAGCAGAATTGGTTGCCATGTTCATGTTGTGCCCTGAAACAAATCAACAACGTACCCTAGGACTCTAATTATGAAGTCATTAAATGTGAAAATAATATTTCTTTTTCCAAGCCCATTGCCACATCTGTATAGTAAAACTCTTGTTTGTTTGTTTGTTTGTTCCTGAACTACAGCCAAAACGATACACGATAGTGTGACAATTTTAGGCCCACTTTACTCACCGTCGTCCCTTTGGTGCTAATGGAAGAAGTTTCATTGCAATCGGTGTTACATTTTTAAAGGTATTCTCCTACGGAGGGAGAGGGGAGGGAAGGAGGGGGTGGAGGGAGGGGGGAGGGAGGGAAGGGGAGGAGGGAGGATAAGGGGGGTTAAGGGGGTGGAGTGGAGGGGGAGGGGAAGGGGGGAGGGAGGGGAGAGGGAGGAGAGGGTGCTGCACCAATGCAGGAGAGGTTTGGGCCCAACGGGTCCACTTGGTCTAGTAGTTACTAAAAGCATCTTAATATGGCTTTTAGCTCCAGACTCTGTAATATGTTTCTATTTCGATAAGAAATAGAGGTGTGGAATATTTTTCCTCCTACACCATTTTTGAAACACTAGGATTTTAAATTGTTTGAGAGTAGTATGAGAATAGGTGTGCCACAGGGAGAAAACAACAACTTATCTTCACCAACATGGGCATAATGGATGCTCTCTCCTGTGGTGTGCATTTGCTGGTAATTATTTTTTGGGGGGGGGGAACATGGAAATTGCAGTCAGTCAGCACATTTAGGTACAGTCATCCAGGTAGACGTCAAGTGAGAAGGCAGGCCTTCATTATAGCAGTCACCGCCCACTCACGCTCGTGCCTTGGAGTTGTACACTGTTATGACCTGCAACGGATAGAATGACAGCAAGAACACTCGACCGTGCTGCTGAGGCGGAGAATTATCAACCACGATCAGGGTAAGATTGGATCCATCTGCAATGCCTGAAATTATACTCGTATGTGTACACAGCCTTCAAAAACAAGCTGGCCCTATCAGTGTCTCTGATCACAAATTATATTTGGAGAGATTTTATGTTATACCTGCTATTCAAATAAGCTATCCCACAGGAAAAACAAACCCTAAGGTGGTGCAACGGTAGAGTTGCTGCCTTATAGTGTCGGAGACTCGGGTTCCATCCCGGGTCTGTCTCGGGTGCTGTCTGTACGGAGTTTGTACGTTCTCCCCTTGACCTGCGTGGGTTTTCTCCGAATTCTTTAGTTTCCTCCCACACTCCAAAGATGTACAGGTTTGTAGGTTAATTGGCTTGGTATAAAAGTAACATTATCCCCAGTGTGTGTAGGGCTGTGTTAGTGCGGACTCAGTGGGCCAAAGGGCCTATTTTCACGCTAACTAAACTAAAGGACTGAAACTGTTTGATTTTATGTGTCTTCAAACGATCAGCTGCACAGGAAGGTAAAGAATGATCTTCCCTAACTTTCTAATGGCATAATCTTCCAAATGTACAAATGATTATCAGGCGACATGAGATTTTCTTAGCGAATGAAATCATTGTGAACCGTCCGCCACAAACAATAATAAGGTAACTTCATGCTCTTATTTTTCCCTGAGCAGACAACATATTTGGCATCAGTGAGTGTAGACACAGGACTTTTCTAATTATCGCAACTGTGTACAAAATAAATATTGTGAAATACATGCAGAGCACATTTTGTTTTTCATTCCAATTACATAATCATATCGCGTTCCCAGATGCCAGTCAGGTTGTGCACACTGTCTTGATTCTTGAGGTGATTCTTGAGTTAGATACAGCTCTCAGGGCTAATGGAATCAAGGAATATGGGGAGAAAACAGGAACCGGGGTACTGATTTTTGGATGATCAGCCATGATCATATTGGATGGCGGTGCTGGCTCGAAGGGCCGCATGGCCTACTCCTGCACCTGTTTCCTATGCTTCTAGGTTTGTATGATCTCCAATGGGTAAAATTATTGATCCTTTGTGGTAAAATGACCCAGTGATTCACTGATGGCTCTTTGCTAATCCTGCATTCATCCACCTGGACCCGAACTAGCTTGATCCCCAAGTACGGACACAAAATGCTTGAGTAACTCAGCGGGACTGGCAGCATCTCTGGAGAAAAGGAATAGGCAACATTTCGGGTCGAGACCCTTCTTCAGACCTGACCCGAAATGTCACCTATTCCTTTTCTCCAGAGATGCTGCCTGTCCCGCTGAGTTACTCCAGCGTTTCGTATCTATCTTCGGATTAAACCAGCATCTGCAGTTCCCGCCTACACATTGATCTCCAATCCTCGTTTATCTTCCTTCTGGGAGAATTCTCAGACCACCTGTCCTGGCCAATGCTACCCTGGCGGTTAGTGTCAAACAGCCCGTTTACTCATTGGCTGTTTATGCATTAGCAGGAGTGACAAGGGGAATCCAGGTAGCTTTACTCCACCTTTTTGAGTCTATCTTTGGCTTCAACCAGCATCTGCAGGTCTTTCCTGCACAGCCTGATTTATTGCAGTCAAGCAAACACCCATTTTCCACTCCCAGTGTTTGTGGTGTGACGGAGCACCAAAAGCAGTGACTTTGCTCCGTTGCCTGGTCTAAATCTTTAGGAATTTGACTGGGTGCCACAAGCATCGTTGCTGCCATATCCTTGTAGTGAGAGGAAATTGGAAGTTGTTTGTTTTCACATGGAGGGAAACTAAATGTAGAAATGTAAACCTGAGGTCACTTTGCCTGAGGAGTGGCAAGGGAAACATCAGGCAGTGTTGGTGATTCTCCTGGAAATCCTGCGCAATTGCCTCGAGGGTCCCATTCATAATGCAGAAGGAGGTCCTTCCATCATCCACAGAGCAATTTCCACCTGCAACATGTTTACTCTTTCTTGAAAGTTTTGCAGACAACAGCTCAAAATCGACGAGAGCCCGGCTCAGCTGGTGCACTCATGCAGCCCAGATGTACCTGATGCCGTTTAAATGAGCAGGAAACCCAGTGGCAAATACACCAGGAAGGATGTATAAATATGCAGAGTGGAGTTCCCCCACCAGTTAGACGTGTTGCTTGCAGTTCCCAGCTGCAATGGAACGTTTCACACACCAGGCAGAACAAATGCATTTATAAAGGGTACGAATACCAGAATAATGATTACACAATTTCTTGTTAAATAACTGAAGAAATGTATATTTTTCTACTACACAGAGTCTGAAGAAGGGCCTAGACCTGAAACGTCAATGTTTCAATAGACAATAGACAATAGACAATAGGTGCAGGCGTAGGCCATTCGGCCCTTCGAGCCAGCACCGCCATTCAATGTGATCATGGCTGATCATTCTCAATCAGTACCCCGTTCCTGCCTTCTCCCCATACCCCCTGACTCCCCATACCCCCTATCCTTAAGAGCTCTATCTAGCTCTCTCTTGAATGCATTCAGAGAATTTGCCTCCACTGCCTTCTGAGCCAGAGAATTCCACAGATCTACAACTCTCTGACTGAAAACGTTTTTCCTCATCTCCGTTCTAAATGGCCTAACCCTTATTCTTAAACTGTGGCCCTGGTTCTGGACTCCCCCAACATTGGGAACATGTTTCCTGCCTCTAACGTGTCCAACCCATTAATAATCTTATATGTTTCGATAAGATCCCCTCTCATCTGGCTTCCCACTCTTCTTTGCTATGTTATACTTCCTCTTTTATTTTTATGCTGTCCTTGACTTCCCTTGTCAGCCATGGGTGCCTCTTACTCCCCTTAGAATCTTTCCTCCTCTTTGGGATAAATTGATCCTGCACCTTCTGCATTATTCCCAGGAATACCTGCCATTGCTGTTCCACCGTCTTCCCTGCTAGAGCCTCCTTCCAGTCAAATTCGGCCAGCTCCTGCCTCATGCCTCTATAATCCCCTTTGCTATACTGTAATACTAACACTTCCGATTTTCCCTTCTCCCTATCAATTTGTAGCGTAAAACTTATCATATTATGATCACTGCCAACCAATTTCCTCAATGGCTCTTTTCCCTTGAGTCCCCTTATCAGATCGGGTTCATTACACAACACTAAATCCAGAATTGCCTTCTCCCTGGTAGGCTCCAGTACAAGCTGTTCTAAGAATCCATCTCGGAGGCACTCCACAAACTCTCTTTCCTGGGGTCCATTACCAACCTGATTTTCCCAGTCTACCTGCATGTTGAAATCTCCCATAACCACCGTCGCATTACATTTGCGACATTCCTTCTCTCCAGCGATGGAGTCAGTCTACCCCACGACAGAAGGGGGAGGAGTTGTACAGTTTGATAGCCACAGGGAAGAAGGATCTCCTGTGGCGTTCTGTACTGCATCTTGGTGGAACCAGTCTGTTGCTGGGGTTACTCCTCAGGTTGACCAGTGTGTCATGTGACAATGCAGCTGCCTGAAAGTCCCCCATATCTTTATGGTGAAAGTAAAAAAACGTTTTCTAAGTCTGCCTGTGAACAAAACCCGATGTTACTTAATTACGTTTCATTCCCAATGGGGGGCACTAACTTGAATTTTTTTAGGTGAGAATAGAAATGATAGCAACGTGCAAAGTCAGATGTACCTGATGCTCATCACATAAACCAAGGCCACGTTGCAAATGAGCTGTAGCTGTGTGAAAGAAATCGATCCCTTGGAAGGAATAAAATAAGCTGAGAAATGATCAGAGCACATCCTCCCAGCAGCAACTACTCTTTAAATTTAATTTATTTTCCTCTCTTCTTTGACCATTATTTCTCCTCTTCAGGAAACAAAAAGCTAACGGAGTATCTTTCATCTGAGATATCATTTATGGAAAAAGGATATGCAGATTGGCGCAGCAGGGGTGCAGAGGGAGAAGGAAAGGGACCATGATTTTTACTCCAAGTTTTTTCTTCACCCCCATGTTACCATCAGGACTGTCAACTTTTATAACCCCAGAGACTAAATTTTTGTTGACACTAATAGTAACTTATTAACTTTATTTATATGCTGTAACTGTAATTCTTTTTTGTGCACAACCCGCAGGCATTGCCACTTTCATTTCACTGCACATCGTGTATGTGTATGTGACAAATAAATTTGACTTGACTTGACTTGAAGTGGCTGGAATGAAGCATAAGTTCATGCTGTAAATTACCAAGAGCTCCAACTGACTTCAAAGTTCGGCAAAAGCAGTAGTTGAACAACAACATTGATCGCAGAACACCTCCGCTCAGTCCTCCTAATACTACCCGATCTCCCGGTTGCTCCACACTTTAACTCCCACTCCCATTCCCACACTGACCTTTTAGTCCTGGGCCTCCTCCGCTGTCAGAGTGTGGCCCATTGCAAATTGGAGGAACAGCACCTCATATTTCGCTTGAGCAGCTTACACCCCAGCGGTATGAACATTGACTTCTCTAACTTCAAGTAACCCTTGCTTTCCCTCTCTCCATCCCTCCCCCATCCTAGTTCTCCGACCAGTCTGACAGTCCTCCTGATTACATTTTATCTTGGTACCAGACCAAATGGACCCGTTGGGCCCAAACCTCGCCTGCATTGGTGCAGCACCCTCTCCTCTCCCCCACATCCCTCCCCCCTCCCTCCCCCCACCCCACCCTCCCTCTCCCCTCCTCCCTCTCCCCCCCCCCTTCCCCCCTCCCCCCTCCCTCCCCCCCCCCCCTCCTCTTTAAAATGTGAATAACTTAAAATATATAACACCAATTTCAATGAAACTTTATCCATTAGCACCAAAGAGACAACGGTGAGTAAGGTGGGCCTAAAATTGTCGCGCTATCGTGTACTGTTTTGGCTGCAGTTCAGGAACAAACAAACAAACAAGAGTTTTAGTATATAGATGCTTCATTGTCACCTTCCCCTAGCTAACAAGATGTTGCATGAAAGGCCTCTCTTGTCTTATGCTTAAATGAACAAGTCAAAATAGTGTCTGGAGAGACACTACTCAGAAACTGCCTTCAATCCCTCAAGATCGACACAAATTGCTGGAGTAACTCAGCGGGACAGGCAGCATCTCGGGAGAAAAGGAATGGGTGACGTTTCGGGTCAAGACCCTTCTTCATACTGATCAGGGGAGAGGGAGACACATAGATGAGGAAGTGTAAGGTGTGAAAATAGGATAAAGGGAACGGAGATCAAGGGAAATGTAGAATAGATTATTGTTAGCTGGGGAACATAGCAACAAAGCAAACAGAGATAAGATGTAGTTGGAGACAGTAAGACTGGTTGGAGAACTGGGAAGGGATGGAGAGAGAGGGAAAGCAAGGGCCCCTCAATCCGCGTCAACCATCAAGCACCCATTTTAAAATTAATCCTATACTGACCCATTTTATTTTCTTCATATTCCATTCGATTTTCTCCAGACCCTACCACTCATCTACATGCTAGGACAACTTCACAGTGGTTAATTAACCAAGCTGCCTGCATGCATTTGGTAGGGAAGCAGACCAGATAATGTTGGCTTCCTGGAACCCAACATAATCCAAACTCAACACAAAGGTCAGAAGTGAGCATGCATCAATAGATTCATGAGTGGCAGAGTTGGACCACTGTACAGCACAGGATCAGGCCCTTGGTCCACCATATCCATGCTGATATTTTTGCCCATTTTCAGTAATCCCATTTGCCTAATTAGGACCATGTCCTTTCATCCTTTGTTGACGGTTTAGTGATGCAGCCATGGGCAACACAGCAGGTAGAACTGCTGCCTCACAACGGCAGGGATCCAGGTTCGATCCTGACCTCAGGCACTGTCTGCGCGCTGTTTGCACGTACTCCTTGTGACCGCGTGGGTTTCCTCTGGGTGCTCCAGTTTCCTCCCACATCCCGAAGATGTGCTGGTTTGTAGGTTAATTGGCCTCTGTAAATGACCCCTAGTGAGGTGGGCGTGGATGCAAAAGTGGGATAACATGGAGCTAGTGGGAACGGTGATCGATGGTAGACTTGATGTGCCAAAGGACCTAGTCCCATGCTGCATCTTTCAATAGATTCAATCAATCAATCAGTCCTTCGACCGATTTAAATGTCCCATCTAAATGCCTCCTTAAAAATAGTAATTGGATTTGATTCCCTCCCACAGCCTATGCTGGATATCAACCTCTTCCTCAGATCCCCATTAAAACTCCTTCATCTTACTGTAAACCAAATCCCTTTTGTTTTTGATACCCCTGCCTTAGTAAAAAGGTTTTGTCTAACCTATCTATGCCTCTCAGAATTTTAAATACTTCTATCAAATCACTCCTCGGCTCTTTGCTCTCCAGGGAAAACAAACCCAACCAATCCAGTCTCTCCATATAACTAAAATTCACCAATCTAGGCAGCAATCGAGCCAATCTCCTCTGTACTCACTCGTGATCCCACCAATGAAGAGAATCATGCCGTATGCCTTCTTGTGCGGCACGGTGGCGCAGCGGTAGAGTTGCTGCCTTGACAGCACTTGCAGCACCCCACGTCCGGGTTCGATCCAGGCTACGGGTGCTGTCTGTACGGAGTTTGTACGTTCTCCCCGTGACCTGCGTGGGTTTTCTCCGAGATCTTGGGTTTCCTTCAACACTCCAAAGACGTGCAGGTTTGTAGGTTAATTGGCTTGGTATAAAAATGTTAAAAATTGTCCCTAGTGTAGGATAGTGTTAATGTGCGGGGATCGCTGGTCGGTGCAGACTCGGTGGGCTGATGTTCCTGTCTCTGCAATGTATCTCTAAACTAAACTAAACTAAACTTCACCACCCAATCAACTTGGGTCGCCTTTTTCAGGAATTACAGACTTGGACCCCAAGGTGTCTCTGCTTATCAAAATTCCTAAGTGCCTTTCCATTTTCTGTGTGGGTCCTACCCCTAGATGACTTCCCAAGGTGCATCTGCTTGCATTTGCCACCATTTAATTAGCTCTCCCAGTGCTTTCCCATTGATCTCAATCCTGCTGGAGCCTGAGACAACCTTTCCTGCTATCAACAACACCGGCAATTTCAGTGCCAATTTTTGCAAATTTACTTCTCGTACCTCCTCCATTCTTATCCAAGTCATCAATACATATCAGTAAAGCTTCCGCTACCCATCATTACGTTTTGCCATCAAGCAAGATTTCCAATCAGCAAAATACCCTTCTATCACCACCCTCTACTGCCTATCACTAACCTCATTTTGAATCCAGTTATCCAGCTTGCCTTGCATCTCATGTATTTGAAACTTCTGGACAAACGTACTATGCGGAACATTGCCAAGAGCCTACAGGGGCTTTATTTACAGATCAACAGATGAACTTGGGCTCCAAATGTGAGCAAACAAAAGCATCAACTGCCTACCACTAAGCGGGAGGTGGGGACAAAGAGATGAACATTTAGGTAAGGGGGAAGTTGGTGTCCTTGTACACCAGTCATGGAAAGTTGGCGTGCAGGTACAGCAGGCAGTGAAGAAAGCGAGAGGATTTCAGTGTAAGAGTAAGAGGTTCTTCTGCAGTTATATAGGGCCCTGGTAAGACCACATCTGGAGTATTGTGTACAGTTTTGATCTCCTAATTTGAGGAAGGACATCCTTGTAATTGAGGCAGTGCAGCGTAGGTTCACAAGATTGATCCCTGGGATGGCGGGACTGTCATATGAGGAAAGATTGAAAGGACTAGGCTTGTATTCACTGGAGTTTAAAGGGATGAGAGGGGATCTTATGGAGACATATAAAATTATAAAAGGACTGGACAAGCTAGATGCAGGTAAAATGTTCCCAATGTTGGGCGAGTCCAGAACCAGGGGCCACAGTCTTAGAATAAAGGGGAGGCCATTTAAAACTGAGGTGAGAAGGAACTTTTTCATCCAGAGAGTTGTGAATTTGTGGAATTCTCTGCCACAGAGGGCTGTGGAGGCTAAATCACTGGATGAATTTAAGAGAGTATTAGATAGAGCTCTAGGGGCTAGTGGAATCAAGGGATATGGGGAGAAGGCAGGCACGGGTTACTGATTGTGGATGATCAGCCATGATCACAATGAATGGCGGTGCTTGCTCGAATGGCCGAATGGCCTCCTCCTGCACCTATTTTCCATGTTTCTATGTTTCTATGAATGGGTGACCTTTCGGGTTGTTTCCTAGGGACAGCAAATGGGTGAGTAACAGGAGGAAGAATGGGCTATGACAGATTAAGAAAGTAGAGGTGACTGACTGTGAGTGGATAGATTGGATCACAGGCTCATCCTAGCACCTGGGAAAAGCCTGGGAGTTTCCCTCCAAGTCTCCAACCATCTTGACTTGGAAATAGTTCACTTTGCCTTCTACATTGCAAGATCTCCCCATTTAGCGGTAGTCGCTGCCTTGCAACGCTTGCAACGCCAGAGGCCCTTTTTCCATCCTGACTACGGGCGCTGTCTGTACGGAGTTGGTACGCTCTCCCCGTGACCGCGTGGGTTTTCTCTGAGATCTCCGGTTTCCACCCACACTCCAAAGACGTGCAGGTTTTGTAGGTTAATTGGCTTGGTGCACGTGTAAATTGTCCCTAGTGTGTGTAGGGTAGTATCATTGTGTGGGGATCGCTGGTTGGCGTGGACTCGGTGGGCCGAAGGGCCTGTTTCTTTGCTTTTGCATACAAAGTACATAAAAGAGGCGCTACAAAGGCATCGACAAAGTTACAAAGTGAATTACAGAATTATTGAGGTAAATGCCACAAAAAGAAGCTATTTGGCCAGCATGTCCATGGTAAAAAAACAAGTAGTATAACCAATCGCACTTTTCATCTCCATAGCCCCAGAATTCACTAATCTTCAGGAGCTCAATCACAATGACATTTAGAGAACCAGTTCTGCCTTTATCATCCTTTCAAGCAGTGTTCTTTGATGAAAACATCTCTCCAACACAACAAATACTCCACCATTTATCTCAAGTATACGTGCTTACCTATCAACCTCTCCGCAGTAGATTTTATCTGTTCACTCTGTCTAGCTTTCTCAAACCTTAGTTAAATCTCCCCCCAGACTACTTTATTCCAAAGAAAACAATCTCAGTGTGCCAACATCCTTATAAATCTCCTCTGCACTTTCTCCAGACCTGTCACATCCTTCCTGCAGCCTGGTAACCAGAAGTGAACCCGATACTCTAGCTAAGGCATGACTTATGGTTCACACAGTTCCAGCACGAAAGTGGTGCAGATGGTAGAGCTGTTGCCTTACAGTTGCAGTGACCTGGAATCAATCGTGGTATGACCCTGTGGGTTTTATTTAGGTACTCCAGTTTCCTTCCATATCCCAAAGACATCTGGATCACTGTAAATTGCTCATAATATAGAATCTGAAGGGAGGGGTATTTGATGGGAATGTGGTGGAAATGGAATGAGATAGTGGTTGGTACAGACCTGTTAGGATGAAGATCCTGCACTATGCGAGTCTCTGCTCTTATATTTTATACCTTGGCCAATAAAAACAAGGTCTAATGACCTTTCCTAACCATCTTTATTAATCTATTACATTTCGGATTCTGTTAACATAAATTCCAAGATTTTACTGTTCTTCCGTATTCTCAGTATCACCAGCACCATGGATAGTTTTTGTTTATTTGTTTGGAACCAACTTGGATAAGGGTAAGGTCCTGATTGAGCTTTGATAAAGAACATAAAGGAAAGGTGATCATGAAGGTAGACACAAAATGCTGGAGTAACTCAGTGCGACAGGCAGCATCTCTGGAGAGAAGGAATGGGTGAGGTTTCGGGTCGAGACCCTTCTTCAGACTGATGTCCGGGGAGTCAGAGATACCAAGACAGTAAGACTGGTCCCCCTTCCCAGTTTTCCCACCAGTCTGACTGTCTCCATCTACATTCTATCTCTGTCCCGCCCACTCCCCTGACATCAGTCTGAGAAGGGTCTCGACCCGAAACATCGCCCATTCCTTCTCTCCAGAAATGCTGCCTGTCCCGCTGAGTTACTCCGGCATTTTGTGTCTACCTTCGATTTAAACCAGCATCTGCAGTTCTTTCCTACACAAGGTGTTCATGAATCTGGGACCTACAACATGCGATAAGGTCATAAGGTCACAAGTGATAGGAGCAGAATTAGACAACCTGAAACGTCAGTCTGAAGAAGGGTCTCGTCCCGAAACGTCATCCATTCCTTCTCTCCAGAGATGTTGCCTGTCCCGCTGAGTTACTCCAGCATTTTGTGTCTATCTTCATCTAAAATGTGGCCTTCTTGGTGAACCTAGAACTGCTGCTGTCAGAGTGATGGGACTCCCACAATGCTATTCAAGATTTCAAGATTTCAAGATCAATTTATTGTCACATGTACCAATTAAGGTAAAGTTAAATTTGAATTACCATATAGCCATACTAAGTGACAAGCAACAGCCACATAAAATAAAATTTAACATAAAAATTCACCAGCGGATTCCACATCCCTCACTGTGATGGAAGGTAATAAGGAATCACCTTCCTCTTTGTTCACCTGCGGTCGGGGCTGTTGAACCATCCTCATTCGCTGCTGCCGACTGTCCAAGCCCTATTGAGGGGGACGTTCCTGGATTTAGACCCATTGATGGTGAAGGAATGGTGATATATTTCCGAGGCTGGACTGTGTGTGACTTGGAGGTGAACCTGCAAGGTTTGGTATTCCTGAAGCCCTTGTCCTTGGTGCTGTGGGCGTAGTCTAGGTGCACTAACTGCAGTGCATTTTGTAAAAGATTCACACTGCAGTCATCAAACATCAGTTGCGGAAAGAATGAACATTTAAGCTAGTCGGGAGTGTAACAATCAAGTAGACCCTTTACCCGGCACGCTGTTGAGCTGTTTGAATGTTTTTGTTTTGTTTAGTTTTGAGAAACAGGCCCTTCGGCCCACCGAGTTCGTACTGACCAGCGATCCCCGCACATTAACACAAGGCTGCACATATAAGGGACTATTTTTACATTCACACCGAGCCAATTGACCTACAAACCTCTACATCTTTGGAGTGTAGGAGGAAAATGGAGAACTTGGAGGAATCAGGTCACAGGGAGAATATACAAACCCTGTACAGACAAGCACCCGTGGTCAGGATAGAACCAGGGTCTCTGACACAGTAAGGCAGAAGCTCCATCGCTGTGCCACCGTGCTGCCCATGGAGTTACATGCACACATGCAACCTATTGCCGATGTTGTCGGTGGTCAAATAGCTTTGTGGGTTTTCTTTGTAGGATGCCTGGAGTCCAATCTGGTCTAGAGTCCCGAGATCCAGCATGGAAAATGGCCCTTCGGCCCACTGGGTTCATGCTGACCATCAGTCGCCTGTTCACACGTGTTCGAGGTTATCCCACTTTTGTATCTACTCCCTTTCACACTTGGGGCAATTTACAAAGGCCAATTAAAATACAATCCCACATGTCTTTGGGAAATGGGGGGGGGTACCGGAACACCCAGAGGAAATCCACAGGGGGAGAACATTCAAACTGCACTGACAACACCCAAGGTCGGGATGGAACCCGGGTCTTTGGCGATGAGAGGCAGCAGCTCCACCAACTGTGCCACTATACCTACCCTCTGACCAGCACTTGTAGCCACAGTATTTATCTGTATGCTTTTAAATTATAAAAGCAAAGACAAATCTGTTGCATAGGATCGTACAGCAAGGGAGGACATTGTACATCCCTTTGTGACCGTGACAGCTCTTTGGAACGAGCCATGTAATTGTTTGCATCCGGCAATTCATTCCTCTGTTGCTGCGGGTTTTCCCGTCTCAAAATGCAGCCAGTTTCAGCAGCAATGAACGCCATAAGCCGGCTGGGCAACATTAGTTAATCTGTGTAATGTCACCGCAGAGATACCACTGAAACTTTATCTATGCCACTTTGTCATAACATCCCCAATTTTCAATCAAAAATGGTGTACCGCTTGCTAATTACGAATAAATAATTATAGTCATACAATTCCTCTGTACGTTTTGTCCAGATAAACAAGGACATTCTGATTTGCAAGCAGGATAATTGTGTTCATGCAGTGAAAGTAAACAATGAAAGCTCGTAACTCCAGACAAAGGATTGAATTAAACAGGAACATTGGTACTTGAATATTAAAAAAGGAATGTCTAAATTCCAATGGTATGAATATTGATTTCTTTAACTTCAAGCAATCCCTGCACTCCCTCTCCCTCCACATCTCCCTCACCCAAGTCTCACCAGCTTCTAGTTCTCACATAGCAAATATCTAACAATGGCCTGTTTCCTTTATCATCGTTACTTTTTCGTATATCTTTCATTCATTTGTTCTACATCTCTCTACATCACCGTCTATATCTCTCATTTCCCACTCCCCTGACTCTAGTCTGAAGAAGGGTCTCGACCCGAAACGTCACCTGTTCCTTCTCTCCAGAGAAGCTGCCATGTCCTGCTGAGTTACTCCAGCATTTTGTTGCGTCTATCTTGTGTCTAAATTACAATTGTGTAATAGTGTTGGCTGGTCCTGCAAACATAATGTACATTCTTTTTTTGGACCTTTTCATTACAACCAGCATTTATACATCACCACATTCCACACAAAAATTTGGAGAAATAGGTCTCATTTGTCTCACTTCACATCATGGTTGTGTAAGTAAGGATCCAATGGGAAGACGATGGAGTCTGGATATTCGGATCGTGGGGTCGTGGTCAAAGGGTAGGTATAAGGATGTGTCCGAGGCCTGGTGCCTGCCCTCAGCTCGGTAAAGGTCGGCCTGCAAGACTACAACAGCACTTCCCTCGTCGGTGGGTTTAATGACGACGTTGGGATTGTTGCTGAGTGAGCATATGCATTCAGAGGGGGTGAGATCGGAGTGGGTAAGGGGACTGGAGAAGTCAAGAAGGTTGGTGTGCAGGAAGGAACTGCAGAAGCTGGCTTAAACCGAAGATAGACACAAAAAGATGGAGTAACTCAGTGGGACAGGCAGCATCTCTGGAGAGAAGAAATGGGTTGAGATCCTTCTTCAGACTAAAGAAGGGTCTCGACTCGAAATGTCACCCATTCCTTCTCTCCGGAGATGCTGCCTGTCCCACTGAGTTACTCCAACGTTTTGTGTCTATCAAGAAGGTTGACGTCGTGCCAAATAATCCAAGTGTTGGAAATAAAAAGGCCGGCAGGGGTCCAAGAGGAGGAGGGATTGTGGAGACGGGAGAAGGGGTCGTCACCAGGAGGCAAGGACTCCTGACCAGAGAAAAGGCCTGGATTTAGAGGAGATTTCGAGTTCAACATCATGGTGAGCTCGGAACCCATTGAGGTGTGGGCATAGAGGGACAAACGTAAGACCTCTGCTGATGACTTATCATTCGGCATTGGAAAGAAGGAGGTCATAGGGTATGGTGTCTGAAGGGTCCCGACCCAAAACATCACCTATCCATGTCTTCCAGAGATGCTACCTGACCCGCTGAGTTACTGAAGCACTTTGTAGTTTTGTTTTATCTTCCTCGTACTGTCTTGAATGGCAATTAGTTAAACATCTTCTTTTCAAAATGCTTTGGAAGACCTTTCTGTACCAGGGAAGAGCTGCAGGGTGTAAATTGTTGGCCACCCTTGAAAAATGATAGTGGATAACTGTGTCTGGAGATGTTTGGTTGATGACCAGATATCCTCTCACGTTCCCGACAGGATGCTGATGACAGTCTCTCTGCAATGTTATCACCCAGAAATTGCGTTGCAAGGTTCAACATTTTTATGTGTGATGTAAAGAAAATGAATGCAATATCCATTTCTGCACAGCACCTTCCTGGAGGTTTTAGCAAGGTCTCCCATTCGTTGAATTCACAGTGGCTGTTGGGGAAGCAGAAGCAAACAAGACACAACTAATCTCACAGCCATGGATAGCATGACCCAGTTGTGGGTCCAGACCTTGCCTGGAAGGTGAACACTCGTTCTTGTGGTTTATAAAGGTCCATTCCTGCAACCGATGCCCCAGAGGAGCCGGCCAGTAAAAAACCCACTTTGTTCTCCTGCAAAGTCCTGAAGATACCTTTCTTCAAATTATTGCTTTTGTTGGGAGTTGCCCAATGTTATGATTCACGTTCCCCCTGCCCACCTCCAGGTTACATTGGGAATACATGACACCCATCCCTATAAACCCTTCCCTCAATAACCACTTGTCATTCAAGGACAAGTCTCCTCTCAAGGCACCGTACAAACTCAAGCACTGGGTCCTTCACTTCTTGAGCTGTCTTCATGGCAGGAGATGGCTTCATACAAGACTGGATGCACATCATGTTTTAGGTGCATGTACGTATGTGCCCAAGGCTAGTGATTCCCATTTAGATTGCATTAGATGCATTGATTTTCACAAGCTTTAGAATATTGCTCGCTCAAATAGCAAAAGGCTTAGATAGCGTGGATGTGGAGAGGATGTTTTCACTAGTGGGAGAGTCTAGGACTAGAGGTCAGAGCCTCAGAATTAAAGGACATTCCTTTAAAAAGGAGATGTGGAGGAATTTCTTTAGTCAGAGAGTGTTGAATCTGTGGAATTCTTTACCCTAGAAGGCTGTGGAGGCCGTCAATGTATATTTTTAATGAAGAGAAAGATAGAATCTTGATTAGTACAGTTGTCGGGGTTATGGGGAGAAGGCAGGAGAATGGGAAAGATAGATCAGCCATGATTGAATGGTGGAATAGACTTGATGGGCCGAATGGCTTAATTCTGCTCCTAACACGTATAATCTTATGACCTCACCCAACACCTCAGTCAAAATTGCCATGGTTTTCCAGGTATGTGGTTAAGAATTTCTATTCGTAATACAAAAATCTGTTGCCATTCCATTTGTTGATGCAACCTCAGAGGATCTGGGTCGTCATCTAATAATCCAGAAATCAGTGTATAATTGGGATTAATGTAATCATTGAATTATGGTAATTATAGCTAATTTCCTTCATCAGATTATATTAATTAGAAAATAGACTTTATTGCAGACACTGAAACCAATATCTTCATAAACTCAAAGGATATTAAGGATAATGTGAATAAACATGCTAATTAGATTCCTTTGATCTCTCTGGATGTGTTTACTTTAATTTAACTTTTGCTAGTTGGTCTGAGTTTTTCTGGAGCATCTGATGCATGCTAATTGGTTAAAGGTTCTCAGGCTTATTTACTATTTACTTCATTAAAATATTCCACCTAAGCATCAAATTTCCTACATTTAATTAAAATAAATAATGTGCCATTGTGTTCTTGATCAGTTAAACAGCCCTGAATTTTTCCTGAGCTTCCAAACTATATTATTTTTATCAATAAGTTACCAATGTCAATTTTACGATGCCACCACAGGAATCCTAATAAGTTCAGATCAGATTTGGAGCTGTCATTTCGGGTGAATTTGGGATCGATTTACAATGTTTTTGATAATTTCTCCTAATGACAACTCAAATAACACTTTTATTTCCCACATGCTTTCATTAATTTCATTTAATGAATGAAATACTGAATAATGAATGAATAACTTTCATTTAAATAATACTTTCATTTCCCACATTTAATACTTCATTGCAGGACATTTAATAAATTATGTTAGAAAGGTTTCCGATCTTCAACGGGTCTTGTGAACCAAACAAGTTTAATGAGGGTCATGGTGTTGATTGCCTTCAGAAATCTTTAACTTTTGTGAGTCACAAGCACTGTTTTTGTGCTGTGGAAGCATTTGTGACCTTTTAGACTATAATTACACACCGAGCTAATATCTTGTTAATATCTTTGTCCTTTGTTAGCTGCAGAAACCACCAACCCAGTATCAGGATGCTGGAGATGGCCGCGGTGGAAAGATGAAGGGGTGAGTCGGTGACTGCGAACTCCCGCCCTGCTCCCTTGGAAAGCGCCCCACAGTTTTGTGGTCTGTCTGGGAAGAGGGACATGGCGACCTTGTTGCAGGAAGTTCACAAGTTCACCAGTTATAGTAGAATTAGGCCATTCAGCCCATCGAGTCTACTCCGCCATTCAATCATGTCTGATCTCTGCCTCCTAATCCCATTTTCCTGCATTCTCCCCGTAACCCTTAACACCCGTTTTAATCAAGAATTTGTCAATCTCTGCCTTAAAAATATTCACTGACTTTCACAGCCCTCTGTGGCAGTGTTCCACAGATTAACGACCCTCTGACTAAAGAAGTTCCTCCTCACCTCCTTCCTAAAAGAGTGCCCTTTAATTCTGAGGCTATGACCTCTGGTCCTAGACTCTCCCACCAGTGGAAACATCCTTTGCACATCCACTGTGTCTATGCCTTTCATTATTCTGTAACTTTCAATGAGGTCCCCCCTCAACCTTGTAAACTCCAGCGAGGAAAGTGGGAGAGTGGGTGCAGGAGGCAACAGAAGGCACAGTTGCAGTGGTCGCACTTATATTATGACAATACTCACTGGGCGTTGGAGGGAAAGGTCTACCAGAGGCCTTACACCAGCCAGGTGAGTGAACAGATTGTACACAGCCCACAGCAGCAGTGTGGAGTGGTGGCGACAGAAATGTACTGGGTCAGGTTGACTCTTATATCATCAATCCAGTGCCAGAAGGATACCAGGCTTTAGACAATAGACAATAGGTGCAGGAGGAGGCCATTCGGCCCTTCGAGCCAGCACCGCCATTCAATGTGATCATGGCTGATCATTCTCAATCAGTACCCCGTTCCTGCCTTCTCCCTATACCCCCTGACTCCGCTATCCTCAAGAGCTCTATCTAGCTCTCTCTTGAATGCATTCAGATAATTGGCCTCCACTGCCTTCTGAGGCAGAGAATTTAAAGCGATGAGATACGAAATTGCTAACAATCAGACTTTACCAAGACTTGAAAATTGCAAGATGATGCCAGAACATAATGACTCTTTGCCTGCCATCCCTGAAAAGGATCTATTCACACCAGTTTCACCCTTACCTGTGCACAATTGCACTCGTGTAGGGTATGATTGGACTAGATCGCATGAAAAACAAGCTTTTCATTGTATCTTGGTACATGTTGCCGTAAATGCAACTAAAAGCTCAACAAAACTAAATCATTCTTCTTACCGAGGCCACATCACAAGATTAGAAATTGTTTAGCCAGAGCAGAACACACTTCTCGGCATCTGCGAGCAATGGCGTCTTGCACTTCTTGTGCTATTTGTGCGTAGTGGTGGAAAGGTTGGTGGAAACAGGGCCGCGACGTGAACACTCTTTCCTCGACCCCCAACTTAATCATTGATCACTGCTAAGAATTCTTTGCAAGTCCACAGCAGGCTTTGGAAACTGAAGATTCACATCACTGGAGTTCTGCCCGCAAAGGGAAACTAGTGAATGTTGATCAGCAGGAGGGTTTGAGGATCCCCTTGGTAGATTGTGCGGGGTCACAGCATCCAATCTCCAACCATGCACATTGCCAATAACCAAAGAGGGATTGAATGACATAATATCCGGCTTGACACTATGGCCAATTAGTATTTGGTTTCATCCTGGTGGAGAAGCCGCAGGTTTGCCAGTAGATCCAACAAAGGCCCTGGAGATCATTTATGAAAGGAATAATCGAAAGAAGAGCCTACAATGGTCCATTGTTGGGTGTGCAAACGTTGATAAGGAGTGGATATAAATCGTGAAACTCAGCAGGATGGCAGTGAAACTAGTAGGACCACTAGGCAGGGGGGCAGTGCTGCCCGGGCTCACCAGAGCCCCGCTCTGACACCCCTGTAAAAGAAAGCCTAAATAAACTGCGGGGGATTTAAACTAGCGGGGAGTTTAACAGCGGCCCCTCTGGCACCAGTGACAACTCCGGCACCTAAACATCAGCACTGCAACACTGGCACAAGGGTGGGGGAGTGACGGAGAGAGGGGAAATACAAGAGTTATTTGAACTTAGAGAAATCAATTTTCACTTATATTATGACAATACTCACTGGGTTTAAAGCCCAGTGGGATGAATATTAATTTCTCTAATTTCAGGTAACCCTTGCATTCCCTCTCTCTGTGTCTCTCACCCACTGTAGCCATGCTACGAGTGTCAATGTCGTCCTGCTTAGTTTCACTGTTCGTATCCACTGGTTATTACTTTTTCCACAGCCAACAATTAACCATTGTGGGCTCCACCTTTCCTTGATCACCATTGCTGCCTTTGATTTGTTCTTTTCATACCTTTCATTCATTTTGTTCTTTATACCTTTTCATATCTCTAATTACCCTCTCCCCTGACTGTAAACTCTTTGCCACAGAGGGCTGTGGAGGCCAAGTCCGTGGATATTTTTAAGGCAGAGATAGACAAATTCTTGATTAGAATGGGTGGCAAGGGTTATGAGGAGAAGGCAGAAGAATTGGATTAGGAGGCAGAGATCAGCCATGATCGAATGGCGGAGTAGACTCGATGGGCCAAATGGCCTAATTCTACTCCTATAACCTGTAAAACTTGTGAACTTCTAAACCAACATCTGCATTTTCTTTCCTACATGATCTAAAGCAAATGAGAGCAACTGCAGCCAATATCCCCCAGAATCTAGGAATAAATGTGATACTATGAGATTTATTCACAAAATGCTGGTAGCTCAGCATGTCAGGCAGCATCTCAGGAGAGAAGGAATGGGTGACGTTTTGGGTCGAGACCCTTCTTCAGACTGTGAGATGATCTTCGCCGTGGTTACCTTCTTCATACTATGAGATGATCTTTGTCATGGTTACCTGTTCCTCAAACTCAGCGCAGGTGTGTGAATGGCACCCACCTCCGATGTGCTGTAGGAAACAGCTACTGACACGTTTCCAACTGGTTTGCACACATGCTTACTCATGCAGATGTCAGGATACAAGATAGACACACAATGCTGGAGTAACTCAGCAGGACAGGCAGCGTCTCTGGAGAGAAGGAATGGGTGACGTTTCGGGTCGAGACCCTTCCTCAGACTGGATACAAGACCGAGCTGCCCCTCAACCTCCGGTGCTAATACAGGGTAATCAGAAAGAACCATCACCAAAGACTAATTTCAACCCATCTGCATGGTTGATACCATCGCAACAATAATCAGCCACCCTTCACAAACTTAAAACCCATAAGAAGAATTTGGAATAAATTAGTAACGTAACGAACTGCAGTATTTCTTCTGTCGTTCAACTGGGGAGAAAAATGTGACACTTACTGAACAACCTGAAAATATTCCATTATTAATCACTTTTAATTACATGCATATCAGATTCCCTAAAGAAAACTAATTAATTGCAATCATATACACAAGCACAAGCAGTTTATTTTTATTATACCATAAGTGAGAAAATAGCTGAGAAATTTCAGACATAAACTTATGAATTGACTAACTGCTAACGAATATTCATGCAGACATCTCACTATCAAAATAACTTTCAGAAAATAATTATGATTAATGCTTTCCCTATTCTTGTTTTGGATAATGCATTTTGCACTGACAAATTCACAGGGAACAGCCTGAGCTCAGACACTGAATAAAAATGCTGTAAAACTGGAAACTAGAGGAGATACGGAGATGTAAGTGAAGCAAGTACCTTGAGCCGGGTTTCAACGAGGATCCACAACCAAAAAGAATGCGCATTGGACTCTGCTTTAAATTGTAAAATCAAATCGACTAATCAGTCACTTAAAATTAGCATGCAGGCACAGCAAGCAGTGAAGAAAGCTAATGGCATGTTGGCCTTTATGACAAGAGGAGTTGAGTATAGGAGCAAAGAGGTTCTTCTGCAGTTGTACAGGGTCCTAGTGAGTCCGCACCTGGAGTACTGTGTGCAGTTTTGGTCTCCAAATTTGAGGAAGGATATTCTTGCTATTGAGGGCGTGCAGCGTAGGTTCACTAGGTTAATTCTTGGAATGGCGGTACTGTCGTATATTGAAAAACTGGAGCGACTAGGCTTGTATACACTGGAATTTAGAAGGATGAAAGGGGATCTTATTGAAACATATAAGATTATTAAGGGATTGGACACGTTAGAGGCAGGAAACATGTTCCCAATGTTGGGGGGAGTCCAGAACCAGGGGCCACAATTTAAGAATAAGGGGTAGGCCATTTAGAACGGAGATGAGGAAAAACCTTTCACTCAGAGAGTTGTAAATCTGTGGAATTTTCTGCCTCAGAAGGCAGTGGAGGCCAATTCTCTGGATGCTTTCAAGAGAGAGCTGGATAGTGTTCTTAATAATAGCGTAATCAGGGGACATGGGGAGAAGGCAGGAACAGGGGAACTGATTGAGAATGATCAGCCATGATCACATTGAATGGCGGTGCTGGCTCAAAGGGCTGAATGGCCTACTCCTGCACCTTTTGTCTATTGTCTATTGTCTATAAATTTCCAACCTCTGCCTACTAATTCACCCTGTCTATTTTACTTTAACCAATTGCCAACTGACCCGTTGAGTTCCTCCAGCACTTTGCCTATTGCTCAGGATTCCAGCATCTACAATTCCCCGTGTCTTCACTTCACACTTATCAGATTTAAATTCCATCTGCCATTGCACTGCCCAAATTACCGAACGATCAATAACATTTTCTCAGATTGCCCTCCCATCAACAACAATTTTCATGTAATCCTTAAAGTTACTAATCATACTTCCTAGGTTGGCATCTAAATCGTTAATGTATGTATCGTACAGTAAGGGTCACAGCACTAATAGCAGGGCAAGAGCAGTCTAAATCTCCAGTGTAGGAATTGGAAAGAATTGCAGAAAGCCTCAGTTCAAAATTGATAAGACACGGGGTGAGGCCTCGTGGTACAGCGGTTGAGCTGCTGCTTTACAGCGCCAGAGATCCGGGCTCGATCCTGACTACAGATACTTGTCTGTACGGAGTTTGTACGTTCTCCCTAAGGCCTGCATGGGTTTTCTCCGAGATCGTTGGTTTCCTCCCACACTCCAAAGGTGTACAGGTTTGCAGGTAATTGCCTTGGTATAAATGTAAACTGTCCCCTAATGTGTGCAGGAAAGCATTAGTGTACGGGGATCGCTGGTCGGCATGGGCCTGTTTCTGTGTTGTTTCTATAAACTAAACTAAACTAAGGGAAAATTTGGTTCTGCAGTGAGGCTGGTGAGATCAGTGTTCCCTCTGTATCTTGTGACTGAGACTGTTTCATGCTCCAACAAGATTATGGCTGGACTTCTGAACTAATTTCATTTTCAAGCCTTTCTTCATATTCCTGATTCTCTGAACCAAAAAGTCTGCATATCTCAGGGTTGGCTATCCACAGCTATTTGGAACCAATAATTATAAATATTCTCAGATATCCTTAATTTCCTTACCCAGCTGAAAAATGTACCAGCAGTATGAATATTGATTTCTCTAACATCTAGTAACTCTTGCATCCCCGCGCTTTCTGCCCCTCCCCAACCCTAGTCAATCTACTAGTTTCACTGTCGTTCTTGTGAGTTTCATTGGCTGTATAACTCGTTAACTCCTACCCAACAGCCAACAGTGGATCGTTTCCTTGATCATCATTACGTTTTTGCATATCTTTCATTGATTTGTTTTATATCTCTCTATAACATCATCTATACCTCTCCTTTCCCTTCCCTCTGACTCTCAGTCTGAATATGGGTCTCGACCCGAAATGTCACCTATTCCTTTTCTCCAGAGATGCTGTCTGACCTGTTGAGTTACTCCAGCTTCTTGTTCAAAATAAAACATCAAACTGTTTGAACTTTTCAATTGACTTATCATCCACAGCGTTTTGGTGGAGAAAGTACCAGACTTCCACCGTCTCCTAATTTGAGGAAGGGCGTCCTTGCTATTGATGCAGTGCAGCTTAGGTTCACCAGGTTAATCCCTGGGATGGCGGGACTGTCATATGAGGAAAGATTGGAAAGACTAGGCTTGTATTCACTGGAGTTTAGAAGGATGAGAGGGGATCTTATAGAGACGTATAAAATTATAAAAGGACTGGACAAGCTATATGCAGGTAAAATGTTCCCAATGTTGGGGGAGTCCAGAACCAAGGGTCACAGTCTTAGAATAAAGGAGAGGCCATTTAAAACTGAGGTGAGAAGAAACTTTTTCACGCAGAGAGTTGTCAATTTGTGGAATTCGCTGCCACAGAACGCAGTGGAGCCAAATCACTGGATGAATTTAAAAGAGAGTTAGATAGAGCTCTAGAGGCTAGTGGAATCAAGGGATATGGGGAGAAGGCAGGCACGGGTTACTGATTGTGGATGATCAGCCATGATCACAATGAATGGCGGTGCTGACTCAAAGGGCCAAATGGCCTCCTTCTGCACCTATTTTCTATGTTTCTATGTTTCTATGTTTCTATGTTTCTATGTCCCTTGTGCAAAGAGGTGCATTCCATGCTTCGCTACTAAGTGGCTCAGATCAAACTATAAGAACAGTCTCTTGTTCTGGTCTCCCCAACAGAGGAAACTGTTAAGTGTAGGAAGGAACTGCAGACGCTGGTTTACCACAAAGATAGACACAAAATGCTGGTGGAACTCAGCGGGACAGGCAGAATCTCTGGAGAGAAGGAAAGGCTGACGTTTCGGGTCGAGAACCCTTCTTCGGACTGAGAATTAGGTGGAGAGAGAGACTAGAGATATGGAAGTGAAAGCTGTTAAACTTTACCTCCCCTCCCTAATCATTTTGTGATCCTTAATTAGGATGCTCCATGATCTCATGGAGTCATAGAGTCATAGAGTGATACAGTGTGGAAACAGGCCCTTTAGCCCAACTTGTCTACACCGGCCAACATGTCCCAGCTACACTAGTCCCACCTTGCCTGCGTTTGGTCCATATCCCTCCAAACCTGTCCTATCCATGTACCTGTCTAACTTTATCCTAAATGTGGTGGTAGTCCATGCCTCATATGCCCAAAAGAATATAAGGCCTGTCCCACTGAGGCGATTTTTTAGGCGACTGCCGGCGACTGTCACAGTTGTAGCAGATCGCCAAAAAAACGGCGACTGGACCCCCCCCTACGACAATGTCTACGACAAGCTACAACAACCTACCACCCAGTCGACGTCAAGCTACGGCAAGCTAACGCCAAC
This sequence comes from Rhinoraja longicauda, assembly GCF_053455715.1. Lineage (NCBI taxonomy): Eukaryota > Metazoa > Chordata > Chondrichthyes > Rajiformes > Arhynchobatidae > Rhinoraja > Rhinoraja longicauda. The sequence continues at coordinate 34,249,222 of NC_135973.1, read as the reverse complement.
AGGCGACCCAATCGTTGCGACTTAGGACGTCCACCTGTGACCGCGCCTATGACAGCCTACGACCACGCAGGCAACAACCTACGATAACTGAAGGCAACCTACGTCTACCCACGACAAGCTACGACAAGCTACGACCTTGTTGGCAACAACTGAAGAAAATTCACGTCATTTTGGCCTCCGGTTTTGACGCCAGTTGACGTAGGTTGACGTAGGTAGTCGCCAATGGAATTCACCGAAGTCAGCACCGGCGACAACCTACATCACCTGGCGACAACCTGGTGACAACCTACATCACCTGGCGACAACCTGGTGACAACCTACATCACCTGGCGACAACCTGGTGACAACCTACATCACCTGGCGACAACCTGGTGACAACCTACATCACCTGGCGACAACCTGGTGACAACCTACGACAGCGCCTACGTCAGGAGACGTCAAGCTACCATCATTGGCGCCAAACCAATAGTTGCCAAAAAATGTTAAGTATTTCAAAATCCAGCGGCGACCAGAAAAACGCTACGACTGTTTGGAGACGACTCACGGTCGTACAGGTGACACCCCGGTGACCGTGTGGAGACAGTCTCGTCGCCTGTAGTCGCCTAAACAATCGCCTAAGTGGGACATGGGTTTATCAGTACACTTTATGCAATCCTCTCCTCATAATCTCTACTGTTCTACCTTCAATTTATCCCGTTCTTTTCAACTTTATGTAAAGAAGATTCCAAAATCATTTTGTGACTCGGATGCAACTATAATCTAAATAATGCATGAGCAGCCGTTTGTGACTGCCGGGGTAGTGAAAACAATAAAGGGCAATCATTTGAACAGAGCTTACAAGATGCAATTTATTTGTAACCTTTTTCTCTGAATGGAGTAGAAAATCTATACACGGAAACATATAATTGACCTCCTTCAAATTATACCTTGTTAGAAGCAAGGAGTTGGGAAGAGTTTATAATAAAAGTAAACTCTATCACAAAGTGCCATATTGGCTGCTTTATCCAGGAACTGCTGGAAGGACTCACATTGAACATACTGTATCACTTGCAGTGTGGTAAATTAAATGCGACAATGCTGACACCTCTGGAGGCTCGTCAAGCTACCGACTAAAAGGAACTTTTCATTAATGCTTCTGAAGTCTCAAACTGTGCCAAGCAGCAGTAGAAAGAGAAGGGATCTTGCCAATGAAAGCAGGTGTTTTCTGGAACCTTATTTACAAAAAGAGATAAATCTCCGCGGTGCCTTTCACTATCTCAAAAGTGGTTCGCAGTCAGTGCGGTGCTTTTGAAGTCGAGTCATAGTCATAGCGTGGAAACAGGCCCTTCAGCCCAACTTGCCCACACCGGCCAACGTGTCCCAGCTACACTAGTCCCACCTGCCTGCGTTTGGCCCATATCCCTCCAAATCTGTCCGACCCACGCACCTGTCCAAATGGTTCTTAAATGTTGGGATAGTCCCTGCCTCGACTACCTCCTCTGGCAGCTTGTTCCATACACCCACCACCCTTTCATGTGAAATGTATTTACTTCTGAAATGCAGGGGATATAAGTGCAGAACTACCAATGTAACAGTGATTGGAAAATCTGTTTGTTTAATGTTGTAGGTTGTAGGATAAATACTTTTCCCACCCCATTGCCACCCATCCAATCTCAGGGACAAGTACCCTCTTTAAATATGCCATGGATTCTTTCACATCCAACTGAGAGTGCAAACAAGGCTACGTTTAACCTTTAATCCAAATGACAATACCTCTGTGAATACAATACTCCTTCAATACATGGTGCCAAGCTAGCATCTGGAGTGGACCCAGGAACTACAGCTAAGATAGACACAAAAAGCTGGAGTAACTCAGCGGGACGGGCAGCATCCCTGGAGAGAAGGAATGGGTGACGTCTCGGGTCGAGACCCTTCTTCAGACTCGATTTGGATGCAACTCTGGCAGGTGTGACATTGGGGCTTCTCCATTTAATCAGGAAGCTGAGACCGCGCTGTTCAACTGCTACCAGGAGAGGGCGGTGTGGTGGCGCAGCAGTAGAGTTGCTGCCCTACCGCGTTTTCAGCGCCAAACACCCGGGTTCAATCCCAACGACAGGTGCTGTCCGTACGCAGCGTATATGTTCCCCCCTTGACCTGTGTGGGTTTTCTCCGGGTGCTCTGGTTTCCACCCACACTCCAAAGATGTACAGGTTTGTCGGTTAATTGGTTTGGTATAAATGTGAATTGTCCCTGGTGTGTGTGTAGGACAGTGTTAATGTGTGGATTCAGTGGGCCGAAGGGCCTGATTCTGTGCTGTATCTCTAAACTAAACTAAACTTAGAGGTGACGACCAGAGAATAGTTTGACCAAAATCTCTGCTGAGTACATTTCTAGAGAGGGCGGGCATTTCATTTGTGTGAATGTGTGAATTTTCAGTCTTTCAAACATAAAACTGAAATTATTCCCAAAATGATCGACCAATCTTAATAATTAGGTGGGGGTGGGGAATCTGCTTTCAAACGAATGAAGACCCTGAGCTGTTTTGGTTTGTGCATTTTGCCTCTAGCAATTCCCAAATACTTTCAAAGCTCGGAGAACGGCAGGCAAGCTGTACGGAGATTTCTATGAACACTGCCCTTGAGCTTCACTTCACAGTGTCACAGCTCAGTTGCTGCTTGTTTCAGTTCCCTGCTGTTTTAGGCAAAACCAAAAGCTCACTGCAGGAACATCACCGGCATGAATACGTCCAAATGTTTTATTACACAACACACCATACCACGTTCACAACGACAATCCATGCAAACAGTTTAAGAATAAGGGGTAGGCCATTTAGAACGGAGACGAGGAAAAACTTTTTCACTCAGAGAGTTGTAAATCTGTGGAACTCTCTGCCTCAGAAGGGGAGAGGGCAGGAATGGAGTACTGATTGTGGATGATCAACCATGATCACATTGAATGGCAGTGATGACTCGAAGGGCCGAATGGCCTACTCCTGCACCTTTTATCTATTGTCTATTATCTATCGCCTAAACTGGAGAACGCATTTTTCAACTTTGCTCCTTTTCAAAATTGAAATGAATTAGTGTTAATTTCCCTTCACCATTATATTTTCAGTGGACATAAATATTTATATTTAGAATTGAGCAAGATTAGCTTGAATAGAGTGGTATGAAGATCAATATTTTAAAATGGTGCAATTACATTTAACTTCAGAACAGCCAAGGATAAAATGATATAATTACTACGTATATTAACATAATGTGATGCACACAGCATTGACACTTCATGCAACACAGTTGTTTATAAAGGAAAACAACTTTTATAAACCTTTTTAAACCTTTGATTTAAACCAGCATCTGCAGTTCTTTCCAACACAAAGAATCGTAAGCTATTTGGCTAGAATCCATTGCTGTTATGAATTAATTTAACAAAGTCAAATAGTACAATGCTTTTTAGGTCCACAGACCCATTCTAGTGCTGGTAATAATGTCATCAAAATTGCTTTTAAACTCGGAAAACTATGAACTGCCGTTAGATTTTCCCTGCTGCTCCAGAATACAGTTTTAGAAAATAGGTGCAGGAGGAGGCCATTTGGCCCTTCGAGCCAGCACTGCGAGTTTTACAACAGAAAACAGCACACTGGCAAATAAAGGTGATGTGGGCCTCATTGTAAAACAAATCAATTAGCATTTAAAATTGTATTAAGAAACATTGCTGTTTATTGATCTCAGGAGTCCTAAAAACAATTCTGACTGGATTGTTATTACCTCTGATAATTCAGTGTTATAAAAAAAGTTTTTTTTTAATGGTATTTCAGTTTTTAATTCAATCTTGTGCGTGAGATCCAATCTTACCATTATGCTTTGTAAAATGTTTTAAAATGTAAAGAAAATTATTTGTGCTTTATCTTTCTCGATTTGAAGTGATCTGAAGTCTGTGGGAATCCTTCAGTATGACTGGGTGTTCAGCTAGTTGGGTGACATCATTGTTACTGGATGCCTCAATAACAATCAGTACAGGAGCACCTCACGGCTGCGTGCTCAACCCCCTGCTCTACTCACTCTACACTCATGACTGTGTAGCCGGTCACAGTGCAAACTCCATCTTCAAGTTCACCGATGACACCACCGTTGTTGGATGAATTACAGATGGTGATGAGTCAGAGGTGAGATCGACCGATTGACCAAATGGTGCCAGCACAACAACCTGGCTCTCAATATCAGTAAAACCAATGAACTGATTGTGGAATTTGGAAGAGGAAGGATGACAAGGACCCACAATCCTGTTTCTATCAACGGGACAATGGTGGAGAAAGTCAAAAACGTTAAATTCCTGGGCGTGCATATTTCCGAAGATCTTTCCTGGACCCAGCACACTGATGCAATTATAAATAAAGCACATCAACGCCTTTACTTCCTGAGAAGATTATGGAGATTCGCTATGTCAGAGAGATTCTCTTGAACTTTCACAGGTGTATGGTGGAGAGCATATTGACTGGTTGCATCACGGCCTGGTTCAGCAACTTGAACACTTATGAGTGGAAAAGACTGCAAAAAGTTGTGAACATTGCCCAGTCCTCTGACCTCCCCACCATCGAAGGGATTTACCGGAGTCGCTGCCTCAAAAAGGCATCCATCTTTCATCAGAGACCCACACCACCCTGGCCACACACTCATTTCACCCGTGCCATTGGGAAGAAGGTCCAAGAGCCTGAAAACTGTAACGTCCAGGTTCAGGAACAGCTTCTTCCCAACAGCCATCAGGCTGTAAAACACCACAACCTCAAATAACCTCTGAACTACATAGACTATTATTGTTATTATTGCACTATCATTGTTTGTTTTTTAATATGTACGTATGTGTGTGTACGTATGTGTGCGTGTGTATGTGTGTGTATACATATAATATATATGTCGGTCTCCAGCAAAGGCCGCAAACTCCTCGATGTTAGGCCGCAGTGTGGACGGAGATACGATACGGAAAAAAATCGCATCTCCGTCGAGGTAAGAGACTAAAAAAAAGTTTCCCCCAACCCCCCCCCACCCCCACCCCCCACATAAAAGAAGCTAAAGAACACTAAAAACATACATTTAACACACACTAAAAAACAGAAGAGACAGACAGACTGTTGGCGAGGTATATCCTGAACAACAGATACAGTAGATGATGTTGGAGGAGATGCAAGTGATCATCACGGAGTGAGTTCTTTGCTGAAACCGTCTAAAACTCGCCCCATTCTCTGTTTTTTTTATTACGCTGTAGGAACATACAGATTGGCGGGGGGGTCACGAACCCTCAGTTGGGCTAACGGGTCACGTGGTGCGGGAGCGCGAGGTATAGTTGTGTCCGGCGCCAAACTGGGGAGATGAGATTAGATTATATTAGCTAGTTAAGTAGTGTGTGTCCGAAGTGAGTGCATTGCGTCTTGTCACGGTTTTTACTAAGAATAAAGTCTTTTGATAATAACGCTCGTTTTGGACTCACTACATTGGTGACCTCGAACGTAAGATCTGAAGCGACACGCAGAATGTTGCAGGTGGGAGCGAGCGCGGGCGAGGTTCACCTACCGCCATTCTGGGCCCATCAGCCGCACCTGTGGTTTGTGCAGGTGGAATCACAGTTCCATATTAAGAAGGTGGAGTGCGACCAGGAGAAGTTCCACCACCTGGTGAGCTGTCTGCAGGCGGAGGTGGCTGCGCGGGTCAGTCCATACCTGACCAGTCCGCCCCAATCGGAGCAGTTCGTGGGGCTCAAGAGGCTCCTACTGAGGACTTTCGGCTGGAGCCAGAACCAGCGGGCTCTGAAGCTCTTCCATTTACCAGAGCTGGGGCAGCGGCTACCATCGGAGTTGATGACCGAGATGCTGACCTTGGTGGGCGACCATCAGCCGTGTATGGTTTTTGAAGCGGCATTTCGGGAGAAACTACCCCGGGATGTCAGGCTAGTGTTGGCCGACGTCTCGTTTGAAGATCCGGTAGTGTTCGCCGAGAAAGCCGACGCGCTCGTCAGGGAGCGGCACACCCGAGACGACTCGGTTAATCGGGTCTCGAGGCCCAGTGGCAGTCGGTCGATCGGCCCAGAGAGCGACGCATCGGCCGCTATTTCGCAGTCAGCCCGCCAAGAAGGGGCTGCGGAACATGATTATTGGTCGCGGGCTCAAGCAACAGGGCCGAATAGGCGCGGCTGGTGTTTCTTCCATCGGCGGTGGGGCAGTGAGGCCCGAAGCTGCAGAGCCCCATGTTCGTTTCCGGGAAATGCCTGGGCCGATCGACTGTAGAGGCAGTCTCGATTGGCCGTAATTGCCGCCTCTACGTGACGGACCAAAGTACCAGGATCGTGTTTCTAGTGGATACGGGAGCGGTTGTGAATATTGTGCCCCCCTACGGCTGTGAAGTTCAAGCGGGGGGGAAGGGGCCGCCTCTAATTGCGGTGAACGGTAGCCCCATCCGCACTTATGGTAAAAGGGCTATGTCCCTGTCCTTCGAGTCCAGGACCTACCGTTGGGATTTCATCGTGGCGGATGTGGGCCAGGCCATTTTGGGTGCGGATTTTCTATTGGCGTTTTCGTTGGTCGTAGACGTCCGCGGTAGCGGCCTGCAGCCCTCGGCCCCTCCAAGTGCCGCCCCACCCAGTTCAGCGATCCAGGCCATCACCACGGCCCCGGTCAGTTCGATGCGGTCCTAGCGGATTTCCCGCAGCTCCTCGTTCAGCGGTTCGATGCACCTTTCGAGAAGCATGGGGTGGTGCATTTCATTCCGACCGAGGGGCCGCTGGTTTTTGCCCGGGCACGGCGCCTCCCACCCGACAAGCTGGCCATGGCTCAAGAGGAGTTCTTGAACTTGGAGAGGCTGGGAATTGTGCGGCCTTCAAGTAGTCCGTGGGCCTCCCCCTTGCATATGGTTTCCAAAGCATCTGGGGGGTGGAGACCATGTGGGGATTTCCGACGACTTAACGCGGCAACACGGCCGGACCGCTACCCGATTCCGCACATACAGGACTTCTCAGCTAGCCTGGAGGGGGCTACAATTTTTTCAAAGATCGATTTAGTGCGGGGATATCATCAGATCCCGGTCCACCGCCGGACATCCCAAAAACAACCCGAACGGAGTAATGGTAGCCGTCTTTGGGATGTCCGGCGGGTGGACCGGGATCTGATGATATCCCCGCACTAAATCGTTCTTCACTTCCTCCCTCTGGGCCGCGCTGGCACAGTTGTATGGGTCTCGTTTACAGCAGACCACTGTCTACCATCCCCAATCCAACGGGATGGTTGAGCGCTTCCATTGGCAGCTGAAGGCGTCCCTCTGTGCCCGACTGACCGGCCACGATTGGGCTGACCAGCTGCCTTGGGTCCTCCTCGGCATTCGTACGGCCCCAAAGGCCGAGCTAGGCACATCTTCGGCCAAGCTCGTCTACGGTTCGCCTCTGCGGGTGCCGGGTGACATTCTCCCTTCCGCCCCCGCCTTGCCGCCGCCCGTCACGTCGGTGTTGGGTTCCCTCCGGGCACGGGTGGGTTCTCTGGCTCCTGTCCCGACCTCCAGGCACGGAAGCACGGCAGTCCACGTCCCGTCGGACTTGCGGGACTGCGATTTTGTGTTCCTTCGGAAAGATTCCCACCGCCCCCCTCTTCGGCCGGTTTATCAGGGCCCGTTCCAGGTGCTTAAAAGAGGGGCTGTCACTTTCACCTTGCAGGTGGGTAATCGCCAGGAGCTCGTTTCGGTATCCCGGCTCAAACCGGCCCATTTGGACAAGGACCTCCCCGTGTCGGTGGCCCAGCCGCCGCGCAGGGGCCGGCCTATGGCCGCCCCACTGGTCCCGCCAGCGGCGCCTTGTTTGCCACCTGTCGGTCCCCCGCCATCTATGGTTGGGCCCGGGCCCCCGTTCCCGATCAAGCGCTCTCCGTCGCCTACACCCTCCGCTTCCGTGGCCCCTCCATCGCCTCCGGCGGCGTCGGCCTCCCCGCCTCCCGTCACATTGGCGGTATCGGGTTCTCCCCTCCGTACGCGTTCCGGGAGGGAGGTCCGGGCGCCCGTGAGGTATGGTTTTGAGGATTCTGGGGGGGGGGGGGGGGGGGGGTCATGTAGGGACATACAGATTGGCGGGGGGGTCTCGAACCCTCGGTTGGGCTAACGGGTCACGTGGTGCGGGAGTGCGAGGTATAGTTGTGTCTGGCGCCAAACTGGGGAGATGAGATTAGATTATATTAGCTAGTTAAGTAGTGTGTGTCCGAAGTGAGTGCATTGCACCTTCTCACGGTTTTTACTAAGAATAAAGTCTTTTGATAATAACGCTCGTTTTGGACTCACTACAACGCTTTGATACTTTCCCAGCTCGGAATATTTATCCTCTAACCTCTTAAAAATACAGCCATCTGTCTTCACAATCCCCTATGGAGAAAGCATTTCCTACTTCAACAAACCTGCAATAAAACATTTCTCTGACCTTGCTCCTTACCCTTGGTGATGGATTTAAATTGCTGTCCTCTGTCAGCGGCTGGAGTAAATACTCTTCCACGTTCCCATTATCAAAGCCCTTCAAATTTTACAAACTTCAATTAAATCTTCTTTTAGACCTTTTGAGTGCATATTTTGAGAATGACAGAACAATGAAAGACTGCAATGAATCCTAACTCACTTATCGATAGAACTGCTTTAAGCAAATGGTTGCTGCGATTTAAGCACCATAATTGATAGTGAAGTCCCGATACCAACAGGCTTCAATCAGTCATTTATTAAACAATAGACCGTGAACCCTCTCCTACCCCTGCCCCTCTCCCCCCTCCCTCCTCCACCCACTCCCCCTCCTTCCCCCTCCCCTCCCCTCTCCTGTCCTCCTCCTCCCCCCTTCCCCCCCCAGTCCATCCCCCTCAACTCCCCTTATCCCCCCTCCACCCTCTCCCTCCCCCTCCCTCCCCCCTCCACCCCCTCCCTCCCCCCTCCACCCCCTCCCTCCCCCTCCCTCCCCCTCCCTCCCCCCTCCACCCCCTCCCTCCCCCCTCCACCCCCTCCCTCTCCCTCCCTCCCCCCTCCACCCCCTCCCTCCCCCTCCCTCCCCCCTCCACCCCCTCCCTCCCCCCTCCACCCCCTCCCTCCCCCTCCCTCCCCCCTCCACCCCCTCCCTCCCCCTCCCTCCCCCCTCCACCCCCTCCCTCTCCCTCCCTCCCCCCTCCACCCCCTCCCTCTCCCTCCCTCCCCCCTCCACCCCCTCCCTCTCCCTCCCTCCCCCCTCCACCCCCTCCCTCCCCCTCCCTCCCCCCTCCACCCCCTCCCTCTCCCTCCCTCCCCCCTCCACCCCCTCCCTCCCTCCCCCTCCACCCCCTCCCTCCCTCCCCCCTCCACCCCCTCCCTCCCCCTCCCTCCCAAGGAGATAGATTTAAACTTATGTGAATAACTTAAAAAATATAACACCTATTTCAATGAAACTTCTTCCATTAGCACCAAAGGGACGACGGTGAGTAAGGTGGGCCTAAAATTGTCGCGCTATCGTGTACCGTTTTGGCTGTAGTTCAGGAACAAACAAACAAACAAACAAACGAGAGTTTATGATAACATGCAATAGCAGGAAAATATAGCTTGGGCAAAGAAACAGACTCATGCAGGTGGAAGGAGAGTTAGAGGGACTCCTTGCTGGACAGTCAGTATTATGAGTGACTTTTAGTAATTGAGGGTCCCTTGGTTGAGGTAACTTAGTTTAATTTAGTTTAGTTTATTGTCACAGGTATAATGAAAAGCTTTTGTTGCGTGCTAACCAGTCAGCGGAAAGACAAGACATGATTACAATTGAGCCATCTCCAGTGTACAGATACATAATATCTGTTTATTAATTGCACGAATATCAAGAACGATCCCAGGAATGAGCAGGTTAACCTATGATGAACGTTTGTTGATACTGGGCCTGTACTCGCTGGGGTTTAGAAGAATGAGGGGGGACCTCATTGAAACATACTGATTAGTGGAAGGCTTGGATAGAGTGGATGTGAAGAGAACAACCCACGACAACTGAAGTCAACCTACGTCTACCCACGACCAGCTACGACAAGCAACGACCCTGTCGGCGACAACTGAAGACAACTGAAGACAATTCACGTCATTTTGGCCTCCGGTTTTGTCGCCGGTTGACGTAGGTAGTCGCCAATGGAATTCACCAAAGTCAGCACCGGCGACAACCTACGTCACCTGGCGATAACCTGGTGACAACCTACGACAGCGCCTACGTCAGGAGACGTCAAGCTACCATCATTGGCGTCAAACCAACAGTCGCCAAAATTTTTTCAACATTTCAAAATCCAGCAGCGACCAGAAAAACGCTACGACTATTTGGAGACGACTCACGGCCGTACAGGGAATACCCCGGCAACCGTGTGGAGACAGCCTCGTCGCCTGTAGTCGCCTAAACAATCACGTACGTGGGACAGGCGTTTATATAGAAGCTTAGGACGGCTTTCTATAAATTGGTAGGATGATTAGGCCGGATAACAACTTTGAGGCATTGCTGTCTTTGAGGCAGCCACAGAAGGCTGTGGAGACCAAGTCAATGGTTATTTTTTAAGGCAGAGATGGATAGATTCTTGATTAGTATGGGTGTCCGGGGTTACGGGGAGAAGGCGGGAGAATGGGGTTAGGAGGAAGAGATAGATCAGCCATGATTGAATGGCGGAGTAGACTTGATGGGCCGAATGGCCTAATTCTGCTCCTATCCTTTATGAACTTATGAACTAATGGTGGGGATTATAATGTGAATTAGTCAAACAGTAATGGGGACTTGCACAAGCTATCCTGTCCAAGCCAAGCAGGTGTAGATGCTTTTGTGGTCTTTTTATTAGATGTCTGTTTAAGTGATTCTGATGCACCAAAACCTTCAGATGTTCAGTATAAAATATCACGCCATTAGCGTGTAGATAGAAACAAATGCATGTTTCCAGTACACGCTGTTGCCAGTGTGGGTCTTCTTTATTTTACAAAAGTACACTACGCGTACTCACACATATTCATGAGACTGATAAGATAATGAATATATCACATGACACAAATCATACCATTCTCGTACTCAGTTCCTAAAGTTGTTGTTGTTCGTCCTTCGGGTTGGAAGATGACCATGACTTCTCTTTCAGTTGGAGGATTGGTGACTGTGGGTCCGGAAGTGACTGGTGAGGCCAATCCGGGCCCGGAAGGCATCCCACACGTAGGACACAAGTGGATGGGTGCTGCAGTGGAAGTGGAGGTAGCCCGGGCCTTGCGCGCGGTGCGTTTCCTCTGGGCCTCTGCAGTGCGTCTGATCTCTGCTGCACGGGCTCCTGTGGTGAGCATGCTACGCCAGGTTGGACGGTCCAGAGCAAGAGACTCCCAAGTGCTGAGGTTGATGTCCAAGTCTTTGAGGGACACTTTGAGGCAGTCCTTAAACCGTTTCTTCTGTCCTCCTACTGAGCGCTTGCCCTGACGCAGTTCTCCATACAGAAGCTGTTTTGGCAGTCGACTCTCGGGCATTCTGACGACATGGCCTGCCCATCTGGCTTGGGCTTTCCGTAGGAGGGTGCGGACGCTGGGGATTCCGGCCCGTTCAAAGACCTCTGTGTTGGGAATTTTGTCCTGCCACCTGATGTGAAGGAGTCTACGTAGGCAGCTCAAGTGAAAGTGGTTGAGCTGTTTGGCATGTCTGCTGTAGACAGTCCAGGTCTCACTGGTATAGAGAAGAGTGGTGAGTACCACTGCACGGTAGACCTTCAGCTTGGTGGTAAGGCTGAGTCCTCTCCGCTCCCAAACATTCCCACGGAGTCGCCCAAAGGCAGCGCTGGCCTTGGCAATCCTGTTGTTGACCTCAGCATCAATGTTCACCACTCGCGAGAGTGTACTGCCCAGATAGGTAAAGCTGTCGACTGCCTGTAGGTTCTGCCCCTTCACCGTGATGTGTGGTTCCTGGTAGGGCTTTCCAGGCGCTGGCTGGTACATAACTTCAGTCTTTTTGGTGCTAATGGAGAGACCAAAGTTGTCACAGGCCTGTGAGAAACAGTCCATTTCATGCTGCATCTTCTGCTCTGTGCTGGTGTTGAGGGTGCAGTTATCAGCAAACAAGAAATCTCTGATGATGGTCTCCTTCACCTTTGTAACAGCTTGCAGGCACCTGAGGTTGAACAGCCTGCTGTCAGTCCTCTACCTGATGTATATTCCATCCTGGCAGTCACGGAAGGCATTGGTCAGCATGGCAGAGAAGACCATGGTGAAGTGTGTAGGGGCAAGAACACAACCTTGCTTCACGCCGTTTGTCACTGGAAAGGCTTCCGACTCGTCTCCATCATCTAGCGCTTTCACCATCATGCCGTCATGGAACTGCCGGACAATCGTGATGAACTTGCTGGGACAGCCAAACTTCTGCATTACCTTCCACAAGCCATCTCTGCTGACAGTGTCAAAGGCCTTTGTCAGATTGACGAAGGTCACGAACAGGTCGCTGTGCTGCTCTTGGCATTTTTCCTGGAGTTGGCGTGCAGCAAATATCATGTCGACAGTTAACGTCCATCACGGAAACCGCACTGGCTTTCTGGAAGGAGACCCTGCTCAAGGTGTTGGATGAGACGGTTGAGCAGGATGCGAGCCAAGATCTTCCCAGCTATGGACAGGAGGGAAATGCCTCGATGATTGTCGCAAGACTGGCGGTTGCCTTTCCTCTTGTCGATGTGGACTATGCTGGCATCTTTCAGCTGTTGTGGGACCTTCCCTTCATTCCACATGGACTGGAAGTGTTCAGTCAGCTTCTGCATCATGACAGGGCCTCCTGCTTTGTACACTTCAGCAGCTATTGCATCTGATCCTGGTGCTTTGCCACAGGAAAGTTGCTTGATGGCCTTTGTGTCCTTCTTCTTCTGTCGGGAGGTTGTCACGGTCCTGGTTGATCTCCATCTGAGGTAGGCGAGTGATGGCCTCGTCGTTGATATTAGCAGGGCGATTGAGGACCTGGTTGAAATGTTCAGCCCATCTCTCCAGAATCTGCTTCTTCTCTGTCAGCAACTGGGTCCCGTCTGCACTGAGGAGGGGAGAGGAGCCAGAGGACTGGGGTCCATACACAGCCTTCAATGAATCGTAGAATCGCTTGGTGTCGTGACTCTCTGCGTAGCCCTGGATTTCATTGGCCTTCTTGCTATACCATGCGTCCTGCATCTCACGGAGTTTCTTCTGTACCTTTTGTCTTGCGCTGGCAAAGGCATCTTTCTTTGCTTGTGATGTGAGATCGTTCTGGTGTGCTCTGAACAGTTGGTGTTTCTCTGATAGCAGTGCCTGTATCTCTTCATGGTTCTCGTCGAATCAGTCCTGGTTTCTGCGGGATGCTGGCCCGAGGTGTTCGAGGGCGATGGAGTAGACAGCATCTCTAAAGGCCACCCACCGTTCGTCAGTGCTGTCCTGGTCATCATGGGGTGTGTTCATCAGCTTAAGTTACAGTTACCATTATATACACTATTATAGTCACTACACTCTGCTCTACCCTTAGAAAAGATGGATGTCTATGAAAGTGCTAATCAAGAATAATTCTGAATCTGGTTCATTTGGAAGGTTGACACTAGTCAGATATTAAAAGATTGGATGAGATGGTGCTGAGTTAGTCAGCAGTTTCAGAGGGAATCATTGGCTGGCTTTTGCAATAAGCTCAGTGTGTTCTGCACTTCTGTGTAAGTAACCCACCTGCGGTCAGATGCAACTGTGATCTAACCTCCAGCTCCATCCCCTCGGCTCATCGTACACCTTCAGAGACATCTCAATCTTACTGATTGCTATGATCCAGCTACAATCGATGTCATTGATCGATCAAAGTGTTTTTAAGTACTTTTATTTTCTGAATTTTAATAAGATTTTTTGATGTTTTTGATGATAAGATTTTGATTTATTATCCAAATCAGTTTCCGCAGCTTGTGAAGGAAGGAACAGCAGATGTTGGTTGAAACCGCTGGGGCTGTGCATGGCAGCCTCGCCAACAGCCTGTCTCATCCCTTTCTTCTTTTGTTGCTTTGGGTCTATTTTTATTTGTATGTTTTAGTGTATCTTTAGTTTTTGTTTTATGTGGGGGGTGGGGAGGGTTGGAGGAAGCTTTTTTAAATCTCTTTCCTCGACGGAGATGCGACTTTTTCTGTATCGTATCTCTGTCCGCACTGCGGACTTAACATCGTGGAGCTGGCGGTCCCTTTGTTAGGGGTTGACTGCGGGAGCTCCAACCGCAGGAGCTTCGATCGCCCCGATACGGGAGCTTTGATCGCCGACTGCGGAAGTTGCGATCGCTCCGACCGCGGGAAAAAAGGAGGAAAGAAGGTGCAAGTTATTTGCCTTCCATCACAGTGGGGAATGTGAGGTCGCCGGAAAACAAGATGGCCGTGCAGCCTGCGCTGGTGGGGACTCGGAGGGAGTGCCGTGAGTGCAGTGTTTGCGGGGACATGACTCCATGAGGACGTCCCGGAGTCTGGTGCGAGTGCGGACGGCTTTCTGACTGTTCGGGCGGACAGGGACTGCAGAGAGAGTGACAGCGGTCAGTAAACTCTGGTCACATCACGGTGAAGGAGCGCGTTTGTGGCCCGGACATTGAACTGATGGCTGTGTGCCCTGGGGATTCTCACACGACGCTGTGGCAGCCATTTATGGTTAATCTTTATGTAGTTATGTATCTTGTTGCTTTTAATGTATGACTGTATGGAAAATCAAATTTCACTGTACCTTGGTACACGTGACAATAAAGGACAATATTGAACCATTGAACCACTGAAGATAGACTAAAAAGCAGGAGTAACTCAGCAGGACAGGCAGCATCACTGGATAGAAGGAATGGGTGATGTTTCGGGTCAAAACCCTTCTTCAGACTAGTTAGGATGGGGAAATGAGGACTCCTTCCTTCTCTCCAGAGATGCTGCCTGGCCCGCTGAGTTACTCCAGCTTTTTGTGTCTATCAGCAGTTTGTAACTAGGTCTCAGGATGTAAGGCTTAGAGGCCATAATTCCTTTCGTAGGCTGATCTCCTGATGGGTGCAATCATGTAATTGAGTCCATGTGCCCGTACAAAGTAAGATTAGTCACAAAAAGCTGGAGTAAGTCAGCGGGACAGGCAGCATCTCTGGACAGAAGGAATGGGTGACATTTTGGGTCGAGATCCTTCTTCAGCCTAAAACGTCACCCATTCCTTCTCTCCAGAGATGCTGCCTGTCCCGCTGAGTTACTCCACCATTTTGTGTCTATCCTCGGTGTAAACCAGCATCTGCAGTTCCTTCCTACACAAAAGTAAGAGTAGTTATGGATTATTATGGAAAGTGAGAGCAGACAGTGGATCGAATTGAATACGATTTAAAAACAGAAAATGCTGCAAAGAGCAGTCATGTCAGGGCCACATCCATAGAAAGATGTGGCCTGGCATCTGTATTTCACTTCAGATTCCCAGCTCATGCATTTTTTGATTTTCATTTTACATTTTTATTTCATGTTTTCTTTGACTCACAAAAGAAATGCAAAGGTGGCGGAGTTACAATACTGTGGCTTTGTTAGGCCTGAACCTTTTCTCCGTATCTGATCTACTTTATCTTGAAATGCATGCCATAATAAAATATCCAAATGTATTCTTTTAAAATGTCCTTTTGCAATCTGAGAACAGAGAGAAAAGCAGGTGGCTTGGCATTGGGAGCAATCCTGCTGGTGATCTGACCAAAACTTTAAATCTGCTTTTGAGATAACTACCAGTTTTTCATCCTTTTTAATCACAATGCCTCTTATGAATTTGCAATGGTTTACAGCCGCCACGGTTTACATACAAAGAAATAGATTAATATGCAGCACAGAAGCAAGTTAGTTATCCCAAAGAACTAGTGTTCACATTGTGGACTTCTCTGTACTGGGAAGAACATGCATCTGCATTTAAAATAGATGCAAAAAGCTGGAGTAACTCAGCTGGTCAGCCAGCATCTCTGGAGAAAAGGAACAGGTGACGTTTCGGGTCGATACCCTTCTTCAGTCTGAAGAAGTCTCCAGAGATGCTGTTTGACCCGCTGAGTCACTTTTTGTGTTTATCTTTGGTTTAAACCAGCATCTGCAGTTCCTTCAGTGCTTCTGTCTGAACCTCAGCATCTGCTTATTTGCTACTTTAACTCTCTGTTCAATCCCCACTGTGCCCTCAGTTTCAACACTGAGCTCAAAGGGAACATTAATAACATGCTATCCTTTGAGTCAGTTCAGCCTTCATGATTTGAGATTGAATATAAGAACAGAAGAAGGGGAACATAAAACTACAAGAAAACAGAAGGAGGAGTCGGCCATAAGGCCTTCAAGCTCATCCTGCTACTGCATATAATCATTGGTGATTTGTTCAGGGCTTGTCTCCTCGTTTATGCCATTTCTTCAGATCACTTTGTTCCTCAATCTATCAAATATTTATCCACTTCCATTTTAAATACCGTACTTCTAATGATCTAAGCTTCTACTACCCACAGGGGCGGAGAATTCAGAGATTCACCACCCTCTGGAAGAAGTAAAATTCTACGAACTTTATTTTAAAATGAGGCATGCACTGGAACACTTAGATCTTCCTGAACTTTGCCCATGTGCATTCTCTCTCCAGTTAGATAACAATCTGCCCTTTCCAAAATGCATGACGTTACACTTCTCTGCGCAAGACTCCATTTGCCAGTCTTTTGGCCACTCTCTCATCTTGCACTGTCACAGAATCGTTATCACAACATGCCTTTTCACCAACCTTTGTACCATCCGCAAATGTGGAAACCTCACATGAGGCCCAACACAAATTGGAGGAACAGCACCTCATGTTTTGCCTGGGCAGCTTACAACCCAGTGGTATGAATATTGATTTCTCTCATTTCAAGTAACCCTTGTGTGCCCTCTCTCTCCATCCCTCCCCACCCTAATTCTCCTACTAATTTCACTGTCCTCCTGATTAATTTGGCCGTTTGAACGCCTTCTTGTCACCTCCCCCTCAGTTGACAATGAACCATTCCACATTTGCTTGATTCCTTGATCAACATCTGCTTTGATCTGTCTTTTTCACACCTTACCCTTCCACGTCTCTCGTCTCCCTCTCCCTTGACTCTCAGTCTGAAGAAAGGTCCCGACCTGAAACGTCACCCATTCCTTCTCTCCGGAGATGCTGCCTGACCCGCTGAGTTACTCCAGCATTTTGTGTCTATCTTCGGCGTAAACCAGCATCTGCAGTTCCTTCCTGCACATAATCTTGCTTCCTCTTTGATGTAAATAGTGAAGAATTGTGGACCAAGAACCAATCCCGGAGGTTCCGATGTACTCCCCTCGATATCTCCTGCAGTCTGGAAAGCCCAACTCTTCTGCCCATCTATCCCAACTCTATTTACTATGTGACAGACAGTTTTCAATCCATTCTGACATGCTTCCTCTAATACCATGGACTTTATGTAGCAGCTTCCTAAGTGGCACCTTGCCAAATGCCTTTTGGATATCTAAATACAATACATCTACATCTATATTTATATTTACATCTACATCAAAGGCGATTTACCTTTTATAAAACCATGTTGTCTAGAATTAATCATATTTGGAGTTTTCTAAATGATTAGCTATTTCCTCTTTGATTATTGACTCCAGCATCTTGCCAATGACACGATACGATACGATACGATAGAACTTTATTTAACCCAGGAGGGAAATTGGTCTGCCAACAGTGATAAAACACAACAGGATACTGTACATGAAACATGAAATTAAAGTGATGAGTGGAAAGTCCAGGATTGGGGATGTGTAAAGATTGGGGGGGGGGGGGGGGGTCAGTCTACCCCATGACAGATGGGGGAGGAGTTGTACAGTTTGATAGCCACAGGGAAGAAGGATCTCCTGTGGTGTTCTGTGCTGCATCTTGGTGGAACCAGTCTGTTGCTGAAGGTGCTCCTCGGGCTGACCAATGTGTCATGGAGGAGGTGAGCTGTATTAGCAATTAAACTAATTGGCCTGTAGTTTCTTGCTTGCTGCTTTTTTTTTTGAACAAGGGAGTCAGATTGACTCTTTGCCAATCTTCAGGCACTAGCAAGTTATAAAAGTTAATCATGAATTTGGCTTCTTTCTCATGGAATCCTTATTTACCCCGTCCACCTTAGACAGTTCCTCCTTCAAGCTGTTATAATGACCCTTTTTTGAACCTGAAGACACTGATTGTGGACCTGTACTGTTCATTGTCAGACTGCACTTGGAATTCTATCGCATTGTCACAATCCCTGAGGGGAGATTCAACCACAACATCCCTTATTAATCCTTCCTCATTACAGAAAGACCAAATCTAATAGAATCATTTCCCAGGGTAGATTTCTCAACGTACCACTGGCAGAAACAATCCCTTTTGCATTGCACACATTCTTCTGGTGTGCCACTTTGGTTTGCCTAATGAACATGTAGATTAATATCTTCCACAATACTTGCAGTTCCTTTCAGATGTGCCCTTGATATTTCCACATTCTTTCTCCCACCCGTGTCATCATTCCCCTACAATTTATGATTCCAACCAAAGCCGACTCTGCATGACTAACCACAGCCTTTATAATATGACTCAGCACTGCTCCGATATCTCCTTCAATTAATAGCACCAGCCCCCACTTCTCTTCTCCATTTGCCTTTTTCTTTTGGAGCAGTAAATTATCCTGAATCCTGAGCAGCCAGCTCTAGTCAGCCTGCGCCCGTGTTTCTGCAATAGCTGTTACATGATGTTCATGCATTTTATCTGCACCTTCTACTTATTTTAGACCAGAAGACCCTAGGAGCAGAATTAGGCCATTCAGCCCATCAAGTCTACTCCGCCAATCAGTCATGGCAGATCTGTTTTACCCTCGCGATCCTATTCTCCTGCTTCCTCCCCGTGACCTTTGATACCCTTACTAATCAAGAACCTGTCAATCACGTCTTTGAAAATACCCAATGTTTTGATATCCACTGCTGCCTCTGGCAATGAATAATCACCCACCGGCTTCAGAAATTCCTCTTCATCTCCACTCTAAAGGCATGTCTTTTCATTCTCAGACCGTACCCTCTGCTTCCAGACTCTTCCATTACTGGAAACGTCCTTTCCACATCCACTTTATTTCAGCCTTTGCTAGGTTTGTCTGGTAGGTTTCAATGAGGTCCCCCTCTATCCATCTCAAGTCCAGCGAGTACATGCCCAGAGACTTCAAACGCTCCTCTTACGTTAACCCAATCATTTTTGGGATCGCTCTTGTAAACCACCTCTGGGCCCTTTCCAATGTCAGCACATCCTTCCTCAGATATGGGGCCCAAAACTGTTCACAATGTTCCAAATGTTCCTCATCAGGGCCTTGTAAAGCCTCAGCATTAAGCCCCTGTCCCACTTAGGTGATTTTTTAGGCAACTTTAGGCGACGAGGCTGTCTCCACACGGTTGCCGGGGTGTCACCTGTACGGCCGTGAGTCGTCTCCAAAGAGTCGTAGCGTTTTTCTGGTCGCCGCTGGATTTTGAAATGTTTAAACATTTTCGGCAACTGTTGGTTTGACGCCAATGATGGTAGCTTGACGTCTCCTGACGTAGGCGCTGTCGTAGGTTGTCACCAGGTTGTCGCCAGGTTGTCGCCAGGTGACGTAGGTTGTCGCCGGTGCTGACTTCGTTGAATTCCAATGATGACTACCTACGTCAACCGGCGACAGGTACCGGCGTCAAAGCTGGAGGCCAAAATGACGTGAATTGTCTTCAGTTGTCGACACGGTCGTAGCTTGTCGTAGCTTGTCGCGGGTAGACATAGGGTGACTTTGGTTGTTGTAGGTTGCCACCTGTATGGTCGTAGGTTGTCGTAGGTGCGGTCGTAGGTGGACGTCCTAAGTCGCGACGATTGGGTTGCTGGTTGTCGGTAGCTTGCCTTAGCTTGGCGTTGACTAGGTGGTAGGTTGTTGTAGCTTGTCGTAGACATTGTCGTAGGGGGGTCCAGTCGCCGTTTTTTCGGCGACCTGCTACGACTATGACAGTCGCCTAAAAAAACGCCTAAGTGGGACAGGCCCCTAACATCCTTGCTTTTATATTCCAGTCCCCTCGAAATGAATTGTAGCATTGCATTTGCCTTCCTTCCCACTGACTCAACCTGCAAATGAACCTTTTGAGAATCCTGCACCAGCACTCCCAAGTCCCTTTGCACCTCAGATTTCTGAATCATCTCCCCGTTTAGAAAGTAGTCTGCACCTTTATTCCTTTTACCAAAGTTCATGACCAAACACTTTGCCCAGCTGTATTCCATCTGCCACTTCTTTGCCCACTCTCCTAACCTATCCAAGGTTTTGCAGACTTCTTGCTTCTTCAACTCTACCTGCCCCTCCATCTAACTTTATATCATCTGCAAACTTGGCCACAAAGCCTTCAGTTCCCTCATCCAGATCATTAACATGATACATGAAAAGTAGCACACCTGACTTTTAGGTCTAAAGTCCAAATTGGCATGTAACAAAGATAATGCTACGGTGGTTATGGGAGATTTCAACATGCAGGTAGACTGGGAAAATCAGGTTGGTACTGGACCCCAAGAAAGGGAGTTTGTAGAGTGCCTCCGAGATGGATTCTTAGAGCAGCTTGTACTGGAGTCTACCAGGGAGAAGGCAATTCTGGATTTAGTGTTGTGCAATGTGTGATGTATATATGCAACAATATGGTAAAGCTGCTATGTGATGTATACGTGCAACAATATGGTAAAGCTCTGCCTGTGCATTGCGAAAATCACAGAGTTAAAATGCCGATCTTGTGTCCAGACCTGTGTTTTTTGGTCTTCCACTCAATGCGTGCTTTAGAGAATGATACTGAGTAGAACGTATCATTAATTGGCGACGAGGATAAACTTGTTTTGAAGTTTCGCCTGGTGACTTGCTGTTGTGGCTACCATGGCTACTTTTGGCTCAATAGGGGAATTTGATGATGCACATGGCGGCTGGGTACAGTACGCCGAGCACATTGAACATTACTTCCTCGCCAACGACATTACAGATGCGGGAAGAAGAGGGCCATCTTGCTTTCCGTGTGTGGAGGACCAACGTACAGACTTATCTCGAGTTTACTTGCTCCACAGAAACCTGGGCAAGTGGAATATTCTGAGATTGTGTGAACAGTCACAAATCACAAGGTCCCGAAACCGTCGGTCATCGTCCAGCGTTACAAACTCAACTCTCGTCATCGTCAACCGGGTGAGTCAGTTGCTGATTATGTGGCCGAGTTACGTCACCTCGCTGAACATTGTGCTTATGGTTCGAATCTCAATGAAATGTTACGTGATCGTTTGGTGTGTGGGATTGATGACGACCGCATTCAGCGTCGATTATTGTCGGACGCCACGCTGGATTTCGACAAGGCACTCGGTATCGCCACCGCTATAGAGACTGCAGACCGCAACACGGCTGATCCCCGTGACAGGAAACAAAAGCCAAGCGAAGCGATAAACAAAATCGCAAAATCAAGGGGGCCTCACAGTGGTCAGCCCAAGCGGGGAACCGTAAGAGGATCTTTGTGTTATCGCTGTGGTGGCTCTCCCCACGCTGACCCGAACGACTGTCCAGCAAAACAGGTGGATTGTTGCAACTGCGGGGAAAAAGGGCATTTCTCACGGGTGTGCAGGTCGAGTGGGAAAAATGCTCAGAGTGGAAGGAAAAAACAGCAGAGGAAGCAGTCAGCCAGAAAAACGGGAAAGTGCATGATCCGGGTATTGTGAAGATGAAAGCGATCGCTAGAAGTTGTGTGTGGTGGCCTGGAATCGATAAGGACTTAGAGCACAAAGTCCGAGCGTGTTCAGAATGCCAAATGTGTCAGCGGGATCCGCCCAAAGCACCGGTGCATTCATGGGAGCATCCTCGTCAACCGTGGTCACGAGTTCATGTTGATTATGCCGGCAGGTAAAGATGTTGCTTGTTCTCATCGACGCATATTCAAAGTGGATTGAAGTGCATATCACACGTGAATCAACCAGTGACGTCACTATCGACAAGCTTCGCTTCGTGTTCGCGACACATGGCTTTCCACATACACTGGTTTCTGATAACAGCCCATGTTTCGCTAGCGAAAAGTTCGCAAAGTTCATGAAAGAGAATGGCATTCGTCATGTCAAAAGTGCGCCATACCATGCAGCAACCAATGGTCTCGCAGAGCGCGCCGTGCAGACGGTGAAGGCAGCGCTCCGCAAGATGTCGTGACCGCTGCAAACGCGTGTCGCTCGATTCCTCATCTCGTATCGTTCTACGCCGCAAACTTCTACAATGCAAACGCCGGCTGAAATGCTGATGAAAAGGAAAATTCGCACGTGTTTCAACATCGCGGTGCCAGATGAAAGAGTGACCATTGGTGACAAACAATTCTCGCAAAGGTTGCACCACGATTCGTGCCCAGCTCGAGAATTTGAGGAGGGAGAGAACATGCTAGTGTGCAACTACGCGAGAGGGGAGAAATGGGTACCAGGACGCATCACAAAGAAGCTAGGTCCTGTCTCGTACCAGGTCGAGGTTCAGGTCCACGGTGTAGAAATTTGGAATCGTCAGGCAGACCAGATTCTGAAACGCGAAATCGACTTTCCCACAAACAACGAAAGGGGAAAAATCTACAGAAGGGAACTAAAAAGGCAATAGGGGAGAAACTATGAAGTACGAAGGTAAGCTAGCCAAGAATATAAAGGAGGATAGTAAAAGCTTCTTTACGTATGTGAAGAGGAAAAAAATAGTTAAGACAAATGTGAGTCCCTTGAAGACAGAAACAGGTAAATTTATTATGGGGAACAAGGAAATGGTAGACGAGTTGAACAGGTACATTGGTTCTGTCTTCACTAAGGAAGACACAAACAATCTCCCAGATGTACTAGGGGACAGAGGATCTAGGGTGATGGAGGAACTGAAGGAAATTCACATTAGTCAGGAAATGGTGTTGGGTAGACTGATGGGACTAAATCCCCTGGGCCTGATGGTCTGCATCCCAGGGTCCTCAAGGAGGTGGCTCTAGAAATTGTGGATGCATTGGTGATCATTTTCCAATGTTCTATAGATTCAGGATCAGTTCGTGTGGATTGGAGGGTAGCTAATGTCATCTCACTTTTCAAGAAAGGAGGGAGAGAGAAAGCCGGGAATTATTGACCAGTTCGCCTGACATCAGTGGTGGGGAACATGCTGGAATTGATTATTTAAGATGTAATAGCGGCACATTTGGATAGCAGTAACAGGATTTAAGAGGGGAAATCATGCTTGAAAAATCTTCTGGAGTTTTTGAGGATGTGACAAGTAAAATGGACAAGGGAGAGCCAGTGAATGTAGTGTACCTGGACTTTCAGAAAGCCTTTGATGAGGTCCCACATGGGAGATTAGTGCAAAATTAGAGCACATGATATTGAGGGTAGGGTATTGACATGGATAGAAAATTGGTTGGCAGACAGGAAACAAAGAGTAGGGATTAACGAGTCCCTTTCAGAATGGCAGGCAGTGACTAGTGGGGTACCGCAAGGCTTGGTGCTGGGACCGCAGCTATTTACAATATACATTAATGATGTAGATGAAGGAATTAAAAGTAACATTAGCAAATTTGAAGATTACACAAAGCTGGGTGGTAGTGTGAACTGTGAGGAGGATGCTATGAGGATGCAGGGTGACTTGGACAGGTTGTGTGAGTGGGCAGATGCATGGCAGATGCAGTATAATGTGGATAAATGTGATAAATATCCACTTTGGTGGCAAGAACGGGAAGGCAGCTTATTATCTGAATGGTGTCAGGTTCGGAAAAGGGGAAGTACAACAAGACCTGGGTGTCCTAGTGCATCAGTCACTGAAAGTAAACATGCAGGTACAGCAGGCAGTGAAGAAAGCTAATGGCATGTTGGCCTTCATAACGAGAGGAGTTGAGTATAGGAGCAAAGAGGTCCTTTTGCAATTGCACAGGGCCCTGGTGAGACAACACCTGGAGTATTATACGCAGTTTTGGTCCCCTAATTTAAGGAAAGACATTTGTGCTATTGAGGGAGTGCAGCGTAGGTTCACGAGGTTACTTCTCGGGATGGCGGGACTGTCATATGATGAAAGAATGGAATGACTAGGCTTGTATTCACTGTAATTTAGAAGGATGAGAGGGGATCTTATAGAAACATATACAATTATTAAGGGATTGGACACTCTAGATGCAGGAAACATGTTCCCGATGTTGGGGGAGTCCAGAACCAGGGGTCACAGTTGAAGAATAAGGGGTAGGCCATTTAGAATTGAGATGAGGAAAAACTTTTTCACACAGAGAGTTGTGAATTTGTGGAATTCTCTGCCACAGAAGGCTGTGGAGGCCGATTCACTGGATGCAATCAAAAGAGAGTTGGACAGAGCTCTTGGGGCTAGTGGAATCAAGGGAAATGGGGAGAAGGCAGGAACGGGGTACTGATTGTGGATGATCAGCCATGATCAAATTGAATGGCGGTGCTGGCTAGAAGGGCCGAATGGCCTCCTCCTGCACCTATTGTCTATGTATCTAAGTGTCTAACGTACAAACTCCATACAGTCAGCATCCGTAGTCTGGATCGAACGCGGGTCTCTGGCGCTGCAAGCGCTGTAAGGCAGCAACTCTACCGCTGTGCCCAAGAAAGCAGATGGCATGGTTCTCTTCAGAGGTGGGATCGTGAGTGAGCACAGAGGAGATTAGCTAGATTGTTGCCTAGATGTGGTAGCTGATTGAGAATGCACCCTTGCAGGGCACTGGGGTTACTACTTGGGCAGATGATACTAAACTTGAGATGATGCAGATAACATTGAGGAAGAATTCAGCCTCACTCTGGAACACATTGCAACACCAGCGTAATTCCGGCTTTGTGACAAATAAATGTTAATATGAACTTTTTAGGTGATATACATTGACAGAGAAAACAAACCTCATCCGTACCTTTAAAATAAGAGAAATAAATGGGATAGTGGAGCAAAAGAATCAAGCTGACTGTTTCGTGAATGACCTGTTTCATTCTTTCTACAGTAACTGAAGTGATGTAGTTATTTCTGAAGTCAAGTACTGAAGTGAAGTAGTGCTATTTTCCTGTCGTTCCTTCTGAGTTTATGGTTTTATGACAATTTCTAGCTCAATATTCTATTCGGATAAATGATATTAGCATATGTGGAAATCCCCAATCATTAATCATTTTGATTTTCAATAAATAGCAGCAATGAAAATTAAAATAATCCAAATGTTAACATTATATGTCTGAATTAAACAAATTCAGAAAAATGTACTCATTAGTCAAGCATTTATCCTCATAGATTCATACAGAGTGCAAAGAGGTCCCTCAGCCCAACTTGCCCATGCCAATGTACATGTAGCATCTACAGCAGTCCCACCTAACTGCACTTGCCCCATATCCCTCTAAATCCATCCTATCCATGTACCTGTCTAAATATTTCTTAAACATTGCATACTTACCTCATTTATTCACAAAATGCTGGAGTAACTCAGCAGGTCAGGCAGCATCTCGGGAGAGAAGGAATGAGTGACGTTTCGGGTCGAGACCCTTCTTCAGACTGACCTCATACTTACCTCAATTACCTCCTCCGCAGCTTGCTCCATACACCCACAAACATTCCTATTAAACACCCTCAGATTCCTATTAAATCTTTTCTCCCTCACCTTAAACCTATGTCCTCTGGTTCTCAATTTCCCTACTCTGGTCAAGAGACACTGTGCGTTTACCCGTTCTATTACTCTCATGATTTTGTACACCCCTCATCCTCCTGCAGTCCAAGGAATAGAGTCCTAGCTTGCTCAACCTCTCCCTATAGCTCAGGCCCTCGAGTCTTTGCAACATCCTCGTAAAACTTCTCTGTACCCTTTCCAGCTTGACAACTTCTTTCCTATAACATGGTGCCCAAAATTGAACACAATATTCCAAATATGTCCTCACCAACATCTTGAATTACTACAACATGACCTACCAACTTCTATACTCAATACTCCGAGCAAGGCCAATGTGCCAAAAGTCTTTTTGACCACCCTATCTAGCTGTGAGGCCACTTTCAAGGAACCATGCACCTGCACTTCTAGATCCCTCTGCTCTACAACACTCCCCAGAGCCCTACCATTCACTGTGTAGGTCCTGCCCATGTTAGACTTTCAAAAAATATATGTTCTCATCCAAATCATTGATGTAGATGACAAACAGTAACGGGCCCAGCACCAAACCCTGAGGCACACCACTAGTCACAGGCCTCCAGTCTGAGAAGCAACCTTCCACCATCACCCTCTGCTTCCTTCCAAGAAGACAATTTGCTATCCGTTCAGCTATCTCTCCTTGGATCCCATGCGATCTAACTTTCCAGAGCAGCCTACCATGCAGAGCATTGTCGAATGCTTTGCTGATGTCCATGTGCACAACATCTACAGCTCTACGCTCATCAACCTTTTCGGTCGCATTTAAAAAAAAAAACAATCAGATTCGTGAGACACGACCTCCCACATACAAAACCATGCTGACTATCCATAATTGACACTTGTCCATCTAAATGCATGTATACCTCAGAATACTCTCTAGTAGTTTTCTAGTAACTGTACTTTACAGTTTAATGCATGTTGAAGAGCAAGTTTGTAATCACGTTTTAAGGATGGTTTTTATCGACACAGTTTGCAGGTTCATGCTAATCCTTACCCTCTTGGTGACAATTGAAAGCATTAAATATTGTGCTCTCTCTTCGAGGAGAACAGTTTACAGAGGGAGTATACCTGTAGCTTACTATGTAACAGGGCAAATTCCATATGTCACCGGTGAATTATTTTGCTGATTTCCTACCCGTTGCTTTTCACAGAATGTGGAACACATGTTACTTTCTGAACTTTCTTTTGACTGGATATTTACCTGATTTTCTTGAATGATTAGACAGATATTCCCTGCACTGTGATTCTTAGATGCATCTCATCAAATATGATGCTCTGTTTTATTCACCTCATCAATCCATTTTTATCAATCATGTTGCATTTAAAGGAGGTCATGTTTCAGTTGTAGAAGGTGTTGGTGAGGCCACATTTAGAGTATTGTGTTCAGCTCCGGGCACCATGTTATAGGAAAGATTGTTATCAAGCTGGAGCGGGTACAAAGAAGATTTACGAGGATGTTGCCAGGACTAGAGGGTGTGAGCTATAGGGAGAGGTTGAGTAGGCTGGGTCTCCATTCCTTGGAGCGCAGGACGATGAGGGGTGATCTTATAAGATCATGAGTGGAATAGATCGTGTAGATGCACAGAGTCTCTTGCGCAGAGTAGGGGAATCGAGGATCAGAGGACATAGGTTTAAGGTAAAGGGGAAAGGATTTAATTGGAATCTATGGGGTAACTGTTTCACACAAAGGGTGGTGGGTGTATGGAACAAGCTGCCAGACGAGGCAGTTGAGGCAGGGATATCCCAAAGTTTAAAAAACAATTAGCCAGGTACATGGATAGGACAAATTCAGAAGAATATGGACCAAACGCAGGCAGGTGGGACTAGTGTAGCTGGGACAATTTGGCCGGTGTGGGCAAGTTGGCCTGAAGGGCCTGTTTCCATGCTGGATCACTCTATGACTCTATAACAATTATTACAGAACTAGGTTCTGTCAGCATGAATGGGATAAATCTGCCAACTCTAAAGGACATTTTATTACGTGGTGTTATTGGACTTCATTAAATGAGTGGCTTCATTAAGTCAAGACATCATCTTTCAGAGCTCTGAAAACTCCACTGCTGGGTGAAAGAATAGAATAATAGAATCTATTTCTTTCAATTAATTCATCCATTATTTCATTCAAAAAAAGATATTGGGGACATTACTGGTTTGGATTTCTGTAGTAGCTTCTCCTTGTATGAAAACATATCTCTTTGTTCTGAATTCAATGTGCTGGTTCATTTTATTTTGACATGCATTTATCAGTTTTGGAATGACTAGCTACAGCGTCATTTATAAAGACTTCACCTCATATATGTTTGTGGTTTCTATTAATTCTGCTATTACCTTCCAAAATGATTCCTATACGAAAAATAATTTTTGATCAAATTACATTCATCAGTTCCTTAATCTGTATTTCCTTTATCTTGTTCTGGCAGAACAATTAGTGCTAAGTTGTTGGATGCATCTATTTATATCATGCTGCCTTGGAGCCTTGATCTATTGTTGAAGTCTATTAGTGTACCAGGCATGTCAGTAGCAACCTTGCCCATCAAAGCCATGTTCAGGAAAAAGCGTCAAAAATGTTGATAGAAATCGTGTCTTTCTATCAATACATCTCACGTCACTTGCCAGTTGGCTCAATTTCTGTTTCTGTTTCTGTTTTCTGCTGCACAACCGCCAACAGCTGGGCTATCTTGTGCAGGTTTCGCTCGTGTGGGTACCGGTTGCAAAAGAGGTCATTTAGATTTTTATGTGGGCAAGTTTGGTGAGATGATCCATGTCCAAGTTGTCGAGCTGTGACTTGAAGAGTGACAAGGTTGATGCACATCTGGTGGTTTCGGGAAGGATATTCCACTCTGGGATAGTCCATGGGTATAGTGACTGTAAGTGGCTATTTTTAATTGCTCTAATTCTAGTATAAATGAAGTGACCTGAGGACTGTCTTGTACATTTCTGGGTATTGGATTGAATGCAGTGAGATATGTTACTGTGAATGATGCCATGAGTCTCAGATTAATTGTGAATGCTATGCATTGGCTGAAAGCAACATTTCATATGCATGATCCTGAATAGAACCAGTTACTGGATAACACAGCAGATAAAAATCCCTTACATAAAAGTTGCACTTAATTTAGAAATCTAGTTCAGTTCAGTTCAGTACAGTTTAGTTTATTGCCACATTTACTGAGGTACAGTGAGAAACTTTTGTTTAGCACATTATTCTAATGCTCAGAACGTCGCAGTTATTTGAATTTAGGATATGCTGGATTTCCCAACTTTATTAAGTGAAGTATGTGTGTTTTGATTCATGCAATAACATTGAAAAGTCCTACTGGTCTGTTTGGATCAGTGTAGAGAGGGAAAACTGCATGTACTTGTTCTTTAAAGTTTTCTAAACCATGAAGAGAATAATCGTTGCAGATGCAATCACTGATATGATACAATAAGATTGTGCCTATGTTTACTGTAAATGTTCACTCATCTAGCTGCTTCCTATTTAGTGCTGGTGATCACGGTGGCGCAGCGGTAGAGTTGCTGCCTTACAACGCTTGCAGCGCCAGAGACCCTGGTTTGATATCGACTACGCGTGTTGTCTGTATGGAGCCCATACGTTCTCCCCGTGACCGCGTGGGTTTTCTTCGAGATCTTCGGATTCCTCCCACACTTCAAAGACGTACAGGTTTGTAGGCTAATTGGCTTGGTATAAGTGTAAATTGGTATACTTGGTATACTTGTATACTTGGTATAAGTGTAAATTGTCCCTAGTGTGTGTAGGCTTGTGTTAATGTGCGGGGATCGCTGGTCGGCATGGACTCGGTAGGCCGAAGGGCCTGTTCCGCGCTGTATCTTTAAACAAAACTAAACTACATATAAATATGTGAAATAGGAGAAGGAATAAGCCACTTGGTCCCTGGGACCTGCTCCTCTACTTAATAATATCATGGGCTTGCTGATTGTAACTTCATCTGCTCTATCTGAGAGCTCTTTGATAATCAAGGATCTATCTACCTCTGTCCTTAAAAATATTCAGACTCTGCTTCTGTCACCCTTTAAAGAAGTTTGAAAGATTCGTTTGTTCCTGGTAAGAAAAAAAAGTCTTATCTTAAATGGACAACCTTAAACAGAGTCCTCAGTTCTAGATTCTCCAAGTAGAAACATTCCCTTGTATCCCGGTTAAGAACCGCATTTGGCACGGTGGCGCAGCGGTAGAGTTGCTGCCTTACAGCGCCAGAGATCCAGGTTTGATCCTGACTACGGGAGCTGGCTGTTTGTATGCTCTCCCCGTGACCACATGAGTTTTCTCCGTGTGCTCCGATTTCCTCCCATATTCCGAAGATGCGCAGGTTTGCAGATTAATTGGCTTCTGTAAATTGTCCTTAGTGTGTAGGATGGAACTAGGGTATGGGTGATTGATGGTCCGTGTGGACTGTGGTCTGAAGGGCCTGTTTCCATGCTGTGTCTCTAGACTGAACTAAACCTTGTATGCTTCAATCAACTCAACAATCAACTCATTCTTCTAAACTCTCAGATAGATGCCTTGCCTGTTTATCCTTTCTCATTCTAGATATCAGTCTAGTAAACCTTGAACTTCTTCCAACACATTAATCCTTAAATAAAGGGAGCACTACTCTCCAGTTTTCCAGATGTGGCCTCAACACATCCCGTATAACTGAAGCATAACTCCTTTACTTTTTTATTCAATTCCTGTGGCATAAGCATTAATGTTTTGTTGGCATACGAATTGGTTGCTCTTGCATGCTAGATTATTGCAAATCATGCATTGAGGTTTCTAGATCCCTCTGCACCTCAGCAAACTCACAGCATTAAAATAATATGCTTTTTCGTACTTTCTGCCAAAATAGACAATTTCATATTTTCCTATATTATAATACTTTTGTCTAATCTTTGCCCACTCACTTAACCTTTCCATATCCCTTAATAGCTCCCTTGTGTCCTTTTCACAATTCACTTTCCCAACCTAGATTTGTAGCATCAGCAAATTTAGCAACCGTATCTTCAACTACAAATCCTGTGGAAAACCATTCCTTACATCTAGCCAGTCGGAAAAAAATCTGCCTTCTCTGCTTTCTGTTGGCGATCCATGCCAATATATACCATGAGATTTTATATTCTGCAAAAAACATTTGACGTGCAATTTTCTTAAATGTTTTCTGTAAATCTAAATATAGCACTGTCACTGGTTCATCTTTATCCAAAACATAGAAACATAGAAACATAGAAAGTAGGTGCAGGAGTAGGCCATTCGGCCCTTTGAGCCTGCACCGCCATTCAATATGATCATGGCTGATCATCCAACTCAGTATCCCGTACCTGCCTTCTCTCCATACCCCCTGATCCCTTTAGCCACAAGGGCCACATCTAACTCCCTCTTAAATATAGCCAATGAACTGGCCTCAACTATCTTCTGTGGCAGAGAATTCCACAGATTCACCACTCTCTGTGTGAAAAAAAACTTTCTCATCTCGGTCCTAAAAGACTTCCCCCTTATCCTTAAACTGTGATCCCTTGTTCTGGACTTCCCCAACATCGGGAACAATCTTCCTGCATCTAGCCTGTCCAACGCCTTAAGATCCCCCCTCAATCTTCTAAATTCCAGCGAGTACAAGCTGAGTCTATCCAGTCTTTCTTCATATGAAAGTCCTGCCATCCCAGGAATCAATCTGGTGAACCTTCTCTGTACTCCCTCTAAAACACATGTTACTTCTTTAATAAACTCCAAAAATTAATCCAACATGATTTTCCTGTCACAAAATCGTGTTGACTTCACTGATTACCTTGAATTTCTCCAAGACCGCTGCTATACCAGAATAAAGGTAAGTTTATTTTATTTTCAAAGAACTTACTTGTGTCCTGATAATATTTCTAATTAATTAAAAAAAACTTTTATATGTTTCAAGTGATTTTATTTCTTAATCTTTTTATTACTTCTTTAGTTTCTTTTAACTTTTAAATCTTAGGACTCATTGGAAACATTGGCTGCATTGATGAGAGAAGAGAATGAGCTTGGCCAGCTTTACCAGCTGACAAAACATTCAGACTCAAAGCATCTCGTTGCAAGAGCCAAGGATATGCTGCTGCTCCAGGCCTCAACAGGTCTTTGGCCAGAGGTATATTCCCTCCACATCTAGATTAGATCCAGGAGCGGCACAGTAGCGCAGCGGCATAGTTGCTGCCTTACAGCACGAGAGACTAGGCTTGTATACACTGGAATTTAGAAGGATGAGAGGGGATCTTATCGAAACGTATAAGATTATTAAGGGGTTGGACACGTTAGAGGCAGGAAACATGTTCCCAATGTTGGGGGAGTCCAGAACAAGGGGCCACAGTTTAAGAATAAGGGGTCGGCCATTTAGAACTGAGGTGAGGAAAAACTTTTTCAGTCAGAGAGTTGTGAATCTGTGGAATTCTCTGCCTCAGAAGGCAGTGGAGACCAATTCTCTGAATGCATTCAAGAGAGAGCTAGATAGAGCTCTTAAGGATAGCGGAGTCAGGGGGTATGGGGAGAAGGCAGGAACGGGGTACAGATTGAGAATGATCAGCCATGATCACATTGAATGGTGGTGCTGGCTCGAAGGTCTGAATAGCCTCCTCCTGCACCTATTGTCTATTGTCTATTGTCTATTGTCTATTGTCTATTGTAGACCCGGGTTCTGAAGAAGGGTCTCGACCTGCAATGTCACCTATTCCTTTTCTCCAGAGATGCTGTCTGACCCGCTGAGTTACTCCAGCTTTGTGTGTCTATCTTCGGTAGACTCTGTTTGATCCTGACTGCGGCTGCTATCAGTGTGGAGTTTGCACGTTCTCGCTGCGGCCACGCGGGTTACCTCCGGGTGCTCTGGGTTTCCTCCCACATTCAAAGATGCACAGGTTTGTAGGTTAATTGGCTTCTGTAAATTCCCCCTGGCGTTTAGGATTGAACTAGTGTATGGGAGATTGTTGGTCCGCGAGGATTTGCTGAGCTTAAGGTTCTGTTTCTGTACTGTATCTCTTAAACAAAAAACCTAAAACTAAGATTAGGTAGGGTTGGGGGTGAAAGTATTCATTGCTAATGGGAGGCTTAATGGTGCCAGAGGGTGGTGACATTTTGCTAGCAACTGACCAGTATAATCTTAAATATGTCCATGTTAAACTCCTCGTGCTAAGAAAACGGAGCATCAGTGCTGGAACTATCAGGCTTCTGGACCATTCGGGTGCATTAGCGATTGCACAATCGCTGGACGGACAGAAATCCTGACCCAAAAACACACCGACACCATACATACAGTACCTGGAAGCACTTGGAAATGAGGTTGTCAGGGTGGCCTCCAAGTAAGGGCATGGGGGACTACAACTATCCCCCACCTCACTTAGCATCCTCTTGGTCCTTAGTAAATAAGGCTGACTTGCTTTAACAAAGGGAGAAGATGGGTGAACACACCTCCAGATTCAGGGACAGTTTCTTCCCAGCTGTTATCAGGCAACTGAAACATCCTCCCTCAACCAGAGAGCAGTGCTGAACTACTATCTACCTCATTGGTGACCCTCGGACTATCCTTGATCGGACTTTGTTGGCTTTACCTTGCACTATACATTATTATGGAGCTAATGTAACTCCAGGGTAGCTAATATAACTCCACATTTTAAGAAAGAAGGCAGAGAGAAAGCAGGGAATTATAGACCGGTCAACCTTACATCGGTAGTGGGAAAGATGCCGGAATCGATTATTAAAGATGTTATGGCAGCATTTGGATAGCAGTGACAGGATTGGTCAAAGTCAGCATGGGTTTATGAAGGGGAAATCATGCTTAACTAATCTGCTGGAATTTTTTGAGGATGTAACATGTAGAATAGATAAGGGAGAGCCAGTGGATGTGATGTATCTGGCCTTTCAAAACGCCTTTGACAAGGTCCCACACAAGAGATTAGTGTGCAAAATCAGAGCACATGGTATTGGGGGTTAGGACATTGACATGGATAGAGAACTGGTTGGCAGACAGGAAGCAAAGAGTAGGAATTAAAGAATGGCAGGCAGTGACTAGTGGGATGCCGCAAGGCTCAGTGCTGGGATCCCAGTTATTTACAATATATATTAATGTTTTAGATGAGGGAATTAAATGTAACATCTCCAAGTTTGCGGATGACACAAAGCTGGGTGGCAGTGTGAGCTGTGATGAGGATGCTATGAGGCAACAGGGTGACTTAGACAGGTTGGGTGAGTGGGCAGATGCATGGCAGATGCAGTATAATGTGGATAAATGTGAGGTTATCCACTTTGGTGGCAAGAACAGAAAGGCAGATTATTATCTGAATGGTGTCAGATTAGGAAAAGGGGAGGTGCAACAAGACCTGGGTGTGCTTGTACATCAGCCATTGTTAGTGAGCATGCAGGTGCAGCAGGCAGTGCAGAAAGCTAATGGCTTGTTGGCCTTCATTGCGAGAGGATTTGAGTTTAGGAGCAAGGAGGTCCTACTGCAGTTGTACATGGCCCTGGTGAGACCGCACCTGGAGTATTGTGTGTAATTTTGTCTCCTAATTTGAGGAAGGACATTATTGCTATTGAGGGAGTGCTGCATAAGTTCACCAGGTTAATTCCCGGGATGGCGGGACTGACATATGATGAAAGAATGGGTCGACTGGGTTTGTATTCACTGGAATTTAGAAGAATGAGAGGGGATCGTATAGAAACGTATAAAATTCTTAACGGGTTGGACATGCTAGATGCAGGAAAAATGTTCCCGATGTTGGGGGAGTCCAGAACCAGGGGCCACAATTTAAGAATAAGGGGTAGGCCATTTCGGACTGAGATGAGGAAAACCTTTTTCACCCAGTGAGTTGTGAATTTGTGGAATTCTCTGCCACAGAAGGCAGTGGAGGCCAATTCATATAACATATAACATATAACATATAACAACTACAGCATGGAAACAGGCCTGTCCGGCCCTACCAGTCCACGCCGACCATTCTCCTTGACCTAGTCTCATCTACCTGCACTCAGACCATAACCCTCTAATCTCCTCCTATCCATATACCTATCCAATTTACTCTTAAATAATAAAATCGAGCCAGCCTCCACCACATCCACCGGAAGCCCATTCCATACAGCCACCACCCTCTGAGTAAAGAAGTTCCCCCTCATGTTACCCCTAAACCTTTGTCCCTCAATTCTGAAGCTATGTCCCCTTGTTGGAATCTTCCCCACTCTCAAAGGGAAAAGCCTACCCACGTCAACTCTGTCCGTCCCTCTCAAAATTTTAAAAACCTCTATCAAGTCCCCCCTCAACCTTCTACGCTCCAAAGAATAAAGACCCAACCTGTTCAACCTCTCTCTGTAGCCTAAGTGCTGAAACCCAGGCAACATTCTAGTAAATCTCCTCTGTACCCTCTCCATTTTGTCGACATCCTTCCTATAATTTGGCGACCAGAACTGCACACCATACTCCAGATTCGGCCTCACCAATGCCCTGTACAATTTTAACATTACATCCCAACTTCTATACTCGATGCTCTGATTTATAAAGGCAAGCATACCAAACGCCTTCTTCACCACCCTATCCACATGAGATTCCACCTTCAGGGAACAATGCACAGTTATTCCCAGATCCCTCTGTTCCACTGCATTCCTCAATTCCCTACCATTTACCCTGTACGTCCTATTTTGATTTGTCCTACCAAAATGCAGCACCTCACACTTATCAGCATTAAACTCCATCTGCCATCTTTCAGCCCACCCTTCCAAAAGACCCAAGTCTCTCTGTAGACTTTGAAAATCTACCTCACTATCAACTACTCCACCTATCTTAGTATCATCTGCATATTTACTAATCCAATTTGCCACACCATCATCCAGATCATTAATGTAAATGACAAACAACAGTGGACCCAACACAGATCCTTGGGGTACTCCACTAGACACTGGCCTCCAACCTGACATACAATTGTCAACCGTTACCCTCTGGTATCTCCCATTCGGCCATTGTTGAATCCATCTTGCAACCTCACTATTAATACCCAACGATTTAACCTTCTTAATCAACCTTCCATGTGGAACCTTGTCAAATGCCTTACTGAAGTCCATATAGACAACATCCACAGCCTTACCCTTAACAATTTCCCTGCAAACCTCTTCAAAAAATTCAAGAAGATTAGTCAGACATGACCTTCCAGGCACAAATCCATGTTGACTGTTTCTAATCAGGCCTTGATTATCCAAATAATTATATATATTGTCCCTAAGTATCTTTTCCATTAATTTTCCCACCACAGATGTCAAACTAATAGGTCTATAATTGCTAGGTTTACTTTTAGAACCTTTTTTAAACAAGGGCACAACACGCGCAATGCGCCAATCTTCCGGCACCATCCCCGTTTCTAATGACGTTTGAAATATTTCCGTCATAGCCCCTGCTATTTCTGCACTAACTTCCCTCAATGTCCTAGGGAATATCCTATCAGGACCTGGAGACTTATCCACTTTTATATTTTTCAAAAATGTCCGTACCTCCTCTTCTTTAATCCTCCTAATTTCCATCACTACTCTACTTGTTTCGCTTACCTCACATAATTCAATATCCTTCTCCTCGGTAAATACCGAAGAAAAGAAATTGTTTAATATCTCCCCCATTTCTTCCGGCTCAGCACATAGCTGACCACTCTGACTCTCTAATGGACCAATTTTATCCCTCACTATCCTTTTGCTATTGACATATCTGTAGAACCCCTTGGGGTTTACTTTTACATTACTTGCCAAAGCAGCCTCATATCTTTTTTTCGCTTTTCTAATTTCCTTCTTAAGATTCCTTTTACATTCTTTATATTCCTCAAGAACCTCATTTACTCCCTGCCGCTTATATTTATTGTATATCTCCCTCTTTTTCCGAACCAAGTGTCCAATTTCCCTGGAAAACCACGGCTCTTTCAAATTATTATTCTTTCCTTTCCACCGAACAGGGACATAAAGACTCTGTACTCTCAAAATGTCACCTTTAAATATCCTCCATTTCTCTATTATATCCTTTTCATAAAACAAAAATTTCCATTTCACTCCTTTTAAATCCTTTCTCATCTCCTCAAAATTAGCCTTTCTCCAATCCAAAATCTCAACCCTTGGTCCAGATTTGACCTTCTCCATAATGATATTAAAACTAATGGCATTGTGATCACTAGACCCAAAGTGCTCCTCAACACATACCTCCGTCACCTGACCCGTCTCATTTCCTAACAGGAGGTCCAACACTGCCCCTTCTCTGGTAGGCACCTCTACGTATTGCTGCAAAAAACTATCCTGCACACATTTTACAAACTCCAAACCATCCAGCCCTTTAACAGAATGCGATTCCCAGTCTATATACGGAAAATTGAAATCACCCACAATCACCCACAATTCACTGGATGTTTTCAAGAGAGAGTTAGATTTAACTCTTCGGGCTAACGGAATCAAGGGATATGGGGAAAAAGCAGGAACGGGGTACTGATTTTAGATATTCAGCCATGATCGTATTGAATGGGGGTGCTGGCTCGAAGGGCCACATGGCATACCTGTGCACCTATTTTCTGTGTTTCTCTGTTTCTATGTATCTACACACTGTGAATGGCTCGATTGTAATCATGTATTATCTTATCACTGACTGGATAACATGCAACAAAAAGCTTTTCACTGTACCTCGGTACACGTGACAATAAACTAAACTGTAAATGTACTCTGTTTCACCCCCAGCTCTCCAGACACAGCCCTCCAGACTGAGGGTCGTATGGACTGGACATGTCAAAAGTAGAAGGGAGAGAGAGCAGCATCTGCTCCATGGTAACCTCTTCTTGTCTAATTCCTACTTCCCCCACCTGGAATATCTTGCAGTGAAGTGCTGACCCTTCTACCTTCTAAGGGAATTAATCTTCATTGCCTTTATTGATCGGGCCTGGAGTGTAAGAGTCAGGATGTGATGCAGCTTTGTAGGACTTTGGTGAGGCCACATTGGGAGTATTATGTGCAGTTCTGGGTGCCCCATTGCTTGAAGGATGTGGTGACTCTGGAATGGGTGCAGAGGAGGTTTACCTGAATTAGGGTATGTCAGTTACAGGGGACCTGGATTGTTTTCTCTGGAATGCCGGAAGTTGCGGAGAGACATGATAGAGGTATGTGAAATTATGAGAAGCCGAGATACAGTAGACAGACAGAACCTTCTTCCCAGGATGGAAAAGGCAAATACTGAAGGGCATAACTTGAAGGTGAGAGGGACAAAATTTGATGGAGATGTGTGGAGATGTTTTCTACAACGAGGGTGGTTAGTGCCTAGAACATGTTGCTGGGAGCGATGGTTGAAACATATATGATAATGGCATTTAAGAGACTTTTGGATAGGCATATGGATATGCAGGCATATGGGGTATGATCAGGATGGGGTATGATCAGGATGATAAGATTTGGTCTTGGCATCATGTTCAGCACAGACCTTGTGGGCAGAAGGGCCTGTTCATGTGCTGCCCCTCATCGTCTTGACTGCTATCTACATCTCACCCCAGGGAAATGTTAAGGAAACACCATACAGTGTGGAAACACCATCTCCATCTCCATTACTGCTGGGGTCTTAACAATGCTAACTTGAAGAAGAGCTTCGATGTGCATTTCACCTGTAGCACCATATGATCAAACACTCCCGGCCACTACTGTCACACATCAGAGATGCTTATCACTCTGCCCCTTGGCCACATTTTAGAAAATTAAATCACCTGGCTTTGCTCCTTCTTCCTGCATATAAACGGCAACTGAAGAGCGCAGCTCAGGTGAAGAGGATTTGACAGAGCTAGCCAGAGAGACAAGAGAGCAATTTCACAGCTGCTTGGACTTGGTGAACGAGGCGATGTTCAGGGACTTGGCAACAGACCTGAACAAAATCATCACCGTTCTTCCTGACTTCACGAGGAAATGTGTGGGGAAGTGCGTTTCCACTAAAACCGTCCAGGTGTACCTTAACCAGAGGCCTGGGATCAACTTGGCAATCTCCTGAGGACCAGGACAGTGGTTTTCAGGTCAGGTAATCCAGAGTCATGTGAGAAGGCTAGGTATGACCTCCAGATGCCTGTGGAGAGCGCAATCAATCAGATTAAACTGGAGGCTCACAGGCATGCTGGGCAACTGTAGTAGGGCTTGCCTGCCATCACTTCCTGCAATGTGAAATCAAGTAGCCCCAGCCCAGGATGAACTCCAAGCTTTCTATGCTCGCTTCAATAGGGAGAATAGCAAAGCACCTTCAGGGTCACTACTGCCACTGATAGAAGCATAGAAACGTAGACAATAGGTGCAGGAGGAGGCCATTTGGCCCTTCGAGCCAGCACCGCCATTCAATGTGATCATGGCTGATCATCCACAATCAGTAACCTGTGCCTGCCTTCTCCCCATATCCCTTGATTCCACTAGCCCCTAGAGCTCTATCCCTGGGCTCTCAGTTCCTCAGGCTGATGTCATTAGATCCTTTTCAAGGGTGAACCCTCTGTAAGCATCCAGCCTGATGGTGTGCTTGGCTACGTTCTTAAAACCTGCACGGACCAAGTGGCTGGAGCTCTCTGGGACACCATCAACCTCTTACTGCATCCAAGGTCTCCATCTGCTTGAAACAGATGTCCAAGAAGAGCAAGGTGGCATGCCTCAGTGACCTCTATCTGGTGAGACTCGCATCCATTGTGATAAGGTGCTTCACGAGATGGATTATGATACAATCAACTCTTGCCTCAGTGTTGACCTGGACCCAGTACAATTCCCTACTGCCACAGCAGATTGTCAACTTGTCTGATCTTGCCGGCTGAACCACTTGGATAACAGGAACACTTTCATTAGGCTATTGTTCATTGACTACAGCTCAGAATTCAACACCATGATCCCTTCCAAACTTACAGTATTAGCAGACTCTGGGAACTGGGCCTCTGCTCCCCCCCATGCAACTGACTGCTCGACTTCCTCATCAGGCAGACCTCAATCAACATGAATTAGCGACAACAATGTTCTCGCTGAACATTGGCACCGGGGCACCTCAGGGCAGTTTGTGCTCAGTCCCCTGCTCCACTCGCTATATCCATGACTGTGTAGATAGACACAGCTCCAAAGTCGTCTTTAAATTCACCACTGTTGTTAAATGAATGATGGTTGATGAATAGGAAGACAGGAAGAAGTAGATCATCTGGTTGGTTGTCTGAAGAAGGGTCTCGACCCAAAACATCCCCCATTCCTTCTCTCCAGGGATGCTGCCTGTCCGGCTGAGTTACTCCAGCATTTTGTGTCAACCTAGCTTTCAACATCAGCAAAACCCAAGGACTGATAGTTGACTTCAGGAAGGGAATGTCGAGGGGCCATGCACCTGTCTTCAGGAAGGGAATGTCGAGGGGCCATGCACCTGTCTTCAGGAAGGGAATGTCGAGGGGCCATGCACCTGTCTTCAGGAAGGGAATGTCGAGGGGCCATGCACCTGTCTTCAGGAAGGGAATGTCGAGGGGCCATGCACCTGTCTTCAGACTGAGATGGAGGGAATGTCGAGGGGCCATGCACCTGTCTTCAGACTGAGATGGAGGGAATGTCGAGGGGCCATGCACCTGTCTTCAGACTGAGATGGAGGGAATGTCGAGGGGCCATGCACCTGTCTTCAGACTGAGATGGAGGGAATGTCGAGGGGCCATGCACCTGTCTTCAGGAAGGGAATGTCGAGGAGCCATGCACCTGTCTTCAGGAAGGGAATGTCGAGGGGCCATGCACCTGTCTTCAGGAAGGGAATGTCGAGGGGCCATGCACCTGTCTTCAGACTGCGATGGAGGGAGTCAATAGCTTCACATCAAAGACCCACAATGAGGAAGGTTGGAAGATTGGGATTATTCTCTAGCTAATGGGAGGACCATTCAGTAATCTGATAACAGCGTGGAAGCAGTTCCTGAATCTGGTGGTGTGTGCTTCCAAGCCTTTCTGCCCGGCCTGATCCGAGAGGGGAGAAGAGAGGATGACCAGGGTGAAAAAGGTCCTTGATTATCTTGGCTACTTTCCTAGGATGATGTGCAGTGTAGATGGAGTCGATGATGGGAAGGCTGGTCCGTGGGATGGACCAGGCTACATCCGCAACTCTCTGAAATTTCTTGTGCTCTTTGGAAGAGCTGTTGCCAAACCAAACTGTGATGCATCCTGAAATACATGGTGCAACCGTAGACGTTGATAAAGAATCATTTCACTCAGTACATCCCACAGTCGAGGTGTTGCTGTGGTTTCTTCACTGTAGTTTCAGTGAGGTTGGTCCAGGACATGTTGTTAGTCTCGACCATCTCCACTTTGGCAGCATTGATGCTGATTATTTGATTCTTGATTCTTGATTCTTGATTCTTGAAGTGAATAAGTCTTGCCTTCCTGTTGTGTTAATGAAGGAGAGATTGTTGCCTTGACACCATGTATCCAGAGATGCTGCCTGTCCCGCTGAGTTATCCAGCATTTTGGGTCTATCTACCATGTTTCTAAGCTCGCTATCTCCTTCTCGTACTCCATGTTTGAGATCTGGCTCACTACAGTGGCATCATCTGCAAACTTGAAAATTGAGTTAGAATAAAATTTGCCCGTACAGGTATGAGTGTAGAGGTGTTGAGTAATAGCTGAGAATGCATCATTGAGAGGGACTGGTGTCATGAATTATTGCAAAGAAATATGGTGTTCCATGAAGACCATGTCGGCATTGTCAGTCCAGATATCTGTTGCACTTCAACTATTCAATTTATGCAGAAAAGCATACATGTTGACTACAATTTCTTACGTTTATCAATCTAGTATGTCTTTCCCTTTTATCAAATGGCAGATTACTTCAGTGAGGACCTTTTGTGCGCTTTGCATAAGACTCCAAAACATGGAAAAGGATCATTATCAAAGTTGCTTTCATTAAAATCGAACACGTAACTGTTGGGAGATGCGATCTGACCCACTGAGTTCCTCCAGGTTTTTGTGTCTATCTTCGGTTTAAGCCAGCATCTGCAGTTCCTTTCTACACATTACTATTGGGATTAGCCTCATTGTCTTGGTGTAGCAGATGACAAATAAATATAATATTTCTATTCACCTCTGGCAAATCTGTGACATTTCTTTACTTCCATCAACATATCTGAAGCTTCCTTACCTCAGGCAGTAGACAGGTTTGCTTACTTATTCCCTCAGGGATTTGGGTGTGATCAATGATTATAATCTGGAAGCATCTGGTTCACACGAGACACTAAGAGAAATTGTCTGCTGGGACAGAGATGAGGAAAGAGATGTGTTGGGAGGAGGTACCGATTACAA
Organism: Rhinoraja longicauda; assembly: GCF_053455715.1. Taxonomy (NCBI): domain Eukaryota; kingdom Metazoa; phylum Chordata; class Chondrichthyes; order Rajiformes; family Arhynchobatidae; genus Rhinoraja; species Rhinoraja longicauda. The sequence goes on along the minus strand of NC_135973.1, from coordinate 34,207,355 downwards.
TAGCAAAGTAGTTATCAATAACTGCTACCCAAAACTGGGACCAATGCAGTGTTCTGAAAAGGCTGATTCAACATTGAGTCTGGAAGAATGTACAATGTCTTATTGAAAGATGAAGATGTAGTCTGAAGGTTCCATTGCATGATAAGTCGAAGTCCAAGAGGGAAACAGGAAGATCAAAGTGGAACAGTCATGGAGAATGAATAAAGATGAGCGAGGGATGGAAGAGGTTTGAGTTTGGTCTCTGGAGATAGGTGCTCCACAAAGTGATCATGCAAATGCAGACAACATTTGATTTACATCGATACAATGATGTAATCGCACGGTGGCGCAGCGGTAGAGTTGCTGCCTTACAGCGAATGCAGCGCCAGAGACCCGGGTTCCATCCGGGTGTTGGATAGTGTTAATAAACGGGGATCGCTGGTTGGTGCGGACCCAGTGGGCAGAAGGGCCTGTTTCCACGCTGTATCTCTAAACCAAACTAAACTAATGAAGCTTCCTCTTGAGCTATGGTATGGCTCTTCACTGGGCACAGGAGGAAGCTAACCATTCACCACTTGTGTCTAAGTATGCTAGCAAATTCCTCATCCTTTTGTTTATCACTCATTCTTTGCTTGCATACCCAAGATATGCAAATAGTCGCCACATAAAGGGCGCTGACGAAGTTACAAAGTATCCTGTGCCAGGTCCCGCTTTGGCTTCCCCCCCCCCCCTCATACAGCGGTCCCCCCACTCATGGTCCCCATTGTGCTCCCCCCCTCACACATGGTCCCCATTGTTCTCCCCCCCCCCCCTCACACAGGGTCCCCATTGTTCTCCCCCCCCTCACACAGCGGTCCTCCCACTCCGGGTCCTCCATTGTTCTCCCCCCCTCACACAGCGGTCCCCCCCACTCCGGGTCCCCCTTTGTTCCTCCCCCCGGCAGCGGTCCCCTCACTCCACGTGGTCCGTCTTCGCCCATTGGTCAGCGCCCTCACTGACCGCCGCACCGACCTCTCCACTATCGGTGCCGGGTCCCCTCCTGGCGCCTCAGTTGCGCCGACCCGGGCCCCAGCCACGGGCTCCGTCCATCCAGGGGCCGTTGGCCGCGAGCTCCGTCGACTCTGTCGGCCGTGGGCTCCGCCTCGCGAGGGTCCGGCCTTGGCTTGTCCGCTAATAACTGTTTAATTATCACCCCCACCCATGACTTGATGTGACACAACTGCAGAGCGCTGAACAATTTATTATGCAATTGGTTAGCTCTCTTTTTAATGCTGTTTTTGTCTTCTAATAAATTGTTTGGGAGAAAATTAATTGTGGTTGATATCATTACATGGATTTTAATGGGAAATAGGCAGGGAACAGGTTGGAATAAATATGTGCAACTGGTGAGACACCACTAAGATCAGTCCTTGAGTCTCATCTAGTCATCATTTATATCAATGGCTTAAATGAGAGGAACAAATTATCAAACAAGCAAATAATAAAAAATGAAATGAGCTGGGCAGGCTACAAAGAAAATGGAAAGGGGTTGCAAAGGCCAATAATGTGGGCAAACACATACAGATGGAATATAAGAGCGGCACAGTGGCGCAGCGGTAGAGTTGCTGCCTTACAACGAATGCAGCGCCGGAGACTCAGGTTCGATCCTGACTACGGGCGCCGTCTGTATGGAGTTTGTACGTTCTCTCCGTGACCTGCGTGGGTTTTCTCTGAGATCTTCGGTTTTCTCCCACACTCCAAAGACGTACAGGTATGTAGGTTAATTGACTGGGTAAATGTAAAAATTGTCCCTAGTGTGTGTAGGATAGTGTTACTGTGCGGGGATCGCTGGGCGGCGCGGACCCGGTGGGCTGAAGGGCCTGTTTCCGCGCTGTATCTCTAAATCTAAAAAAAAAATCTAAAATAATGTTAAGACGTCTTGTGTTCAGAAAAGCAGAATATTTAAAATGGTGATATACTTGGAAATGTTAATATGCTGTGGGAGTTAGATGCCCTTGTACAGTACAGAGGACACAAAGTTAACATGCAGGTGCAGCAAAAAAGTAGGAAAGCAAATAGTATGTTAGCCTTCATTAGCAAGGGATTAGAATGTAAGAATAAAGAAATATAAAGGGCTTTGGTGAGGCCAACTTTGGGCACAATGTTGTTTTGATCTTTGTTCTTACCCTTGGAGAACCTGGTAAAGAGTTTGAGAATATGTCTTCCCTCGCCATGAGTCTAGAACCAGGAGCCAAAGATCAGTGTTGGAAGCGAGATGTGAGATAAGGAGTACCTTCTTCAATTGGAGGGTTGTAAACTCCAGAGGATATTTGATGCCCTGTGGTAGAGTATATTTAAGCTGCAGATCCACAAAGTTGTGAACACCAGGAGAACAGAAGGCCACAGGAGATAGTGAGGGAAGGTGGAGGGAATGTTGATGATTGGCCCTTCTCGTATTGAATAACGGGCTTGAAGGATGAATGGTCTATTTATCTCTATATCATCATGCAAAATAAAGGCAATCCAGCAATTGCAGGAATAATGCATTCAGTTTCAGTTTAATATTTGCCATGTATTTTGTTGCGTGCTAACCAGACAGCAGAAAGACAATACATGATTACAATCGAGCCATTAACAGTGCATAGATAGATACATGATAAGGGAATAACGTTTAGTGTGAGGTTAAGCCAGCAAAGACCGATCAAGGATAGTCCGAGGGTCACCAATGAGGTAGATAGTAGTTCAGGTCTGCGCTCCAGTTGTGGTAGGATGGCTCAGTTGCCTGATGATAGCTGGGAAGAAACTGTCCCTGAATCGAATGTGTTATTCCACAAATTGATAAATGTAATTGTCTTGCTTGTGCATCAGAAGTTCGTGGACTGAAGCTGCATTCCAGGGACTCCTATACATGATCAAGAGAGCACGAAGGCAATCCTGCAACTCATTTTCATCTCCACCCTCAGGTATGGGCAAGAAGATTCCCTGATACTGGCTGAAGAGAAGTATAGTTGGAGAGCTTGGCCACTGTGGAAAGAATGGGTCGATGAGCCAAATGTACCTGGAGTTGAAAAGCAGGAAAGGTGCTATCATTGAAATGCATTGAATTATTTGAGGCGTTGGAGTATAGACGCTGATAGGCTGCCCCCACTGGCAAGAGAACCAGTGGCATTAACCTCAAGATTAGGAATCAGCTACTTTGAACTGAAATTAAGAGAGATTTATTTTCTCAGGACGTTGTGGACTGAATATTCTCTACCACAGGAGGCTGTCGATGCACAGCAACTGAGCATGCTCAAGACAGACAAGTGTAGATTTTTGGGCACAAAGGAAATAAAAATGTAAAGGCATGTGGCAGAAAATTAGCTTTGTGGTAAAAGATGAATCATGATCTTACCGAGTAACAAATTGTGCTCAACAGCTCTTATGCACAGGCCTTTTTATGATCTTAAATGAGCCCATCTCGCTCAGTCCTGGTCAACGTTTGTCTGTCAGTCGACATCATTGGAACAAATCATGTAATCATTATCTTGTAGCTGTTTGTCAAGCTCAGTTGTTGCTCATATTGGCTGTGGCATTTCTCCACATTTCAACATTGGCTGCTCTTTATCAGTGCATTGTTGACGGAGAAGCAATTGAAGACTCCTGAAGTTATGAAAGGCGATATAAATAAGTGTTATTTCTTATATCACCAGATCTCCAGACATTGATACTTTACACTTAACATCCGAGATACTAAACTGATGCTCCATAAAACAAAGAAATATCAGTCACCAAATGGTGGCCTGAAGGGCCTATTTCCGCATGAATCTCTAAATGACTAGTGCAATTCTTGAATCTGGTTTATTGTCTTTTTATGAAGCCAGAAGATAAATTATAATGATTTTATAATCACAATATAATCGAAACAGTCACACAATAGATACATTTTTTCCCCAATTAATTCAGAGCTAGTAAAACCTGATTTATGATTTGAGATAGTAAAGAGCTTTAGACAGACACTATTTTTTTTTAACGTTCTGCAAATCAGACAATAATTATTTCTAAACCACAGAGGGAAACTTCAAAACATTACTGTAACTTGGGTGAATAAGTAGAAAAGAAATTTGCGGCTATTAATGCAGATCAGAAATGCGGAAACATAAACCTTAATCGTCCTGTAAATTTGGTTTTCATCTAGATTCACTACCAGCGTTATTGGATAAATAATAAAAATAATAATGTCAGAAGCTTCATTTTAACGCAACTTTGTAGAGTTACAACGAGACTTATCATTGGGATTTTAAAGTAATATGTAAAATGTATATCTTGTGCAAGTCCTGTAACCTGATACCAAACAATATGTGTAGGAAGGAACTGCAGATACTGGTTTACACCAAAGATAGACACAAAATGAAATGGGATAACATTAAAAGTCAATGCAGTTCTGGCTAATCTTCATTAGCCAACTCTCTCACTTTAGGAGATTAAAAACCGTTCTGCTCTGTTTTAACTGTCTGTGTCACATTCCAAAGTGATTTCCAAATTCTCCTCCTTGCTTTTGCATCCCAACACCAGTGTTTTCCCCTACATTTTTGTATGCTCTTTCAAACCTATCCCTACCCCCAAAACAATGGTCAACCTGATGAATAGTTGTCTCGATGGAGACAATAGACAATAGACAATAGGTGCAGGAGGAGGCCATTCGGCCCTTCGAGCCAGCACCACTATTCAATGTGATCATGGCTGATCATTCTCAATCAGTACCCCGTTCCTGCCTTCTCCACATACCCCCTGACTCCGCTATCCTTAAGAGCTCTATCTAACTCTCGCTTGAATGCATTCAGAGACTTGGCCTCCACTGCCTTCTGAGGCAGTGAATTCCACAGATTTACAACTCTCTGACTGAAAAAGTTTTTCCTCATCTCCGTTCTAAATGGCCTACCCCTTATTCTTAAATTGTGGCCCCTGGTTCTGAACTCCCCCAACAATGGGAACATGTTTCCTGCCTCTAACGTGTCCAACCCCTTAATAATCTTATACGTTTCGGTAAGATCCCCTCTCATCCTTCTAAATTCCAATGTATACAAGCCTAGTCCCTCCAGTCTTTCAACATACGACAATCCCGCCATTCCGGGAATTAACTTAGTAAACCTACGCTGCACGCCCTCAATAGCAAGAATATCATTCCTCAAATTTGGAGACCAAAACTGCACACAGTACTCCAGGTGCGGTCTCACTAGGGCCCTGTACAACTGCAGGAGGTGAGGATGTGACCACAATAACTCTCGGTAAAGCTGACCTGATGGACAAATGGTCTTTGGTTTAAACCAGCACCTGCAGTTCCTTCCTACACAAAACATGTAAGTATTTTAAATTAAGTCCTGCTTGATTTTTTTAAACATGTAAATACCAATCCTTGCCTTCAACCCGCACAACCACTCTCCTCCACAGGCAGGATCCGGATTTGTACAAATGAATTCCCCACTGTAAGTGCTGGGGAACTTCTACATTGGAGCAATGTTGGAGCCCAGTCTATGAACTGCCGGCGAGCAGCTGTCAGCCACATGCACTGGAAGACCAAGCTCGCTGTGGTGACTGGTGGGGAGATGATATCACTGACGCCCATTGCTCACCCTGGACTTGTTTGTAGTGGATGAGACGTCAGCGACCACAAGATACAGATTCAAGATGATTTGCGAAAGAGCGGAGGCAACATGTGCGGAAAAAAGCATGTCCTGCTGTGAGCTGCTGTGATACGGTGCCTGGAAAGCATGTCCTGCTGTGAGCTGCTGTGAGCTGCTGTGATACGGTGCCTGGAAAGCTAGTGCGTGCAGGTTCAGTGTGAACTTTTGAAGACGAAGTGCATAAATACTTGATAAGGACGAATGAGGGGTCGCCTCCATCGAGCTAGTATGTGCACTGTGGGCCAAATGGCCACCTGCTGTGCTACATTTCCAGCGACTCAGAATTTGCCACAGGTTATATTATCAAATCAACTTTGGCCATCTGTCGGAACCAGAGCAAACAAAGAACTGGAGAGAGTAGTAACAAACATATAGCGATGCTTGTTGTGTGGGCTATACACAAGGGCAGTATGCTCCAATCGTGCTTGCCACAGCTGAATCGCAAACATAGAAAGAGACCATTTTATCTTTGCAAGTAGAAAATATTATCTGCTGAGAGGTACTGTCACCATTTCAATTTCAGGCAGGGTGTTCAAAAATCTTGTGTTTTCTTATGCCGAGTGCACACAGCTCCAGAGCAAAGCTTCCCTTCCCACGAATTGTGCTCTCAACAAATATGCAGTGATCCTGTTAACAGTACACAGTTTGGGAGAAGAGTAGATAGACACAAAATGCTGGAGGAACTCGGCGGTTCAGCTAGCATCTCCGGAGAGAAGGAATGGGTGACGTTTCGTGTCGAGAACCTTTTTCAGTCTCCACCCGAATCGTCACCCATTCCTTCTCTCCAGAGATGCTGCCTGTCCCGCTGAGTTACTCCAGCTGTTTGTGTCTTTCTTCGGGTTTAACCAGCATCTGCAGTTCCTTCCTGCACTAGGGGGGGGGGGGGGGGGGGGGGTGGGGACAGTGAGCCCGTTTAACCCGCCGATCAGAGCAATGGTTTTATCCGCTTGTCTCTGAAACCAACCAACCCTTCATGCCACGCTTTGAAGCACATATTTGTTTTGAAGAACTCGAATTAACAGAAGGTTAAGCAGCAGAATGTTAATGGCGCGGATTGAGTGGCTGGGTGGAAATGTGAGTCTGCGGGGAAAGTCTCTCATTTATAGCCAGTCCTTACACTCTCCCCATTCTGCTTATTAAAAATAGAACTTCACTTACATCTTTTGGTTGCTTTGAAGTCAGGACAAAGGAAGAACAAACGTGATAATTTTGCAATTTAAAATTCAAATCAGAGTTGAAATACTGACCCGGTGTGTGAGCGACCTCGAGAGCAATTATACACAATAGACAATAGGTGCAGGAGGAGGCCATTCGGCCCTTCGAGCCAGCACTGCCATTCAATGTGATCATGGCTGATCATTCTCAGTCAGTACCCCGTTCCTGCCTTCTCCCCATACCCCCTGACTCCGCTATCCTTAAGAGCTCTATCCAGCTCTCTCGTGAATGCATTCAGAGAATTGGCCTCCACTGCCTTCTGAGGCAGAGAATTCCACACATTCACAACTCTCTGGCTGAAAAAGTTTTTCCTCATCTCAGTTATAAATGGCCGACCCCTTATTCTTAAACTGTGGCCCCTGGTTCTGGAGTCCCCCAACATTGGGAACATGTTTCCTGCCTCTAACGTGTCCAACCCCTTAATAATCTTATACGTTTCGATAAGATCCCCTCTCATCCTTCTAAATTCCAGTGTATACAAGCCTAGCCGCTCCAGTCTTTCAACATATGACAGTCCCGCCATTCCGGGAATTAACCTAGTAAACCTACGCTGCACGCCCTCAATAGCAAGAATATCCTTCCTCAAACAGGTGAGAGTGTTGGCAGACGCAGTCACGTTTCAGGTCAATGCTGTGTGTATCTGGAGGTTCCCTCTTCACAGAGTCTGTCTGACCCGCTGTCACTTACTGCGTTCTGTTTGTTACTCGGCATTTCTTCACTGGGCTGCATAACCGAAGTGAAGCTAAACGGCAGTGCGAGTGCTTGCCGGAGCCTCGGCTTGCAATCCTATCTTGTCGGCAGTCGCTGACAACCAGGGGGTCATCGCAACTAACCTACCGAGGTGACAGTGTTGTGTGGCAAGCACGCCGGACCCACCTGCTCCCTGGTCGGCGGCGCCCACAGGAACCACCGTCTTAGAGATTGAAGCCAAGTCTCAAACTAGTTCCCCCGTTTACATGTGTAGGAAGGAACTGCAGATGTCGGTTTAAACCGGGTCAGGCAGCATCCCTGGAGAACATGGATAGGTGACCCGGAACATCACCTGTCCATATTCACAAAATGCTGCAGTAACTCAGCAGGTCAGGCAGCATCTCGGGAGAGAAGGAATGGGTGACTATGCAGTCTTCTTCAGACTGAAGAAGGGTCTTGACCCGAAACGTCACCCATTCCTTCTCTCCCGAGATGCTACCTGACCTGCTGAGTTACTCCAGCATTTTGTGAATAAATACCTTCGATTTGTACCAGCATCTGCAGTTATTTTCTTATACTACCTGTCCATATTCTCCAGAGATGATGTCTGACCCGTTGAGTTACTCCAGCATTTTGTGTCCTTTTGTGCACAATATGTAAAGTACGCGCATCTAACATGTACACCTGTATAACACTTGCACATATATAACACGTGCACATATATAACAGCTCACAACATGTAAACGGGGATAGACACTGAATGCACAGAGTGCTGGAGTAACTCAGCGGGACAGGCAGCATCTCTGGAGAACATGGACAGGTGATATTCCGGGTTACCCATCCATGTTCTCCAGAGATGCTGCCTGACCCGCTGAGTTACTCCAGCACTCTGCGTCCTTTCGTGTATGAACCAGCATCCGCAGTTCTTCGTTTCTACATAAGTGTGAGCTCGTGTTATATAATCAAGCGCTCAATATTTCCACACCGGCTTTTCACTGCGAGGGAAACGGACAAAGTTGATTTGACGGACAAAAGGACACAAAATGCTGGAGTAACTCAGCGGGTCAGGCGGCATCTCTGGAGAGAAGGGATGGGGGACCTCGCGGGTCGAGACCTTCCTTAGACTGAGAGTTAGGGGAGAGAGGGAGACGAGAGGTACAGACGGTGATATAGAGAGATATAGAACTAAAATGAATGATATGCGAAAAGGTAACGATGATAAAAGGAACAGGCACGTTAGGTGTGAGCTGGTGGAAACGAGTTATACCTTTGGAGATTTCACTTGATTTGATGAAGGTGATTTACTGACGTTCCAATAAAGTCAACATTTCCTTGTCGCTCCCCCTCTCCCCTTCTTTCCCTCCCTATCCTTCCTCCCCCCTCCTCTCCCCTCCCCCCTCCTTCTCCCTCTACCCTCCCTCTCCCTCTACCCTCCCTCTCTCTCTATCTCCCTCCCTCTCCCTCCCTCTCCCTCTACCCTCCCTCTCTGTCCCTCTCCCTCCCTCTCCCTCCCTCTCCCCTCCCTCTCCCTCCCTCTCCCTCCCTCTCCCCCTCCCTCTCTCTCTCTCTCTCTCCCTCTCTCTCTCTCTATCTCCCACCCTCTCCCTCTCTGTCCCTCTCCTCCCGCGTTGGCCAACAAACTTTGGAGAAGAAGTAGCCGCCGATAAACAAACACGGGTCCACGCCACCGCCTCAGCCAGCGCCGACCCCACGTGTAGATGTGATTCCAGTGTAAGTGTGTGTGTGTGTGTGTGTGCGCGCATCACCACCTGAGGTTGGTGTTGGTTCAATGTTTACCATCGCCTCTAAAACTGGGGATGGAGGTGGGACCCACCAAGCCAGCCAACCCCAAATGCACCAGCAACCGCCAGTCCAAGTTGCCTTTCTTTAGACCAACATGTGATTGCAGACCCCGCCTACCGCCCCTCACCACCCCTGTCTGATACCGGCTTCCAAATGTAAACACAGACACATTTTCTGTCCGTCGTCAGCGTTGCCCCTTTAACTGGCGGTCCCTGGAGCCGCATCTGCCGGCGGCAGCGAAGAGGACCAGAGACAGAAACTCAGCGCCGCCGCGTCCCCGCCTTAAAGCGGCACAGTCCCCGTCCCACCTCCACCACCTCACGGAGAGCGGACAGCAGCCAGCCCCTAATGGGGAGAGGGAGATAGGGTGGGCTGGAGCTGAGTGCTGGAGGGGCTGCTGGAGGGTGCAGAGAGAGAGGGAGAGGGAGGGAGAGAGACAGAGAGGGGGAGAGGGAGAGGGAGCTAGAGTGGGCTGGTGCTGAGTGGTGGGGGAGCTGCTGGAGGGGTGCACAGAGAGAGGGAGAGAGGGAGAGACAGAGACAGAGAGAGGGAGCTAGGGTGGGCTAGTGCTGAGGGGTGCAGAGAGAGAGGGAGGGAGGGAGGGAGGGAGGGAGGGAGGGAGGGAGGGGAGCGATGAGCGCTGGCACTTGCAGGCGGCTGTGAGCGCAGTGACCCGCTGTAGTCCGGTGGGGATGTGTTGTGAGCTGCTCTCCTGGCTCGTCTCACCAGCGGGTCTGGGTCTGTCCGTGGGTCTGAGCTACGATAGCGGCGGAGTGAGCGGATCCCCGGACAGCAGCAGTTGTCTCCGTGGGTCAGTGTGAGCGGCTGATCACAGCGCACCCCATCTCCATCTCCCCACCTCTCCAGACCCAGACCCAGCTGCAGGTTGGACGCGCGGAAGCCGGCGACTAGTGGAGCCTCCCTCTCTCTCTCTATCTCGCCCTCTCTCTCTCTCCCTCTCCCTCTCCCTCTCTCCCTCCCTCTCTCTCTCCCTCTCTCTCCCTCTCTCTCCCTCTCTCTCCCTCTCTCTCCCCCTCTCTCCCTCTCTCTCCCCGCCCACCCCAGCCGTGCGCATCGGGGCTGTGATGAGGCCGCCCCCCCCCCCTAGCCGGGCAGAGAGACGCCTGAACTCTCCGCTGCTCCACACTAGACCACCATGCGCCTCCGACTCCTGCGCTACCTGTTGCTCGACCTGTTGGGTTTGTGGTGCCCGCTGCCAGACTGCTTGGCCCTGGGCAAGGCTGGCCAGCTGCTGGGGGGCATCGTGGTGGTCTCCGGACAGAACACCTCCAAAGAGCCGGGCTCCCCTGCTCTGCCGCCCAAGCCGGACCGGTGCCGGGGTTACTACGATGTGATGGGGCAGTTCGACCCGGCTTTCAGCTGCAACACCAGCATCTACCAGTTCTGCTGCGGCACCTGTGGCTACCGCTACTGCTGCCAGTTCAAGGAGTCCAAGCTGGACCAAGGTATCTGCTCCAACTACGACACCCCGAACTGGGCAAATGTCAGCAAGTTCCCCCAGAGGCCGGACGACAGCACGTTTGAGCACGCCAGGGACAAGACCAACTTGATCGTGTACTTCATCTGTGGCGTTGTGGCCATCATGGTCCTAGTGGGAATCTTCACCAAACTTGGACTGGAGAAATCGCAAAGACCCCAGCGAGAACTCAACGTGTCCAGGTAAGGCATTCCCCCCCTCCCTCCCTCCCTCTCAGTACACCAGTACACCAGTACACCAGCACACCAGTACACCAGCACACCAGTACACCAGCACATCGGTACACCAATACACCAGCACACCAGCACACCAGCACACCAGTACACCAGCACACCAGTACACCAGCACATCGGTACACCAATACACCAGCACACCAGTACACCAGTACACCAGCACACCAGTACACCAGTACACCAGCACACCAGTACACCAGTACACCAGCACATCGGTACACCAGTACACCAGCACACCAGTACACCAGCACACCAGCACACCGGTACACGGGTACACCAGCACACCGGTACACCAGTACACCGGCACACCAGTACACCACTACACCGGCACACCGGTACACCGGTCACTGACACACCAGCACACCAGCACACCAGCACACCAGTACACCGGCACACCGGTACACCAGTACACCAGCACACCACTACACCAGCACACCAGCACACCACTACACCGGCACACCACTACACCGGCACACCGGTACACCAGTACACCAGCTGGGTCACGGCGCAATGTGGCCACCCGACACTTTCTGTCTGAAGAAGGCTGTCGACACGGAGCGCCACCCACCCACCCATCCATCCCCTCTCCCCGGAGCCGCCGCCTGTCCCGCTGAGTTACTCCGGCACTTTAGTGTCTCTCCTCGGCTTAAACCAGCATCTGCGCTTTCTTTCTCCACTTTCTCACCGACCCCGTTGATGAGGAAGGGTCTGGGCGAATAGGTGGCGACTACCCACGGAGGCAGTAGCATTTATATTGGTGTATCTGCGCCCCGCACTGACTACCTTCAGCGCGCTGTGACGGTCCACAGAAGCCCAGTGTTCCTGACAATGTATTTGTACCAAGTTATCGCGCTCTGAACATTATCCACGCACACTATATATATATATATATATATATATATACACCCCCTTGCGACGCAGAAACAAACGGCGAGGGCTCTTTTTAAAGTGCGCAGTTCTATGTTTATTCTCGCTACTTCGGAAAACATCACAAGACGCCAAACTTGCTCCTTGATTAACCGCCCCACGGGCTTGTTGGGATTAACCAATTTAGTTTTGGAGTGATACTAATGTGGTGCTGTTGACATTGCTGGCGTTAAAGACATTGCTGGCGTTAAAGAGACGGCGGCGGACTTGTTGCTCCCCAGTGTTGTCGCAGGTCTGTCGGTCTCCCCGCCTTCAACACGTTAGCCAAACCTTCTCGCTCCTTCCAGCCCTGGTTTCTCAGTTAGAACTTCCCCTGAATAAAACGCAACCCGGACTGAGTCAGTTAAATGCCTCCAATTCTATGTTTTATGCTTTTTTTTACTAGACTGGGGGAGTTCTAGATATTTACAAACCGAGTGCACCGTTACAAATGCAAAGGGTTACGAAATCCTTCCTCTGTCAGCGTCACCGATTTCGGTCTAAAATGAGCATCAGAGGAATAATACGTAACCTACGCGGGCAAATGCAGATAACTTAGACGGCCACCTGGGTCAGCATGGGCGAGTTGGGCAGAGTGGCCTATATCCGCGCTGCGTTATTCTGTGATTCGATTCCTCGTGTGTGTCTACGTAGATCCACAATAGATCCACAAAATGCTTGGAGTAACTCAGACTGAAGAAGGGTCTCGACCCGAAACGTCACCCATTCCTTCTCTCCAAGATGCTGCCTGACCCGCTGAGTTACTCAAGCATTTTGGGATAGCTTCGATTTGTACCAGCATCTGTAGTTATTATCCTACGTGGTGAGAAGATACCCCATTCCTTCTCTCCAGAGATGCTGCCTGTCCCGCTGAGTTTCTCCAGCGTTTTGTGTCTATCTATAGTCGCTGTAAACCAGTATCTGTAGTTCCTTCCTACATACTACCAGACACACGTCCCCGTTTCCCCAGCGAGTTGTGTTTACCGAGTCACCAGAAACAACCGCCTTCAAAAACAGTGCATGAAGGAACTGCAGATGCGGGCTTAAACCGAAGACTGATACAAAAATGCTGGAGTAACTCAGCGGGTCAGGCAGCATCTCTGGAGAGAAGGAATGGGTGACGTTTCGGGTCGAGACCCTTCTTCGGCCTGAGGAGGGGTCTCGACCCAAAACTTCACCTGTTCCTTCTCTCCAGAGATGCTGCCTGTCCCGCTGAGTTACTCCAGCTTTTTGTATCTATCCCGCAAAGCAGTTTGGAAAGTGCATACTTCAGATTGACCCACGCTGTCTTGTTTTAATAAATGCAAACATAATAGCACAGTTTGCAAAACAATCTGTTCAGATCATCGACCTGTGATAATGGAAACGCAGTTGAAAAGTGTAATAATGGGGCATTTTTGTCTGATCTGTGGTGAAAACCCGATTAAATTCTGTCGTGAGATATATTTTAATCCAAAACGGGGAGCGTATTTAAAAGCGACGGCACGCAATAGTTTTTGCTTGGGTTTAATGAAGGGGCTGAATCTCTGGATGGCCTGGCAGTCACTATGAAGTTAACTGTACCTCTCACGCAGACAATGTTGTTTGGTAACATCCAGCGCTTGTCGATGGCTATGGCCACACACACTGCCCGTGGAAACCGCTCAGCATCGGCGCCAGCCCCTGGACCCCAGCACCAGCCCCCCCCCCCCCAGCCCCAGCACCAGCCCCCCCCCCCCAGCCCCTGCCCCCAACCCTCCCAGCCCAAGCCCCCCCCCCAGCCCCAGCCCCGCACCGAAACACGAGCATGCATCACTCCACACCCGCAGGACTCAGCACTTCTGTGTCGAAAGGAACGGCAGGATGCTGTGCTGGTGTACACCGGAGATAAACACAAAGTGCTGGAGTAACTCAGCATCTCTGGAGAAACAGGATGGGTGACGACGTTTCGGGACTGAAGAAGGGTCTTGACCTGAAACGTCAACCATCCTCTTTCTGCAGAGATGCTGCCTGACCCGCTGAGTCCCCCCAGCACCACCGTGTCTCTGTACAGTATTCGGACTCATAACTTATTTCGGAGCTTAAGACGCTGCCGCGCAGATAAGCGCTCCCTGCCTCACTCACACACACACACACACACACACACACACACACACTCACACATACACAATAGACAATAGGTGCAGGAGGAGGCCATTCGGACTTCGAGCCAGCACCGCCATTCAATGTGATCATGGCTGATCATTCTCAATCAGTACCCCGTTCCTGCCTTCTCCCCATACCCCCTGACTCCGCTATCCTTAAGAGCTCTATCTAGCTCTCTCTTGAATGCATTCAGAGAATTGGCCTCCACTGCCTTCTGAGGCAGAGAATTCCACAGATTCACAACTCTCTGACTGAAAAAGTTTTTCCTCATCTCAGTTCTAAATGGCCTACCCCTTATTCTTAAACTGTGACCCCTTGTTCTGGACTCCCCCAACATTGGGAACATGTTTCCTGCCTCTAACGTGGTGAATGCTGCCTGATTCAGCGAGCCCCTGCTTTATCCCTTACTGCGACTGCTAACTGCTCGGGTTTCCGTGATTTAATGGGTTAATCCAAGTGGAGTTGGCTCGCAGGCATTTACTCCATTCAATCTCCATTTAAACGTTGGACCAAGACGCCGCCTATCAGAGAAACGGCGAACGGGCATTTTCACAACTGGTCCATCCAATATTGCGCCTCCAACACTTTGCAAAGTCTTTCCAAAGTATCTGCATTGGCCACTGGAGGAAGTTGCTCGCTCCCATCCTGGAAGACCCATCAACATCCTCCCCTCTTGACTCGTTAAATCATTTCTTGAATCATTTGGGGAGGTTCATTTTACAGATCATTTTCTCTCCCAATCCATTTGATCTGTTGGTCACACTTGGTAGGAAGACCATTCCCGCAGCACTGACGCTGTTGGATCGAGCCTGTTCTCTGCTTTACAACCACATACAGAGAAATCAGGCTGCCCCATGGAGCGATGGGAAGGAAGGTCTTCCCTTCCAAGCAAAGTCACACCTAACGGTCTTGGGACAGTACTCCCACCCTCTTTCATCACATCAGCAACCAACACAATGAAACCACTCCTCACGCATTCTCCACTAGATGGAGTCTCTGTGCCAATGTGTACAATATAAATATTATAATAACGATGATCACCGGCTTCGCATGACTTACTCTAATGTGGAGTGAGTTATTCATCCCGGAACCTTCGTCGTCAACTGTCTACCGAGGGTTGGTTTCAACCTGGGGGCGCGTTGAGCTTGAGTCCGCCACACTTGGACACAAGATGGGGAAGTCTAGCGGGCTCCTAGCCGTCAGCAGCCGGCATTGCGACGCTTGTTTGGAGTGATTTTCTCTCGAGTTTCTCATGTAGACCTACCCTGGCCTGCTCTACCAATGACCAGTCCACTTTCACCACTCTATTCACAAACACTCATTGGCCGACTCGGCATTTGCCAAATTACTATCCCCCAGTCTATGAAATATTGACCGGATAATTTATGGCTTCTGATTCTACTTTGCTAGCAACATTCCTTATTTTCACCTGCCTCCCCATGATATTGTGGATGATCAGCCATGAGAGACCCTTCTTGTCTTTCCCCTGACTAGTCTGAAGAAGGGTCTCGACCCGAAACGTCACCCATTCCTTCTCTCCCGAGATGCTGCCTGACCTGCTGAGTTACTCCAGCATTTTGTGAATAAATCCCCATGATATCTCACCTGCTCGTCAGAAGGCACAATGATCTGGCCGAATTTAATGTGGACATTTCAATATCCAGAATAGGTACTTTACAGTGTGCCCTTTTAAATTAAAATTATATTTGACTTTGTGGATTACTTATGAGCTAAGTAGAACAATTCTCATGCGGAATCTATCAAACCATTCCAGGAAAATTGTTCATTTGTGCCTGGTGTCCCTTTGCAAGTAAACACAGAATTAAACTCAACCATTACTACCTGTTGTAGCAAGGAACTGCAGATGCCAGTTTATACCGAAGATAGACACAAAATGCTGGAGTAACTCAGCAGGTCAGACAGTATCTCCGGAGAGAAGGAATATGTGACATTTCGGGTCGAGACCCTTGTTCAGACTGAACTCAGATGCTGCCTGTCCCGCTGAGTTACTCCAGCATTCTGTGTCTATCCCCGTTTACATGTTATGAATTGTTATATATGTGCACGTGTTATATCTGTGCACATGTCAGATACGCGCACTTTATATATTGTGCTCAAAAAGCTGGAGTAACTCAACAGGTCAGACAGTATCTCTGGAGAAAAGGAAGAGGTGAGGTTCGGGTTGAGACCTTTCTTCATTTGCAGTTTTGGTTGTCGCAGTGATAGTGATCATTGTGAGATTGTTATCTGCCGCCCTGAGTTAGATGCCATTTTCAACTTTAAGCAGATGAATTTGAATGTTTGACCTTTTTCCAAAAGACAGTAAGATCAGGTAAATCAAAAGGAAGATTTTATTTGCTGCTTTGTGAGCTTCTGATCATTTCCCAAAGTGTTTGCTCGAATCTAGTCACCATTGATATCACTTGGAGGATGTTCTACATTTTCCGACATCTTGCCATCCTTTGTGAATTTATACTGTCACTAGATGCTCACTCTTCCTTGACGTGTTCCATGGGTCCTAGGTGAATCTTGCAAGAATATATTTTTGAGCTACATACCAGCCAGGATTAAGGTCTTCAGCCATCTTGGCTACAGTATTCTGTCCTCCGATCTCCCAATACAATATGAAATAAAAATATAGAAACATGAAAAACAGGAGCAGTAGCAGGAACCCTTGCACTCTGTTCCAGCATTCAAATGTTTATGGCTGATCACACACATTAGCACCCCACCTCTGCTTTCTCCCTTCTTCATTTGAATCCTTCAGCATGAAGTAACCTTACAATACAATACAATACAATATATCTTTATTGTCATTGTACAGGGGTACAACGAGATTGGGAAAATGCGCCTCCCATACGATGCAATAAATTAATTAGCTAGTCAGTATTAATTTAGAAAACAACAACCCAACGAAACAAATTGTAACAGTTTTAAAACAGAATAAAGTGCAAGTAGATCTGTGCCGGTTCACTGTGCGATGTGGCCATCCGGCTCAGCAGGACCGGTTCATAGCCGTTATGGCCCTGGGGATGAAGCTGTTCCTGAGTCTGGAGGTGCGGGCGTAGAAGGCCTTGTATCGTCTGCCCGATGTTAGAAGTTCGAACAGACTGTTCCAGGGGTGTGAAGAGTCTTTGTGGATGCTGGTGGCTTTTCTGAGGTATCGTGTGTTGTAGATGCCCTCCAAGGCTGGTAGCTGTGTTCCAATGGTCCTCTGAGCTCTATGGACTACCCGCTGAAGAGCTTTCCTTTCTGCCTCCGTGCAGCTGAGATACCACATAGGGATGCCATGTGTTAGGATGCTCTCTATGGTGCAGCGGTAGAATGTCGTCAGCAGCTGTTGGGGTAGACCAGACTTCTTCAGTGCTCTTAGGTAGAACAGTCGTTGCTGTGCCTTCTTGACCAGCGCAGCAGTGTTATTGGACCATGTTAGGTCCTCCGAAATGTGAGTGCCCAGAAACTTGAAGCTGGACACTCTCTCCACACTGTCCCTGTTGATAAAGATCGGGGCGTATTCCCCGTTATATGACCTACGGAAGTTGATGTTCAACTCCTTGGTCTTGGTGGTATTTAGGGACAGGTTGTTATCAGAGCACAATAGACCATTGACCTTGAATGCACAACAGATCGTTGATACCCTTTCACCATGGCAAGGAAAGGCTCCTTCAAATAAGGGGGCCGAAACTGTGCACAGCGCTCCAGATGGGTTGCACCAAGGCTCTGCAGTAGATTTTCTTGGTCCATTCTCTTGCTAACACACCATTAGCTTTTCTAACCGCATGCTGCACCTGGATGTTTGCTTTTGGTGACTAGTGTACAAGAAAATCCACACATGCATTAGCCATTCACCCAATAACCTACTGAAAGACCTGGATAGAGTGAATGTGGAGAGGATGTTTCCACTAGTGGAAGAGTCTAGGAACAGAAGTCATAGCCTCAGTCTAAAAGGACCTTCCTTTAGAAAGGAGAGTTAGATAGAGCTCTAGGGGCTAGCGGAATCAAGGGATATGGGGAGAAGGCAGGCACAGGTTACTGATTGTGGATGATCAGCCATGATCACAATGAATGGCGGTGCTGGCTCAAAGGGCTAAATGGTCTCCTCCTGCACCTATTTTCTATGAGATGAGAAGGAATTTTGTTGGTCAGAGGGTGGTGAATCTGTGGAATTCACTGTCACAGACTGCTGTGGAGGCCAAGTCAATGAATGCTTTAAGGCGAAGATTGACAGAAATTTGATTAGTAAAGGTGTCAGGGGTTATGGGGAGAAGGCAAGAGAATGGGGTTGAGAGGGAAAGATAGATTAGCCACAATTATATCATATCATATCATATATATACAGCCGGAAACAGGCCTTTTCGGCCCTCCAAGTCCGTGCCGCCCAGTGATCCCCGTACATTAACACCATCCTACACCCACTAGGGACAATTTTTACATTTACCATATTATATGGCGGAGTAGACTTGATGGGCCGAATGGCCTTATTATGCTCCTAGAACTTATGAACGTATGAACGTAACATTGGAGCCTCTTTGCATCCTCCTCAAAGCTCACATTCCCCCCAGCTGTGTGTTGTCTGCAGTCTTAGATATGTTATATTCAGTTACCTCAACCAAATCATTGAAATATATTATCGGACAGCTGGATTCCAAACACTGATCTCTGCAGCGGCCCCGTTATCACTGCTCGCCACCTCAAAAAATACACATTTCATTCCCAATCTCAGTTTGCTGTCCACCAGCTTCATCCCCAGGGCCATAGCTGCTATGAACCGGTCCTGCTGAGCCGGATGGTCACATCGCACAGTGAACCGGCACAGACCTACTTGAACTTTATACTGTTTTAAAACTGTTTCTAATTTTGTTTCACTGGGTTGTATAAATTTAGCTAACTCATTTATTGCATCGTATGGGAGGCGCATTCCCAATCTCGTTGTACTCCTGTACAATGACAATAAAGATATATTGTATTGTATTGTATTGTATTGTATCAACGAATTATTCGCCGATGTCGGTAAATTACACCCAGTTCCATGAGCTTTAATTTTGCATACTAACCTCTGTCAAAGGACCTTGTCAGAATTCTCCAGAAGTCCAAATACAGTACATCCACTGCCAGAGAGAGACACAAAAAGCTGGAGTAACTCAGCGGGTCAGGCAGCATCTCTGGAGAGAAGGAATAGGTGACGTTTCGGGTCGACACCCTTCTTCAGACCCGGTTTCTGACCCGCTGAGTTACTCCAGCTTTTTGGGTTTATCTTCGGTTTAAACCAGCATCTGCAGTTCCTTCCTGCACATCCACTGCCAGGATACTGGTCCTCCACCAGTTCAGGTGCAGCACATCCATTTTGTAGAAGAGAGGAGTAGAGAAGAGAGAGACCCGAAACGTCACCCATTCTTTCTCTCCTGAGATGCTGCCCGACCTGCTGAGTTACTCCAGCATTTTGTGAATAAATACCTTCCATTTTGTAGAGGTTAGCTCCAACACAAAAGTGATCCCGATGATCCAAAAATCTCACCCCCTGCCCCCCGCACCAGCTCCTCAGCCACATATTCATCCATCCTAACCCACTATTCCTACTCTCATTAGTATGTGGCCCTGGAAGTAACCCAGAGATTACTACCTTTGAGGTTCTGCTTTTTAATCTCCTGCCTAACTCCCTAGATTCACTCTGCAGTACCACATCCTTCTTTTTAGAGTCATAGATAGAGTGATACAGTGTGGAAACAGGCCCTTCGGCTCAACCCGCCCACACTGGCAAACAATGTCCCTGCTACCCTAGTCCCACTTGCCTGCGCTTGGCCCATAACTCTCCAAACCAGTCCTATCCATCTACCTGTCCAACTGTTTCTTAAACGATGGGACAGTCCCAGCCTCAACTACCACCTCTGGCAGCTTGTTCCTTACACCCACCACCCTCTGTGTGAAAAAGCTACCCCTCGGATTCCTCTTAAATCTTTTCCCCTTCACCTTAAACCTATGTCCTCTGGTCCTTGATCCCCCCTACTCTGAGGAAGAGATTCTGTGCATCTACCCGATCTATCCTTCTCATGGTATCTACATTTATCTACATTATTGGTGCCAACATGTTGATTGATATCTTGCTCCTCAACCTCCCCCTTGAGAATTTTCTGCAACCTCTCAGGGGCATCTTTGACCCTGACATTCACGAGGCAACATACCGTTCTGGTATCTCGTAGGCAACGAGAGAATCTCCTGTCCCTTTACCCATCATGTCTCCTATCCTACTATCTCTCTCTCTTGTCACCTTTGCCTGCTGTGTGTATCAACCATGGACCTGAATGCTGCTGCTGCTGCTCTCCTCTGATAGACCACCCATTCCCAACAGTATCCAAAACGTGGTTCACTTGTCAGTGAAGCAATGGTCACTGGAGAACAGCGCTCTTTGCCTGGTTTAAGGTGATGTTTGTTTGGCTGTTGAAGCTTGCTCTTCTTCCACTCTCGTCTTCTGTCTGTTTATTTCCAGTTTGGATTCTCAGCACCGTCAGCCCAGCAGAGCCAGCAGTGTTGTTCTGGTTCAGTGTTTCATTAGTCTCTGATAGAAGTGAACTCTGGCATTGGTGCGGTGATGTATGCTGGAGATTGAGAGAGGAATCTCTGCGTGTTTCTTTTGCCTTTCTCAGAAGTGACTCGGCTGTGTCACGTTCTGCCTTACGTCTGGATCATGAGTTGTGTCGTGACATACTGCATTAGTTCCCATTCATCTGCACATTTTGCAAGCTCACCGTTTAAAATCTCATCAGAAGATGAGGTTGAATCAAGGTTGTCTATTAGAATGATCCGCCATTGGCACCAAAGACATAGAGATCTGCTGCTGCCTTTGACAATCTCTGTCTCTCACTCTGTTGCCATGTCTCCAAAGACCTGCACACGTTGCCACTTTTTGTGAAGTCTTTCACTTCAGTGTTTATTCTTCGCGAGTACAGTAATGTGCAAACAGCTGCTGTCTCTCAGATGTGGATGCACTTTAACATTTCTCCACATAGAATTTGGTATCACCGGACTCACCTCTAAACACAAACCTCTCAAAGTGTGAACTCAGCTCGAACATGGAAGTAAGGGGCAAGCCTTTGGGGAGGCTCTTACTAGTTCTCTGGTCACCCTTACACAACATCTTCCTGTGGTTCTTTCTGTGTTTTATCTGCCTCATTGTAACTTCATCATTGACATTCGCACAGGCAGATTCACATACACTGGTTCTGTACATCTGCAATTTGTCATTGCTGCACAATGCCTGTGATATACACCACTGCATGGAAATAGCAGACAAGTATGTATCATCTGTTCCAAGTGTGGAATCAGCTATTGAGGTTTTAACATAGATTCATCACATCACTGAAGAGTTTAGCATGTTTCCATATGTACATATCTCCCATTTGTTTATAGTGGAATCTCTCACGCCTAAATGTCACAGGCAATGTCTCCTTTTCCTTTTAAGTGCAGCATGCATTAGACTGTCAGAACTCTGGTTACATATGTTTTTGTTTGGCTGTTTAGCAAGATAACTGCTCCCATCAGGAATCGGCTGTTTTCTGTCATCAAAGAAGTGTATCCAGGGAGGCACGAAGGCGTAGCAGTAGAGTTGCTGCCTTACAGCACCAGAGACCCGGGTTCCATCCTGACTATGGGTGCTGTCTGTACGGAGTTTGTACGTGCTCCCCGTGACCTGCTTGGGTTTTCTCCGAGATCTTTGATTTCCTCCCACACTCCAAAGATGTGCAGGTTTAAACGTTAATTGGCTTGGAATAAATGTAAAGTTGTCCCTAGTTTGTGTAGGGGGTGTTAATGTGCAGGGATCACTGCTCAGTGCGGACTCGGTGGGTCGAAGTGCCTGTTTCCGCGCTCCATCTCTAAACGAAACTCTGGCTCTACAATACCATTTATTTATTGAGCTGCTTGCTCATGGATATCCCTCCAACACTCTCCTTTGTCGGTTGTGTCAATGGTTCTCACACCAGTCTTAGATGGGGCAGGAATTTGATTAAGTTTGTGGGTCCCAATATTCCTTCATCGCCACTTCCTCACTCACCTGACCTCCACTAAGACTCCAGAGGTGTTTACCTGACCAATTGAGTTACTCCGGCAATTTGTGTCTTTTTTTTGTAAACCAGCACCTGCAGTTCCTTGTTTTCCCAATAATATCTGCTGAACTTGGCAGTGCCTTCATCTTTCGTGCTCCTTTGTGGAGACTACGTGATTCATGAAGAAATCTTCTTCCGTTTGAAATCTGGTAACTGCATGTTCCGACATGGTGCTGTCCAACAGTTTTTCTTTGCATCTGTTAATTCAATGCTTCTGCCATAGTCTCTCCTTCCCCAAAGACGTTGACTACCACAGGCTTTCATCCTTCACTAAAACTCTTTGATTCCAATGTTGATCCTAAAAGGCGTTCTGAGCCATCAATATATTTCCCCAAATGGTGCATTGAAGGTCATTTGAAGGGAACGCCCTAAGATGCGTTCAGCATGCCAAAATTCATTCTTGGCATCCTGCATATTGAAGACTTTTGCTCAGTTCTGGCATGATATCTTCCACTGGAGAATGGTTCCTCTTTAATGCTTTATTCAGATCATGTGGAGACAGGTTCTTAGGCTGTTTGGCTGATCTATTCACACCCAGCCTGGTACACCCAAAGAAGAAATGTGTCCACTGTTGTGATGCTCTCTGTCTTCATCTGCTTTCAGTTCCTATTTGACAGCCATTGAAGCAGGTCTTGGAGTGTGTACCACTGGCAGCCTACTCCTATTTTTTTTTTGTTGCTTTTCAGTTCCTTCAGAAATATCTGCAAATCCATCCACCAGCTGTGTGTCTTTGAGTGGGGAACTTGAATCTGAAGTAGCCTGTCCTGTCAGCATATTCCCTGTTTCTACTTCCACCATAACTTCACTTCATTCAAATGTGTTGATTGCCTTCCCATCCTCTAAAAAAACTGAATCTGCTCACCCTCTCATTGCTTGGAGGGTTTTGGTAATTCTCATTTATTGGAGGATTAGCATCCCCGTCTCTTCAAGTGCAACAAACTCTGCTTTGTGCTTTTTCATTGTTTGGACTTCCATTTCATGTCTGCACCTGGCCAGTTGTAAACCACTTGCAAGGTTGTGCATTGTTAGCACTTGTTTTGTCCCTTCGTACTTCCTTGCAAATATCTTAGGGATGATGTTACATGTTGCATCACGGTGCACTTGGAACTGTGTCTGCTTTTCTTCTATTTCCACATCAGCAAAATCCTGATTTCCTTTGTATTTGCTCCATTTTCTTTCTGGCTGAGTCCAATGTCATGACTTTGAGCTCATCATACTTTGTTCAGACATCTCACAGGGGCTGTAGCCAGCTTGTGTGACATTGTGAACTAAACCTGTTCCTTTTCATTTCTCAACTAGTCCAGCTACTAGCTTTCGTCCTGCTACACGCTATTGATTTTTAATTTTTTTGCATTTGTGATATCCTTTCCGTAAGCTCCTTCTGCCATAACGTACAGTTGGCCACAATATTTGCACACGCTAAACTGTTGCAGTTCATTATTTCTATGCTTCTGTTGGACTACATGAACAGGAGTGTCCTGTCCACTATCCAACTCATCAGCTCCAGCTGTCGAGATGGAGGATTTGGTACACTTTGAAGATTTGACCCACTACCAGTTCCTCTCAACCCTCCCTCAGTCCTGCATCCCAAATAATGCCCACATCCCACTGCAAATCAAAGAACCTTCAGATCTCCAGAGTCAAAATCTGAAGCCAACAACTTCAGTTCAATCAAGCTTGTGTTGAATGCCTTCCCATCCGCTGAAAGGCTTGAATTTGCCCGTGCTCATTCAATAATGAATGAGCATTCAATAATTCTCAAAGGCTTTGAGGGACTCCTCCAGCATCTCATTGGTAGGCACAAAAATCTGGAGTAACTCAGCGGGATAGGCAGCATCTCTGGAGAGAAGGAATGGGTGACTTTTTGGGTCGAGACCCTTCTTTAGACTGGTTAGGGATAAGGGAAACGAGAGAGATAGACGGTGATGTGGAGAGATACAGAACAATGAATGAAAGATCTTAAGGATAGCGGAGTCAGGGGGAATGGGGAGAAGGCAGGAACGGGGTACTGATTGAGAATGATCAACCATGATCACATTGAATGGTGGTGCTGGCTCGAAGGGCCGAATGGCCTCCTTCTGCACCTATTGTCTATTGTCTAAAGATATGCAAAAAAGTAACGATGATAAAGGAAACAAACCATTGTTAGCTGTTTGTAGGGTGAAAATGAGAAACTAGTGTGACTTGGGTGTGGGAGGGATAGAGAGAGAGGGAATGCCAGGACTACCTGAAGTGAGAGAAATCAATATTCATACCACTGGGCTGTAAGCTGCCCAAGCGAAATATGAGATGCTGTTCCTGCAATTTGCGTTTAGCCTCACTTGATTGGGCTCTCTGACCTGGTGGTACAAAAACACCATCACTTTTATTCCCAACTCTTTATTAGCTATTCTCAATTCAGTATTGAAGGATATTTCCCATTACATTGCTTCCATTCATTTGACGCTACTTATCTCGAGGTACAACTGCTGAGGCATCTTTACCTGCTTCATCCTCCAGCATGGTCAACCATCTACCAGATAATGGCAATAGCCAAGCCTGTTGCCTATCACACTGCAGTAACTCAGCAGGACAGGCAGCATCTTTCGAGAGAAGGATTGGGTGACCTTTCGGGCCGAGAAGGAAGGTCACCCATTCCCTCTCTCCAGAGATGAGTTACTCCAGCATTTTGTGCCTATCTTTGGTGTAAACCAGCACCTGCAGTTCCTTCCCACACTGTTGTCTATGATACTGGATCTCAGTGAGGTTTATATCCAGTCGTGTAGTCATTGGAATTCTGTTTTGGCAGACAAATCCAAAATCATTTTTATAAAATCTGATTATATATCTTCCCTCTCCCACAGCAATCCGTGCGGGATTTCATGACAGAAATTTTGTGTTCTTTTTTGAGCAAAACCATACCTAAAGTCAATATAACACGTTTAAACTGTTTTCTCACACCATGTTGCATTATGCTTTCACAAAGCTTGTTCTTCCTTGTAATAACATTCTCCTTGTCACAATCAGTAAGTTGTTAGTGAGTTACATTCTTAGACAGGTTTGGGCCTGTCCCGTGCTCATGCCCAGACCGATGTCCTCTAACCCCTCAAGACTTGATGCTTACAAATGTTGCATTACCAGGATATTGTGCTAGATGGTGCAAAGTCTCTTACATCATTCCCCAGTCAGAGATTTCCGAGGACTTTGATGTAGGAATTAACGAGTAAGTGCACTTTAAATGTAAGCCATCTTGAAATGGCTGTTACCGATGGCTGAGAATAGCGTCTCTTGTTGCCGAGGGCTTTTCCCACATACACTTGGTATCTGATCAACATGCAGATCTCACTATCCTCAATCTGTTCTTTCACTCCTGTAACCCATTTGCTCTCTTTGCAATGTTTAGTAAATATTGTCCATATATGAGCTATCTTCTATCCCCTACCTTCTTTTGATACATGTTGCAATTATTTTGTGGTTGGTGTGCGGTACAATGTGAAAACTTAGCATTGATTGAAGCATGTGAAAGGTTATTAGTCATTTTTAATCTCATTGAACTACTCCAATCAATCAATGCTTTATGCCAATGTTTTGGATTATCTAAGAGGGCCCATTAGCGAGGGGGAAAAAGAACATTCAACTAATTTACTATTGCCAGCACTCACATTCATCGGTGAAGAGATCAAGAATCAAAATGAATATTGTGTGGGAACTGCAGATGCTGGTTTACACCGAAGATAGGCACAAAATGCTGGAGTAACTCGGCGGGACAGGCAGCATCTCCGGAGAGGAATGGGTGACAATTTGGGTCGAGACCCTTCTCTTCAGACTGGAGTCAGGAGAGAGGGAGACACAGAGATAAGGAAGTGCAAGGTGTGAAAAAAAGACATCAAAGGGGATGCATATAAAGGAAAATATAGAATAGATCATTGTTAGCAAGGAGAAGGTGACAACGAAGCATACAGAGATAAAATTGAATCAGGGGGACAGTCAAACTGTTTGGAGAACTAGGAAGGGGAGGGATGGAGAGAGAGGGAAAGCAAGGGTTACTTGAAGTTAGAGAAGCCAATATTCATATCTGCAGATTCAGTTGTCAATCCCAGAAAATTGGCTGTTCTTTGAAAACTAATCATTTAAATTAAATCTTTCTGCTTACATTTTCATCAACACATCACGCTCAGATTGGATCTTCCCATTTACTGGGATATTATCTGTCAGACATCCCGTTGCTTGGCAGCCTTTCAGCTGCTTTGACGTATGCATTTGGAAATGCTCTGAATGTGATGTGATAGATGTCGTTACCGGAGCAGATTCTTTCGAAAGATCAATTTGTCAAAATCCAGAATTGTTTTCTAACTATGGGATATTTTTTTTCGTTCTCCATTATTGCTAGAGACAGACTGAAGGAGCACATAATTTCCTTCCTCAACAAGGACACATGAAAAGATACCTTGGTCAAAAATATAGAGTTCAAATTGGCTTTTTGGATCAGGACAGTTACTCCATAACCATGAGTATGTCGTTTCACCCTTGGGCTATCCAGCTTCACCAACTTGATACATTATCAGTTCAGTTGTCAGACACAAAAAGCTGGAGTAACTCAGCGGGACAGGCAGCATCTCTGGAGAGAAGGAATAGGTGACATTTCGGGTCGAGACCCTTCTTCAGACTGGTCAGGGGAAAGGGAAACGAGAGATACAGACGACGATGTAGAGAGATAAAAAACAATGAATGAAAGATATGGAAAAAAGTAATGATGATAAAGGAAACAGGCCATTGTCAGCTGTTTGTTGGGTGAGAACGAGAAGCTGGTGCGACTTGGGTGGGGGAGGGAGGAGGGAATGCCGGGGTTACTTGAAGTTTCAATATTCATACCACTGGGCTGTAAGCTGCCCAAGCGAAATATGAGATGCTGTTCCTCCAATTTGCGTTCATTTCAGTTGTCTTCAGAGTGGAATGGAAAGCTTTATGGCAACTGATACAGGAAAGATCTTTGATCAGGCTTACGATTAACGCAATGTTCGTGCGTGAATTTACAAGGTGCTCACAAAGATGAGGAAACTCAGTTTTAAAGCCCGGTTCAATTTTTACTGTATCTACCTGAGATGAGAGTTAAAGATTTTTTAACTGGTGTCTTCTGCCGAGCATCCCATGAGCTCTGAAATTGTATTCTTTTGTGACACTTTTTGATTGTAATAGGAGAGCACACTTCATATTTACAATAAAAAACACTCCTCTGCTTTGCACCATATTTTACTTTGCATTTCAAAGTGTACCAATTAATTTTTTTATCATGTTACAGACAGTCTGCTGGAGAGCCACCTGTCCTTGTGGTAATTTGAAACTCAATATGGATGTTCCCAGCAGATATATCAAGTCAAGTCATCTTTATTGTCATATGCACAAGTGTGGCGATGTAAATTTACAAAGAAAATCTTGCTTGCAACAGCATCACAAACACATTGAGTCAGACAGTGCACAAAACATAAATTATGCATAAATCATACGTACATTACAAATAAATTCAGAGAAAAGAAAAAGACTGCATAAAAAACATGGCGTCACTCCCTGACCATAGACGCCACCAATCCATTTACCCTGGATGTAAAAACATTTTTTTTCCTGATTATCTTTCTTTTCCGACGTTTTATTTACTTTAGTTTAGTTTAGTTTAGAGATACAGCGTGGAAATAGACCCTTCGGCCCACCGAGTCCGCTCCGACCAGTGATCCCCACACATGAACACTGTCTTACACAAACTAGGGACGATTTACACATACACCAAGCCAATTAACCTACAAACCTGTACGTCTTTGGAGTGTGGGGGGAAACCGAAGATCTCTGAGAAATCCCATGCAGGTCACGGGGAGAACGTACAAACTCCGTGCAGACAGCACCCCTAGTCGGGATCGAACCCGGGTCTCCAGCGCTGCAAGTGCTGCAAGGCAGCAATTCTACTGCCGCGCCACCGTGCCGCCCTGATAATACTTAATAATATGTTTTGCATCTACAACTGACATAAATATCTGGCATATTTTCCAAATCTTTCATTCCTTATCGTGGATTACGTCACAGATAATGTGAATGGCATGGTAGCGTAGCGGTAGAGCGACTGCCTTGCAGTGCCAGAGACCCGGGTTCGATCCTGACTGTCTTTCCGGAGTTTGCACGTTCTCCCCGTGACCGCAAGGGTTTTCTCCGAGATCTTCGGTTTCCTCCCACACACCAAAGACGTACAGGTCTGTAGATTAATTGGCTTGGCATAAATCTTTTTTAAACATTGTCCGTAGTGTATGTAGGGTCGGTGTGCGGGGAATGCTGGTCGATGCGAACTAGGTGGGCCGAAGGACTTGTTTCCGCGCTCTGTCTCTGAACCAAACCAAACTAAACTATATGTGTTTCTGAAAATGTTCCCTTTAGACAATAGACAATAGACAATAGGTGCAGGAGGAGGCCATTCGGCCCTTCGAGCCAGCCCCGCCATTCAATGTGATCATGGCTGATCATTCTCAATCAGTACCCCGTTCCTGCTTTCTCCCCATACCCCCTGACTCCGCTATCCTTAAGAGCCCTATCTAGCTCACTCTTGAATGCATTCAAAGAATTGGCCTCCACTGCCTTCTGAGGCAGATAATTCCACAGATTCACAACTCTCTGACTGAAAAAGTTTTTCCTCATCTCAGTTCTAAATGGCCTACCCCTTATTCTTAAACTGTGGCCCCTGGTTCTGGACTCCCCCAACATTGGGAACATGTTTCCTGCCTCTAACGTGTCCAACCCCTTAATAATCCTTGGAAGAAAAAGATTAGGAACATGTGTTGATTAGAAAATGGTCGCAAGAAGTAAACAAGATGGTAAAAGTTATTAAATCAAGTATTAAATAATGTAGCCAGAAAATTGCCAACTAAAGTTTATAACTATTTTTAATCCTGTAGCAAGTGCTTCATTGAAAATGAGGTGGTAATTTGGAAATCAAAAGGGACAAAAATGTATTATATAAGAAATCAGCCTTCTTTGCAGGATGGCCTGTAAAGGCAACAGACCTGGGTCGATACATGCACTCCTCATGTAGACACAAGCAATTGCAGATGCTGGAATCTTGTGTGGAACACAAAGTACTGGAGTAACTCAGCAAGTCAAGCAGCACCTCTGGAGGACATGGATAGGCGATGTTTCGGTTTAGTCACCCTTCTTCAGACTCAGTACTCCAATAGCACTCTTGGTTCTGTATAAGAAGGAACTGCAGGTGCTGGGTTAAACTGAGGATAGACCCAAAACCCAACTCAAAACCTCAATAGGTGACTCGAAACCTCACCTATTCCTTTTCTCCAGAGATGCTGCTCCCACTCCTGATTCTGTAGTACTCATTTTAGTTCAGTTTAGTTTATTGTCACGTGTACCGAGGTACAGTGAAAAGCTTTTGTTGCATGCTAACCATGCGGAAAGACAATACATGATTACAATCGGGCCATTTACAGTATATAGATACATGATAAGGGAATCACAGGTAGACACAACATGCTGGAGTAACTCAGCAGGACAGGCAGCATCTCGGGAGAGAAGGAATGCGTGACGTTTCAGGTCGAGACCCTTCTTCAGACTGATGTCAGGGGAGGGGGCAGTTTACACCCCAGCGGTATGAACATTGACTTCTCTAACTTCAGTAGTCCCTGCTTTCTCTCCCTATCCCCTCCCCCTTCCCAGTTCTCCCACTAGTCTTCCTGTCTCCGACTAAATCCTATCTTTGTCCCGCCCCCTCCCCTGACATCAGTCTGAAGAAGGGTCTCGACCCGAAACGTCACCCATTCCTTCTCTCCCGAGATGCTGCTTGTCCCGCTGAGTTACTCCAGCATTTTGTGTCTGCCTTCGATTTAAACCAGCATCTGCAGGGGTTTTTTTTCTTATACATGATAAGGGAATAATGTTTTGTGCAAGGTAAAGCCAGTAAAGTCCAAACAAGGATGGCCAGAGGTTCACCTGATTCCAGATGGCTACTAGACCATTCCTGCCAATGGGCTGAATTAAAATTATATCGAGCTCATATTGCCTTCAAATATAGTGAAGACTTGAAGACGTGAAGTAGTGTAATCTGTGTCCACCATTAACCACTCAGCAGTTTTGTGTAAAATAATGCTATTGAAGATACCCTTCATGCTCCTGATTCATTTTGGGACAATGTTCTGCAGGCAGCTTCTTGCTCTAATGGGCCATCAACAATTATGGTCCCTGAAAGTGATCTAACACAATAAATATAATAAATATACCAGGAGATGAAGCAGAAATTAAATCACACCAATGGTGATTGATTACGGAGAACACAATGGGGAGAAAGATAGACCTATTGAAGTGCGCTAAACTGTTCATTAATATCTTACATTGATATCAACTTTAATTGGAACCTAATGTAATGAAATGGGAGATATTTATTAAATCCATCACCCAGAGGTAATAGAAAACCAAAAGTCAGTTTGAAGAGCTAAACTATGAGACAAAAAGACATCGAGATATGAGCATCCACAAGGTTCAAAGTGCAAAAATGGTTCTATCTACTGTATCTATGAACTAAAATGAGTACCAGCAGAAAAAGTCAAATCATATGCCAACAAAATGATTTGAAGGATTTTGAGTTGTTTTGTATATTGGTAATATTGGATTTAAAGAATAAATAAGTTAGGGATAATTTGTTTTCTTTAAGCTGTTTGGAGGAATTCCAAGGAAGTACTGGTTAGATTGAAAAACATTACCTGGGGCATAAAAACTTGGTTCTGAAAGGTTGACCTTGAACTGTGGAAAGCAGAGCAGGGAATTACTGTGGAGTGCTAAACTGTAAGGCATGCACGCTTTGGATGATGGGATAACTTGTGGTGTTATTGGAACAGTGATGGGAAACTGTTACAAGTGGCAGTGAGATAAGTCTTCAGAGAGTCCTGTGCTTTAAAGGGAGCCATATTAACCAAGCGAAAAATAGGAGGAAGAGTATCCAAAGCCAAAATATCATCCAATGCAGAGCGCACTAGATAGAGCTCTTAAGGATAGCGGAGTCAGGGGGTATGTGGAGAAGACAGGAACGGGGTACTGATTGAAAATGATCAGCCATGATCACATTGAATGGTGGTGCTGGCTGGAAGGGCCGAATGGCCTCCTCCTGCACCTATTGTCTATTGTCTATTGTCTATAACATTTGCAGAAGCTTAAGGGAAGGGTGGCGAAGGCATTTTTACTGGAGCCTTGATAGACCGAGCAATGATTTTGTGTATCTGAGTGGTCAGTGCATGCAGTTATCCTTTTGAGCACATGGACGTATCATTAGAGGGGGTTACTACTTTACCACCAGTCTGAAAGACGCAGGCAGCTATTACTGGTCTTTACACTTTACTGGTGGTGAACATGGATCCATCTGAATGAATATTTGGTTGGAGAACAATAGACAGTAAAGTCTTTTATTCACAAAATGCTGGAGTAACTCAGCAGGTCAGGCAGCATCTCAGGAGAGAAGGAAGTCTTGGTTGTCTGGCATTTTGCGATCCTGAATGCTCCAGTCACCAACTGCCATTTCCAGTGTTGCAGTGGTAATTGTTTAGCTGCCAGAGCTGTCACTGGTGCCAGAGCAGCCGCTGTTAAATTCCCCACTAGTTAAAATTCCCCTCTGTTTATTTTGGCTTTTTTTTACAGAGGGGCTGGAGTGCTGTGGTGATCCCCGGCAGCACTGCCCCCCCCTGGCCATTTCACTGGGAAAAGTTGGCCTGTTGAATCGACCTGGCCATTAGAGAGTCTGAGCTGCCTGTCAGTTTACCGACTGATTTGATTCACCAGAATCTGTCAAGTCCAGCATGTGCTAGATATTGGAATTTTTACTGTACTTCCAATTCAAGAGTCAAGAGAGTCAGGAGTGTTTTATTGCCATACTAGACCAAGTTGGCCCCAAACCTCTCCTGCATTGGTGCAGCACCCTCTCCTCTCCCCTCCTCCCCCCTCCACCCCCTTCCCCCTCCCCTTCCCCCCTCCGCCCTCTCCCCATCCCTCCTCCCCCCTCCCTCCTTCCTCCCCTACCCCCTTTCCCCTGCACCCCTTTCCCTCCCCCCCACTCCATCCCCCTCAACCCCCCTATCCCTCCCTCCCTCCTTCCGTCCCTCCCCCTCTCCCTCCCTCCCCTCTCCCTCCCTCGGAGATAGACTTAAGCTTTAAAATGTGAATAACTTTAAAAATATATTACCGATTTCAATGAAACTTCTTCCATTAGCACCAAAGGGATGACGGTGAGTAAGGTGGGCCTAAAATTGTCGCGCTATCGTGTACCGTTTTGGCTGTAGTTCAGGAACAAACAAACAAACAAAAGAGAGTTTTAGTATATAGATGTCCCAGATAGAACAATGACATTCGTACTTGCTGCAGCACAACAGAATATGTAAACATAGTACACTGTAAACAATATAATAAACGAGAGAAAAAAAGTTCAGTGTGTGTATATACACACACGCATATGTACACATAAAAAACAAACAATGATAGTGCAATGATGACAATAATAGTCTAGGTAGTTCAGAGCTTATTTGAGGTTGTCGTGTTTAATAACAATGATTGTAGGGAAGAAGCTGTTCCTGAACCTGGAAGTTACAGTTTTCAGGCTCCTGGACCTTCTTCCCGATGGCAGGAGTGAAATGAGTGTGGCCAGGGTGGTGTGGGGCTCTGATGATGCTGGCTGTCTTCTTGAGGCAGCGACTCCGATAAATCCCTTCGATGGTGGGGAGGTCAGAGCCGGTGTTGGACTGGGCAGTGATCACCAGTTTTTGTAGTCCTCTTCACTCATGGACGTTCAAGTTGCTGAACCAGGCCATGATGCAACCAGTCAATATGCTCTCTACTGCGCACCTGTCGAAGTTCAAGAGAATCCTCTCTGACATACCGAATCTCCGTAATCTTCTCAGGAAGTAGAGGCGTTGATGTGCTTTATTTCTAATTGCATCAGTGTGCTGGGTCCAGGAAAGATCTTCGGAAATATGCATGCCTAGGAATTTGAAGCTTTAGAAGACTGTTGACGATAGTACTGTTAATATGTGTCCCATGCTAAGTGTATTTAACAAACCACATCCATCACTCTTAAAACCTCGAATCTGTTAGGAAATTCTTTCTAACTCCTTGTTTCTGCCAGCATCACTTGAACTGGCACATTTTTCTGGATGTTTTGCAGGAACTCCTGCAAACTGGAATAGATCTGGTAACAAACTCCATTTTATCCACCATCTCCATGCTACAAATTCCGTTCATATCTTGGGTGTTGGAATTGCAGAATAACAGGGAAAAATAGCTGATCCTGCACAACCCAGTGAGCAGGTGGTATCTCATTTGAAAACCAGTTTGATTACTCCACCTCCTTTACTCTTTTCCAATATCCCTGTAATATCTTCTTCAAGTTTAGTGTAGAGAAACAGCATGGCCCTTCGGCCCACCAAGTCCGCACTGACCAGCGATCACCTGTCCACTAATGTAGGAAAATAACTGCAGATGCTGGTACAAATCGAAGGTATCACAAAATTCTGGAGTAACTCAGCGGGTCAGGCAGCATCTCTGGAGAGAAGTCTGAAGAAGGGTCTCGACCCGAAACGTTACACATTCCTTCTCTCCAGAGATGCTGCCTGACCTGCTGAATTACTCCAGCATTTTGTGATACCTTCGGCCGGTACACTAACTCTATCCTACACACTAAGGACAATTTGCAGAAGCCAAGTAACTTACAAACTCCACGTCTTTGGAAGGTGGGAGAAAACCGGAGCATCTGGATAAAACTCAGGCGGTCACAGGTAGAATGTACAAACTCTGTACAGTCAGCCCTTGTAGTCAAGATCGAACTCAAGGTCCCTGGCACTGTGAGGCAGCAACACTACCGCTGCACCAAGTACTTATCTAATTTCTTTTGGAGGCACATCCAAATCAATGTTCAACACCCCATCAGCTGGGCATTCCAAATCTAATTTCCTTTGACAAACGTCACCAATTTTTTTTGCCAATTACCTTAAACTTTGCCATCTAGCTTTCAAGGGTACTGATTGTGAATGATCAGCCATGATCACATTGAATGGCGGTGCTGGCTCGAAGGGCCGAATGGCCTGCTCCTGCACCTATTGCCTATTGTCTATTGTCTAATCCTTCAACCATTAGAAACGGTTCACTTTAATTTTGATTGAACACAGAGGATTAATATTTTAGTTATTTTTCTTTCCTTTAAACATCATGAGTGCTAGAAGTGGAGAGGATGCACCATCACTGTAGGAAGGAGGGAAATCATATTGGCATCATTCAACCTATTATGGGGCCGTGAATTTCTGTGGGATTTCAACACACTTCCACTCTAAATGGATTGGGAGGATTAGCAATTCAGAATTGGTATTGGGTCATACGTGGAGGTCAGTGCCCATGTTATGGTCAATGTGCCGTACAATTACTGCTTTGCAAAAGTACAGCGTCAATGTCACAAGGGGAACAGGAGTCTTTGCTTGGCCATCCTGATTAGTGATCTCAGTCCCGCCGTTTCTAATCCACCTTACCTTCCACGTTTCCCTAAGCAAAATAAGGTAATGTGTTGTGGCAAGGTGGAAGGTAAGATGGATTGGAAGAAAGGAACTGCAGATGCTGGATTAAACCGAAGAAGGACACAAAAAGCTGGAGTAACTCAGCAGGTCAGACAGCAACTATGGAGAAAAGGAATAGGTGACGTTTCGGGTCGAGACCCTTCTTCAGACTGAAGAAGAATTCTTCAGTCTTTCCCCTGACTAGTCTGAAGAAGGGTCTCGACCCGAAACGTCACCTGTTCCTTCTTTCCAGAGATGCTGCCTGTCCCGCTGAGTTACTCCATTTATGAGGATTTTGAGGAAGAAAGCTCTTCTCGTCAGATGTATTTCAGTTTATTTTTGATTTGATGTGACCCACCTCTGTGTGTCAATGATGTCAATGCTGCAGAGTCCAGTCAAGCCCACTCATGAGATGAATGTTCACTGCTTTGCATGGGGGAATGAAGGTTCCTTTAATCTGTAAGAAATGTTCTCTTTTCAGGGCTCTGACTGACGCGATGAAGCAGCAGGGACAATGTACCACCAGTCATTTAGAGAGAGATGGGAAAGTTGCAATTCACGTGCAGCATGAAAGCATGCAGCCCATCACTTCAAGGGACAATTTTGGTAAGTTCTTCGATTTGACAGTCTTGTGTGGAAATGTTAACTGTGGACAATGGCAGGATGGGTTGTTAGTCTGTTCTTGAAGAGTTTCCTGAAACATACTTCGAAAATGTCACTTCAAGTCTTTTTATGTCATTCGTCCTGACAAGAGTGTAAATTGTAAACTCTACTGTTTTACTGTGTTTTGCTTGAGTAGAATTCAGTCGACGAATGGCAAATAGATAAAGTTCCGAGTGCAAATGACATCAAGAGATATGGGGCAAGAGAGCAGAAACGTTGAGATAGATGACCAGCCATGGTCATGGTGGTACAGGGAAAGGTTGACTGGCTCACTTATGCTCCTAACTTATGTCATTCTGATATCCAAGATGGCTGCCTCATAACCTGACAATCTTGCTGCAAGCTCATTCAATGGCAAATGAGATTCTTCAGCCTTGGCGAAGTTTGTCGTCTCTCCATTGACTTCCAATCGGAACAGCTTTGGCTTCGGATCAGCCTCATGTTTCCCCTTCCAGTTTTGTGTGGTTGAAGGAAGGGAAATGGGCAAGTGCTGAACAAGGAAAGAAGAGGGGTGGAACCAGAAGTTTGGAAAACTGTCAATGGGACCATTTTTTGTGTGTAAAACATGAGCGGTAGAAAGCAAAGAACTACAGTCAGTGATCAAAGAGGAAAGACCTGATCGTGTGGGGAAGCGGAATAAAATTCAACCGAGTCAATATGATTTTGTGAAAGGTAATGATGTTTGACAAATTCTCCGAAATCCTTTGAGGGTGCAACAAGGAGAGTTGGCAGAGGATACTTGTAGATGTAGTGCATGTAAAGTTCCAAAAGGCAATGACAAGTGCCACATAAGAGGCTGGTGCATAAAATACTGCAAGTGGCCGCAATATCAGGTGAAGTGTGTTGGATTGGATTGAAAACCAACAGCATCATGGAATAATGGTGTTGGAGTGGATGGTTCCCTTTCAGAGTGGCAGGAGGTAACAACCGGACTACCGCAGGGATCAGTTCTTCGCCCACCATTGATCACTATTTGCATTAATGTCCTGGACTAAGGAAGTGTTTGTAAGATATTCACATTTGCTGGTGATAGGAAAGTAGAAGGAAGGGCATGTTGTGCGAAGGATGTTGTGTTTCTGCCACAGGATGTTGATGGATTGAGTCAGTGAGCAAAGGACTGGCACATGAAGCATCGTGTGGGAGGTGTGAGGTCATGCACTTTGGTAGGAGAAATCAAAAAAGGCAGATTATATCTCAATAGAAAGAGACTGTCAGTGAGTGAAGGCCAGTGTGATCTAGATTCTATAGTGTGTGAATCACAAAAAGCTAACAGGTCGGTCTAACAATTTGTGAAGAAGGCAAACAACATTTGTGGCTTTCATTGCAAGAGCGTTTAAAAATAAGTGTTTTGTTTCAATTGTACAAGGTGTGGGTGAGAGGCTTCATCTGGAATGCTGTGTACTGTTTTGGTCTTCTCTCCAAAACAAAAGATATACTAACAGATATACAGGCAGTGTACAGGTATATAACCTGGTGATTCACCAAGTTAATTCCCGGTTGGAGAGGATCTCTTGCCAAGAGAGAGTGGTTTGAGCCTGTATTCTTGGATTTGGGAAGAATGAAGGGGTGATCTTAATCAAGCATAGACGATCCTAAAGGGGCTGGACATGGAGGATGTTGGGGTGTTTTTATATTAGAGAGAACCTTCTCAGGGAAACCAGTCATTCACAACTCAGGTACAAAGACGTTTCTTCTTCTTTCTCGGGGTGATGAATCTCTGGCATTCTCTGCCCCAGCGGATGGCGGACCCAGGATCTTGAGAAGAGGTGCAGATAAATATTTGATAGACCAAGGAATGATCATAGATCACGGATCGGGAGTGTAGAAGGTGCAGAGGAGAAGTTGAGACTGGCATAGATCAGCCTTGATCGTGTGTCGGAAAGAGCTGAGGATGCCAGTTTAAATCGAAGGTAGACACAAAATGCTGGAGTAACTCAGCGGGACGGGCAGCATCTCTGGAGAGAAGGAATGGGTGACGTTTTGGGTCGAGGCACCTTCTTCAGACTGAGGAAAGGTCTCGACCTGAAACTTCACCCATTCCTTCCCTCCAGAGATGCTGCCTGTCCCACTGAGTTACTCCAGCATTTTGTGTCTATCAGTCATGATCATAGTAACAGATGGGGCAGTTTTGAAGGGCCTGATGGCCTCCTCCTGTTCCCATTTACTTGTGTTCTTATGTTCTTGTGCAAAGATCACTCGGATGGATGATGATTGTGAGTCGGATCAATAATTTTTAACGTGAATTTCCATGGCTGGCTATTGTTTTCTTGCACACATTTCCCAGACACTTATTCGTGGCGTTTCCATATAAGTATATCAGCAGCTGCCTCGCCAACAGTCTGTCTGTCCTGTCTTCTTTTTGGTATTTTTAGTATCTGTTAAAAGTGTGTTTTAGCGTTCCTTGGTTTGTTTTATGTGGGTGGGGGGGGGTTGGGGGACAATCTCTTACCTCGACGGAGATGCGATTTTTCTCCGCATCGTCTCTCCGTCCCCACTGCGGCCTGACATCGTGGAGTCGGTGGCCTTTCCTGGAGACCGGCCCGGCGCTCCAAGCCACGGGAGTCTTTAACATCGCGGAGCTTGCAATCCCTTTGCTCCAACCGCGGGGCCTGTGGACTTTAACATCGTGAAGCCCACGGTCTCAGGTAAGAAGAGGCCGACTTGGGACCTCCATGCCCTGGAGAGAGTTTCAACCACCCCGACGCGGGAGTTTCAATCACCCCAACGGGGGGGGGGCTTTGACCGCTGGCTGCGGGGGCTTTGATCGCCCCGACTGCAGATGCTTTCACTGCCCCGACCGCGGGAGAACAAAGAGGAAGAGGCTGGAACTTTATTGCCTTCCATCACAGTGAGGAATGTGAAATCCACTGCGATGGATGTTTATGTTGACTTTTATGTGGCTGTGCGTCTTGTTGCTTTTTATTTAGTATGGCTGTATGGTAACTCAAATTTCACTGAACCTTAATTGGTGCATGTGACAATAAACCGGCCTTGAAACCTTGAAACATTGAAACCTTGAGGGTTTAAAGGTTCTCTACTTGTACATATTCTTGTGTGCAATAAATGCACAGAGGAGAATGCAAAAAGAAAAATAACAATAACAAAGAAAAGCTGAGCATATTGTAAAACTCTGATCTAATGACTTGTAAATGCCTCCTTATTAACAAATTAAATGCGTTGTGTCTGTTTTAAGCCATTAGAACAAATCCATTAGCTCTACGAATTTGCATATGTGGACTCTAATGGAGCCTATTCCCCATAAGAGCGATCCAGAATTACCATTAAAATGTCCCCTTAGTATAAATTGCTGTTGTGAATTTCTTGTTGCTTGGCACTTGTGCAATTTGAAGGAAATTCTGTAGTACTCTTCAGGGAAGAGGGGAATCAACTGCTTGTGAGAAAATAAAAGCTATCAGTGCTTCTGGCAACAAAACAAACAGATCCACATTTGCTCCTTTTTGGTATTTCTCTGGCACACGAGGTAATCAGATCATCAGTGATAGGAGCAGAATTAGGCCGTTCGGCCCATCAAGTCTACTCTGCCATTCAATCACGCCAAACTCACCACGTTGCTTCACAGCAGGTCTGAAGAGGGGTCTCGACCCGAAACATCACCCATTCCCTCTCTCCTAGATGCTGCCTGACCTGCTGAGTTACTCCAGCATTTTGTGATACCTTCGATTTGTACCAGCATCTGCAGTTATTTTCCTACACTAAGCTGCTTCACAGGTGTGATTATTAAACGACGCTTGGCACTGAGTGATATGAACAAAAAAAAGCAAAATAACGCAGATGCAGGCAAAGTAAAAAAACCAAAATGCCAGAAATATTCCACAGATCAGACCCTCACGGAGGAGTCAGATACATTCAGGGTGAAGACCTGTCATCAGGTCATAGGTGATAGGAGCAGATTGAGGCCATTTGGCCCATCAATTCTATTCCGCCATTCTATCAAGGCTGATCTATCTCTCCCTCCTAACCCCATTCTCCTGCCTTCTCCCCATAACCCCAGACACACGTACTAATCAAGAATCTATTTATCTGCCTTAAAAATATCTACTGACTTGGTTTCCACAGCCTTTTGTGGCAAAGAATTCCACAGATACACCACCCTCTGACTAAAGAAATTCCTCTTCATGTAGATAAGTGTGAGGTTATTCACTTTGGAAGTAAGAATAGAAAGGCAGATTATTATCTGAATGGTGTCAAGTTAGGAGGAGGGGGAGTTCAACGAGATCTGGGTGTCCTAGTGCATCAGTCAATGAAAGGAAGCATGCAGGTACAGCAGGCAGTGAAGAAAGCCAATGGAATGTTGGCCTTCGTAACAAGAGGAGTTGAGTATAGGAGCAAAGAAGTCCTTCTACAGTTGTACCGGGCCCTGGTGAGACCGCACCTGGAGTACTGTGTGCAGTTTTGGTCTCCAAATTTGAGGAAGGATATTCTTGCTATGGAGGGCGTGCAGCGTAGGTTCACTAGGTTAATTCCCGGAATGGCGGGACTGTCGTATGTTGAAAGGCTGGAGCGATTGGGCTTGTATACACTGGAATTTAGAAGGATGAGGGGGAATCTTATTGAAACATATAAGATAATTAGGGGATTGGACACATTAGAGGCAGGAAACATGTTCCCAATGTTGGGGGAGTCCAGAACAAGGGGCCACAGTTTAAGAATAAGGGGTAGGCCATTTAGAACGGAGATGAGGAAGAACTTTTTCAGTCAGAGAGTGGTGAAGGTGTGGAATTCTCTGCCTCAGAAGGCAGTGGAGGCCAGTTCATTGGATGCTTTCAAGAGAGAGCTGGATAGAGCTCTTAAGGATAGCGGAGTGAGGGGGTATGGGGAGAAGGCAGGAACGGGGTACTGATTGAGAGTGATCAGTCATGATCGCATTGAATGGTGGTGCTGGCTCGAAGGGCTGAATGGCCTCCTCCTGCACCTATTGTCTATTGTCTATTCATCTCCGTCCTGAAGAAACATCATTTAATTCTGAGACTATGACCTCCATGAAAATCTCCAATTCAGTATTCCCCATGTCCATTGCTATTAATTTCTATTCTAGTAGAGAAGGAAGGGTAGCAGCTTTGGAGGATGGAGGAGAGTGACATGATACACAATGCAAACGTGTACTTGGGATAATACCCCCAAAATATTTAAATGCCATGCAGATCTTATAGAAATGTTTCAAGGTAAAGATCTTGTTTATTGTGGCAAAATATTCAGAGGGTTTTCAAAAGGGCAGCATCAAACTATAAAATATCTCCGAATCTCATAATCAGATACTTATGGCAGATGAGCAAAACCCCAGTCAAAGGTAAAGTTGCATTTTTTTCAAGTGAAAAAATAAAAGATTTGGAAAGGGATTTCCAAAGTTTGGAGTATTAGTAGCTGGAGACATGGGTACAAATGGAGGAGAGATTAGACTCTAGGGGAGGGCAGGATTAAGAGTGTAACTATCTCAGGGCTTGATGGGGCGGAGGAGAGATGACCGAGTTAGGGAGGGGTGAGACCATGAAGTGATATTAAAGCAGCAAGTTGAGCAATTGGTTGATTGGGAGCATGTGTTGTAAGGTAAACATGGTTGAATGAGACTTGTGACAAGGTCGGACATGGGTAGCAGAGTATTGATGACTCTTCAATTGTACAAGATAACAGAGACTAGGAAATGTTTGGGAAAAGTTGCATGTCCTCCATTTGGTGGGTTAGGTGGTAGTAGAGGAGACAGGCTTCCCAGACAAGATGAGTTTGCAATGTATACAGGGCTAATGGGAGTGATGAGAATCTCGAGGGAAATTTGGGGAAATTAATTGGCTCGGCATTGTAACAAGTTGGGAACAGTTGAGGATCAGACAGTCCTGTTGGATGTTGACGTTACGTGAAGGGTGATAGGCAGCCCTTTTGTGTTTTATAAACTCCTGCAGCTAACTCCCTCGACTTTAAGACATTCATTCCCTTGAAGTTCTGATGAAGAATCTTCCACATTAATACATGATTTGCCCCAAAGTATCTCAGTGCACTTCACCTTATAAATTCGGCCATCCCCCCTTAGACTCTCAGAGAAAAGTGGTCATGTCAATAGATAGCTTGTGGAGAAAATGTTGTGATAACGATACCTATTGCAGTGAAATACATTGCAGCTGAGGAAGGCAACAAGGAATGAGTGTCTCTTTCACAGTTACATTGCCCTGACAGAGTGTGGCTGTTACTGCCATAGAGGCTCGCAGCAATCGGTGTTGTGACTCCCGTCTCGACAGAGTGAGGCTGTTACTGCCATAGAGGCTCACAGCAATCGGTGTTGTGGCTCTTGAATCATCCTAGATGGTTTGGTCCAGCAAACGTTGTCATGCAGACTTGGCCATTGGCACCCTTTGGGAAACAACCTTGCGTGCTTTAGAAACAAAACATTTGGAAGTATTGGAATGATTGCCGTTTATGGAGTCAGCAATCAGTGTTTCAAGAGACATTCGAAAACAAGTGAAGTGTTCTCCTCTGTTTAATGCAATCCTTCTTCACCATCATTATCATGGTTCATTCTCCCCACTTTCCAATGAATGACAAATAGTCACACTGCATCCCATCACGGCAGATCTCTAAGTTAAAACGTGATGGTGCATATAAATCATCTGACTGAATAATACTCCGCAAAATAATGGAATCCTTTCATCTAAACAGCAAATAATGAAGCAGTACATTCTTGTTTGATTGCCTTTCATCCGTTAAAGCCCAATTCAGGGAAGATAAATCCACAAAAATTCCAGTCTGCCGTACCAGTGAAGCCAAGGATATTTCATGAACATTACAGTTCCTCCCCGGTATTCAGCTGGATGAGACGCCAGCAATGGAAGCCCTACGATTGCTGGAGTAGCGATCTAACAGAGGAAGTCCTGGCCATTTGCAAAGTGTCTTATGTTAATTTCTGTTGATTCCAAATGTCTGAAAAATGTGGAAGTTTACTTTCCAGGCTGCCCCACCACAAAATGACAGATTAAAAATAAGGAGTTTGACCTCCTTAGGACAAGGCCCCTGGAAGCCAGGTCAATGGATGTTTTTAAGACAGAGATAGGTAGATTCCTGATTAGTATGGATGTCAGGGGTTATGGAGAGAAGGCAGGAGCGTGGGGTTAGGAGGGAGAGATAGATCGACCACGATTGAATAGACAATAGACAATAGACAATAGGTGCAGGAGTAGGCCATTCAGCCCTTCGAGCCAGCACCGCCATTCAATGCGATCATGGCTGATCACTATCAATCAGTACCCCGTTCCTGCCTTCTCCCCATACCCCCTCACTCCGCTATCCTTAAGAGCTCTATCCAGCTCTCTCTTGAAAGCATCCAACGAACTGGCCTCCACTGCCTTCTGAGGCAGAGAATTCCACACCTTCACCACCCTCTGACTGAAAAAGTTCTTCCTCATCTCCGTTCTAAATGGCCTACCCCTTATTCTCAAACTGTGGCCCCTTGTTCTGGACTCCCCCAACATTGGGAACATGTTATCTGCCTCTAATGTGTCCAATCCCCTAATTATCTTATATGTTTCAATAAGATCCCCCCTCATCCTTCTAAATTCCAGTGTATACAAGCCCAATCGCTCCAGCCTTTCAACATACGACAGTCCCGCCATTCCGGGAATTAATCTAGTGAACCTACGCTGCACGCCCTCCATAGCAAGAATATCCTTCCTCAAATTTGGAGACCAAAACTGCACACAGTACTCCAGGTGCGGTCTCACCAGGGCCCGGTACAACTGTAGAAGGACCTCTTTGCTCCTATACTCAACTCCTCTTGTTACGAAGGCCAACATTCCATTGGCTTTCTTCACTGCCTGCTGAACCTGCATGCTTCCTTTCATTGACTGATGCACTAGGACACCCAGATCTCGTTGAACTCCCCCTCCTCCTAACTTGACACCATTCAGATAATAATCTGCCTTTCTATTCTTACTTCCAAAGTGAATAACCTCACACTTATCTACATTAAACTGCATCTGCCATGTATCCGCCCACTCACACAACCTGTCCAGGTCACCCTGCAGCCTTATTGCATCTTCCTCACAATTCACACTACCCCCCAACTTAGTATCATCTGCAAATTTGCTAATGGTACTTTTAATCCCTTCGTCTAAGTCATTAATGTATATCGTAAATAGCTGGGGTCCCAGCACCGAACCTTGCGGTACCCCACTGGTCACTGCCTGCCATTCCGAAAGGGACCCATTTATCCCCACTCTTTGCTTTCTGTCTGTTAACCAATTTTCTATCCATGTCAGTACCCTACCCCCAATACCATGTGCCCTAATTTTGCCCACTAATCTCCTATGTGGGACCTTGTCGAAGGCTTTCTGAAAGTCGAGGTACACCACATCCACTGACTCTCCCTTGTCAATTTTCCTAGTTACATCCTCAAAAAATTCCAGTAGATTTGTCAAGCATGATTTCCCCTTCGTAAATCCATGCTGACTCGGAACGATCCCGTTACTGCTATCCAAATGCTCAGCAATTTCGTCTTTTATAATTGACTCCAGCATTTTCCCCACCACTGATGTCAGACTAACTGGTCTATAATTACCCGTTTTCTCTCTCCCTCCTTTCTTAAAAAGTGGGATAACATTTGCTATTCTCCAATCCACAGGAACTGATCCTGAATCTATAGAACATTGAAAAATGATCTCCAATGCTTCCACTATTTCTAGAGCCACCTCCTTAAGTACTCTGGGATGCAGACCATCAGGCCCTGGGGATTTATCAGCCTTCAGTCCCATCAGTCTACCCAAAACCATTTCCTGCCTAATGTGGATTTCCTTCAGTTCCTCCATCACCCTAGGTTCTCCAGCCCCTAGAACATTTGGGAGATTGTGTGTATCTTCCTCAGTGAAGACAGATCCAAAGTAACGGTTTAACTCGTCTGCCATTTCTTTGTTCCCCATAATAAATAAATTCCCCTGCTTCTGTCTTCAAGGGACCCACATTTGCCTTGACTATTTTTTTCCTCTTCACGTACCTAAAAAAACTTTTGCTATCCTCCTTTATATTATTGGCTAGTTTACCCTCGTACCTCATCTTTTCTCCTCGTATTGCCTTTTTAGTTAACTTTTGTTGCTCTTTAAAAGAGTCCCAATCCTCTGTCTTCCCACTCTTCTTTGCTATGTTATACTTCCTCTCCTTAATTTTTATGCTGTCCCTGACTTCCCTTGTCAGCCACAGGTGTCTCTTACTCCCCTTAGAGTCTTTCCACCTCTTTGGAATAAATTGATCCTGCAACCTCTGCATTATTCCCAGGAATACCTGCCATTGCTGTTCT
This sequence comes from Rhinoraja longicauda, assembly GCF_053455715.1. Lineage (NCBI taxonomy): Eukaryota > Metazoa > Chordata > Chondrichthyes > Rajiformes > Arhynchobatidae > Rhinoraja > Rhinoraja longicauda. Next base: position 34,162,669 of record NC_135973.1, on the reverse strand, counting down.
ACCGTCTTCCCTGCTAGGGCCTCCTTCCAATCAATTTTGGCCAGCTCCCGCCTCATGCCTCTGTAATCCCCTTTGCTATACTGCAATACCGACACTTCCGATTTTCCCTTCTGCCTTTCCATTTGCAGAGTAAAACTTATCATGTTGTGATCACTGCCTCCTAATGGCTCTTTTACCTCTAGTCCCCTTACCAGATCAGGATCATTACACAACACTAAATCCAGAATTGCCTTCTCCCTGGTAGGCTCCAGTACAAGCTGTTCTAAGAATCCATCTCGAAGGCACTCTACAAACTCTCTTTCCTGGGGTCCATTTCCAACCTGATTTTCCCAGTCTACCTGCATGTTGAAATCTCCCATAACCACCGTAGCATTACATTTTTGACACGCCAATTTTATCTCCTGATTTAACTGGTGGAGTAGACTTGATGGGCCGAATGGCCTAATTCTGCTCCTATCACTTATGATCTTATGACCTTATGAATGTTTCATCAATAAACTGAGAGCACACCAATGTTGTATAACGTTTGTTGGCTATGCAAAGTTTTATCTTTATGCGAATGTCAATTGTAATTGAGTATAACTGTCTTCTTGGCAATGATATTGCGGTCAGACAGGTGGTAAGGTTTGGCAGATATTGATATATTGCACAGTGTTAATGTGGTGTTGGTAATGTGCTACTGTTTGCTTGATAAAATCCAAGCAAGACACCAGGGGAAAGCTGGGATCAAATGACCAATGTGTGGTCATGCTGTTTCAAGAGGGCGATCGTTTACGTGTGGGACCTTTGTGTAGGATACATCTTCAAGGGTTAAGAAGGAAGGAAGTTGTGGAAATCAGATACAATATGGGCCTCTCCAAAAAATAGGATGCACAAATCAACCGTAAAGAGCTTACGTTCAAAAACACGAGGAAGCCATTTGCAAGCAAAAGACAACCATTAGTTAGCAGTTTTCAACCACAAAAATGCAGGACTTTTTTTGGGGAAGGCAATATGGCTCTGGGGGGGGGGGGGGGGTTATAAAAGATAATGACCACAGGTCAACGTCGGCATATCCAGAGGGGGGAGGAGATACACCCTGGTCAACAGAACAACAAAGCACAAGAGGAATTTGGAAGATAGACACAAAATGCTGGAGTAACTCAGCAGGACAGGCAGCATCTCTGGAGAGGAGGAATGGGTGACGTTTCGGGTCGAGACCCTTCCTCGTACTGAGAGTCAGGGGAGAGGGAGACACAGAGACATGGAAGGGTAAGGTGTGAAACTGGGGCGTCAGAGGGGACGAAGATCGAGGAAAATGTAGAGGAGATCATTATTAGCTGGGCGAATGTGACAACAAAGCCTACAAAGAAAAATGTGACCAGGAGGACAGTCAGACTGGTCGGAGAACCAGGATGAGGGAGGGATGGAGTGAAAGTGAAAGCAAGGGTTACTTGAAGTTCGAGAAGTCGATATTCATGCTTGAAATATTCAATTTGGAAGCAGGAGCCATTGGGGGGAACCTGGTTTTGCTGAGACCAGTTGCTCTCATTGAGGTGACAGAAAATGCTGGAGTAACTCAGCGGGACAGGCAGCATCTCTGGAGAGAAGGAATGGGTGACATTTTGGGTCGAAACCCTTCATCAGACTGAATGTGGGGGGAGAAGAAAGTTGGGGAATGGGAGAGGCAGGACGATGGCAGGTAATAAGTCGAAGATGGACACAAAATGCTGGAATAACTCAGCGGGGCCTGAAATGTCACTCATTCCTCCTCTCCAGAGATGCTGCCTGACCCGCTGAGTTACTCCAGCATTTTGCGTCTATCTTCAGTGTAGAGCAGCATCTGCAATTCCTTCCTACACATTTTCCCTTCCTTGAGAATTGACTATGAATTTACCTTAACAATTAAAAAACTCTCAGACTTAATGAAGGATCTGGAGTTTGAACCTTGCTGGGCAAAATTGTTCAAGAATCCACATTTGAAAGGGGCAGGGGTGACCACTGTCCCACTTATGTAACTATGTCTAAATGGTACATAGTTCTCCCTCAGTGTAGAAATTGTTTGGCTGGAATCCACTGAGGTCAAGCCAGTAGAACAGCATCAGTAATTTCCTATTAACATTAAGACAAATGATCGTTAACATTTGCACCAGACTTGTAGCATTTGCAAGAATGTTTAGGAAGTAATGATTTAGATGCAAGACACCAAAGTAACCATTTCCACTAATATGAGTCAAATGCACTGGATAAGAAGTGACTCTCATACATATTTTGGATTATATTTATCAGAGCAGTAATCGTTAATTTTTTAACTGATATACCTCATAATCATGTCATAAGGTTATGACATAAGTGAAAGGAGTAGAAATAGGCCATTCAGCACATCAAGTCTACCCCTCCATTCAATCACGGCTGATCTAGCTCTCCCTCCTAACCCCATTCTCCTGTCTTCTCCCCATAACCCCTGACACCTGTACTTATCAGAAATCTATCTATCTCTGCCTTAAATATACCCACTGACTGCCTCCGTCTGACAGTCTAACAACATCTGACAGCTTGCCTTTTGTTTAAGATAATCACAAGTGCTGTCTGAACAAAAATGTTAACACGTGCTTCACTGTATGCAAACTGAAAGACATCTGCACTTAACATCTGAAACAATTTTGCAACTAATTGATTTCTGAAAGAGTGTACTCAAACATTACAAAATAGGGAAGAACACATTTCAATGCCTTTAAGTGCGTCATTCAGCCGTGGTGCTGTTATGCCGAGTAATGTTTGACGAGGCTGGTGCTGAAACTATCAGATGCAGGTACAAGCATCCTTTGCTTCCACCAATTAGTAAGGGAGTCTGTGTAATTGCACTGGCAATTATAGTTTTCTCTTGCATGAATAGGTTAGATGAGTAATTTTCTACCTATTATTTGAAAATAGCTTCCTTGTGCTTTGCAACATCTTGGAAAAGGGATGTTGTTTTGAACAGTTTTTTAATTTATTCCTTCATTGTCATTGTTCAATGTTAAAACACGTCCAGGCAGATCACATAGTTAAAAGGTGCACTTTTCAATCCCGCAAGATTGTTTGATTAATGATGTACCAAGTTGGCCGGCTATATCTTTTAAAGGATGGTTAATTCATCTTATTTGTACTTAAGAATATTATATTTGGAGGCAGTATTTGATTTTAGGAATACTGGTGACTCCATTGTTTTGCTTTACCAGATTCAATAGCAAACGCACCATCATATTCACCTAAAATATTTACGGGAAGATGTTTGCAAGTCTTATCAATCATTTGCTACATGCAGGTTGCTGGTCGTCCAATGCAGAGTATTGTTCAGCCAGATCTCTGGTAATTCTTATGGTGCTGTCCTTGGTCCTGCAGTCTGAAACACTAATCAGGGCCTTTCATCTTCAAGCACCAGATACAATGCCAAACACTCTTATCTTGCCCAGAGCTCTTGCTTTTCTTCAGATCATTGTTAACAAAGGCTTTGTATCGATTGTCAGTAACCTGCAGCAAGCTAATGAAAGGATGTTGCATGATTAGTAATAGTCAACCTTCATGCTTTCCCATTGAGTCTGCAGATGTATGTTGGCATGGAAGAAAGACACAAAAAGCAGGAGTAACTCAGCGGGTCAGACAGTGTCTCTGGAGGAAAGAAATAGATGACGTCTCGGGTCGAGACCCTTCTTCAGACTGAAAGTCAACGGAAAGGGAAACAAGAAATTTAGATGATGTAGAGAGATATGTGGGGTGGCACGGTGGTGCAGCGGTAGAGTTGCTGCCTTACAGCGAATGCAGCGCCGGGAGACTCAGGTTCGATCCTGACTACGGGTGCTGTCTGTACGGAGTTTGTACGTTCTCCCCGTGACCTGCGTGGGTTTTCTCCGAGATCTTTGGTTTCCTCCCACACTCCAAAGATGTACAGGTTTGTAGGTTAATTGGCTGGGTAAATGTTTTTAAAAAAATTGTCCCTAGTGGGTGTAGGATAGTGTTAATGTGTGGGGATCGCTGGGCGGCACGGACCCGGTGGGCCGAAGGGCCTGTTTCTGTGCTGTATCTCTAAATCTAAATCTAAAAATCATATGGAACAAGTGAATGAAAGACATGCAAAAAAGTAATAAAGATAAAAGAAGCAGGCCATTGTTAGCTGTTTGTTAGGTGAGAACGAATACAGACAATGAGACTCAACAATACGACTTTGAAGCTGGTACGACTTGGGTGGGGGAGGGATGGAGAGAGAGGGAATGCAGGGGTTACTTGAGAAATCAATATTCATACCATTGGGCTGTCAGCTGCCCAAGCAAAATATAAAGTGCTGTTCCTCCAATTTGCATTTGGCCTCACTCTGACAACGGAGGAGGCCTAGGACAGAAAGGTCAGTGTGGGAATGGGAAGGGGAATTAAAGTGTCCAGCAACCGGGAGATCAGGCAGGTCCAGGCAGACTGAGCGAAGGAGTTCAGCGAAACGATCGGCCAGTCTACGTTTGGCCACGCCGAGTCCACACAGTGAGCAACAGATGCAGTGCGCTGTTTGAATGCAAAAAAGACCCGGATGCCGGATCAGTATTCAGAAATGACATGCTTTTCTCTGAAAGTATTGCCTGACCCACTGAGTTACACTAGTGTTACACTGAGTCACTCTGTGTCCCTTTTTCGTAAATCAGTGTCTGCAGTTCCCTGGGTCTACATTCATACACACATCCTTGGAACATGGATTGCTGGAGTAATTATTTATCCTGCAGACTGTGATATTCGAGGATTAGTTTGTCAATTTGTAAAGGCAGCAGATCATTACACTTCACAGCAAATAATAATTTGATAAATTGAAGAGAATCTAAATAAAAACCTTGTTCTAGCATACCTGATGAGAAATATCTTTTAAAAAAAATTATAGTTTGATTTGCCTTAGGTGATTCATTTCACTATTCAATAGACTAGGGCAATTTGTGACTAAAATATGACCTAAGATGATGAACATTTAGGTAAGTGCTTCTCATGTAGATTCTTTCCATGGCTGTATGGAACATGTGCCAACTGAACACCAATGAGTGGATTGGGTTCATCTTTCGGTGAAACGCCATGCCTTGCTGATTGTTTTTGCAATATTTAAGTACTGAAGTGATCATCCTTTGCTCTTAAGTCGAGGGATGCAGCCGTCTGTGGTGAGGAACTGCGGCACGGTAGCGCAGCGGTAGAGTTGCTGCTTTACAGCGAATGCAGCGCCGGAGACTCAGGTTCGATCCTGACTACGGGTGCTGCACTGTAAGGAGTTTGTACGTTCTCCCCGTGACCTGCGTGGGTTTTCTCCGAGATCTTCGGTTTCCTCCCACACTCCAAAGATGTACAGGTATGTAGGTTAATTGGCTGGGTAAATGTAAAAATTGTCCCTAGTGGGTGTAGGATAGTGTTAATGTACGGGGATCACTGGGCGGCACGGACTTGGAGGGCCGAAAAGGCCTGTTTCCGGCTGTAGATATATGATATGATATGATATGATGAATGAATGAATGAATGGATGAATAAGTTTATTGGCCAAGTATGTGCAAATCCAAGGAATGTGCCTCGGTGCTCCGCTCACAAATGACAACACAAATAGACAGTTAACAATTAAGAATAAAGCATAAACACATCAAAACAATCAGGATACACCATTACGGTCTAAACATGTGGGTGAAAATAAACCAGTGCAAAAAAGAGACTACAGACTTTGGTTATTGAGTAGAACTACCACTCGTGGTTTAGAAGCTGTTTTTATGTCTGGCTGTGGCTGCTTTGACAGTCCGGAGTCGTCTTCCAGAGGGAAGTGCTTCAAAGAGTTTGTGGCCAGGGTGAGAGAGGTCAGAGATGATCTTGCCCGCTCGCTTCCTGGCCCTTGCAGTGTACAGTTCGTCAATGGGGGAAAGGTTGCAGCCAACAACCTTCTCAGCTGTGCGAACGATCCGTTGCAGCCTCCGGATGTCGTGCTTGGTGGCCGAGCCAAACCAGACCATGATGGAGAAGGTGAGGATGGACTCAATGATAACAGTATAGAATTGGACCATCATTGCCTGTGGCAGATTGATGTTGTTAACTCGACAATTGATGAGACAAAGCATGCACAACAAAACTTCCCTTATACACCGATCAGCCAAAACATTATGACCACTGATAGGTGAAGTGAATAACATTGGTTATCTTGTTACAATGGCACCTGTCAAGGGGTGGGATATATTAGGCAGCAAGTGAACAGTTAGTTCTTGAAGTTGATGTGTTGGGTGCAGGAGAAGTGGGCAGGAGTAAAGATCTTAGCGACTTTGACAAGGGCCAGATTGTTATGGCCAGACGACTGGGTCAGAGCATCTCTGAAACGGCAAGGCTTGTGGGGTGCTCCTGGTCAGCAGTGGTGAGTACCTACCGACAGTGGTCCGAGGAGGGACAAACCACAAACCGGCGACAGGGTGTTGGGCGCCCAAGGCTCATCGATGCGCGAAGGCAGTGATGGCACCAGGATGCACTGTGGGAAGACGACAAGCATTATGACCACCACAATGTGGAGGGAGTGTGATGCTCTGGGCAATGTTCTGCTGGGAAACCCTGGGTCCGGCCATTCATGTGGATGTCAATTTGACACGTGTCACCTACCTAAACATCATTGCAGACCAGGTACACCCCTTCATGGCACGGGCCTCTTTCAGCAGGATAATGCGCCCTGCCACACTGCCAGCTGGCTCGGTTGATCTTAATGGACTTTGTGGCAAACAAAATCCTTGGCTGTACTGTGCACTGTCATTTATCCCAATTCATGTTTTTTAGAATCAATCATTAAATACAGAGAGCAGCTTAATGCTGAATGTTTTTTGTTCCACCTCGCAACTTACAGGATCTGTAGGATCTGCTGCTAATGTTTTGGCGGGTCGGCGCTGTTTTGGTGGCACACGGAGGACCAACAGCATATTAGGCAGGTGGTCATAATGTTTTGGCTGATCAGTGTATTTCTTAGTTATTTTGAGATGCAATAGTACAAGGAGGCCAAAATAAAAGCATTATCGTTACCCAGCTAGATTAGGTGTACATTTGTGCATAACAATGGTGGACTGGATGAAGAATGATGAAGGCAGTGTTAAAAATGTAACATTGGCCGTCTTTCTTAATCAGGCAGAGATAAATATTGACACTTTTGAAAAAATCATGGAGAGATTAGTTGGACAAGATCAAGAGCAATGAATGTAATTGATTTAAAGGATCATTATAAGGATAATAGAAATAAGTGAAGGTATTAACTCAACAATCTGAGTGTTTATCTGGATATGCATCTTAAACTGGTGCCTATTGGAACCTCGACTGGATATTTCAAGACATCCAGTTTTGGGCTGTCTTTATGTTAACAACAAAGACTTTGGATTAACCCGTAGACTCAAGGAACTGTAGTTGCTGGTTTACACAAAAAAAAACACCAAGTGCTGGAGGAACTCAGTGGATCAGGCGACATCTTTGGGGAACATGGATAGATGACGTTTCAGGGCGGGAAGACTTTCCTATCCTTATCTCATGCCTTTTGTTTTTTCATCTCTGGCCTTCTTCAGACAGATTGTAGATGTGAGGAAGAAAGCTGGAAGGGAAGTGGAGACAGGACAAAGTTTGACGTACCACTCCCACCTCCGCTACAATCAGTCTGAAGAAGGCTTCTGGATCGAAACTTTGCCTATCCATGTTCGTCAGAGATGCTTCCTAACCAACTGAGTTACCCCAGCATTTTGTGTTTTTCTTTGGATTAGCCTGTCTTTCTTTCGAAGCATAATTGGAACAATGGTTACTAAATAGTCAATAATTCTAAAAATGGTTAAATAAATGGGTAATAATTTAGTTGTAATAATCTTACTGACATGCATGAAGGTCTTCCATCTTCCATCTTCCATCCATAACTTACATCATCTGTTGACTGAAGTCCATTGTTTTTGCTGCAGTAGCAAATTTGAGAAATTGTGTAGCAATTACAATTTGTAGATTAGACTGGGTGGTTTTGAAAACGATTTTATTCATGTACAGTTTTCATTTTGATTAAAGTAGAACACAGTCTATTACTTTCAGTTTGTATTTGCATTTCAGATAATTTGATAATTAAAATTATTAATGCAAATTTCCTTTCTTGCTCTGTCTATTTAGGTTGCCAAATTCAAATAATTGCCAATTTATAAAGGAAAGAAACCAAAACTAAATCACCATGAATAGACTAATGGGCAGACAGGGTACCTGAAGATATAATTCTCGAACAGGCAGCCATTTTGAATAATTTAGTTGTGACCGCCCCCTCCCCTGACATCAGTCTGAAGGGTCTCGACCCGAAACGTCACCCATTCCTTCTCTCCTGAGATGCTGCCTGACCCGCTAAGTTACTCCAGCATTGTGTGTCTACCTTCGATTTAAACCAGCATCTGCAGTTTTTTCCTACACAATTATCCAATAGTGCACTGATTATCTTCAATAATATATTACAGATTATTTAAAAAAAAAAAATCTTTACAATAAAAGCATATCATTTAAGGCGGCATGGTGGCGTAGCGGTAGAGCCACTTCCTAACAGCGCCAGAGACCAGGGTTTGATCCTGACTACGGGAGTTTGTCTGTGCAGAGTTTGTATATTCTCTCTGTGACCTGCGTGGGTTTTCTCCGGATGCTCCGGTTTCCTCCCACACTCCCTACAAACGTAGAGGTTTGTAGGTTAATTGGCTTGCTGTAAATGTAAAATTGTCCCCAGTGTGTGTAGGATAGTGTTAATGTGCGTGGATTGCTGGTCATAGAGTGATACAGTGTGGAAACAGGCCCTTCGGCCCAACTTGCCCACAGCGGCCAACATATCGCAGCTACACTAGTCCCTCCTGCCAGCATTTGGTCCACATTCCTCCAAACCTGTCCTATCCATGTCCCCGTCTAACTGCGACTTAAAGTCGGCACGGACTCGGTGGGTCGAAGGACCTGTTTCCGCGCTGTATCTCTAAACTAAACAAAATCATAAATATTGGAACATTGCCTTTCAAATTGACGGAGAAATGCTAATGTATCTACTCACTTTCTGTGAGACTAATTTCAAGGTTGTAAGTGAGCGTAGCATGAAACGATGAGACGCGACCTTTCTTGGCAGTAATAATATGAAAGGCAGACTGGAGATTATTGTATCACAAGCTCATTCTATGCTAAATGCCATCAGGCCGTAAAGAGCTGTGGCAGATCCAATCTTCTTGTTGAATAATGTTAAAATTTATTGAAGTGACTGTGATATCTGTCTTTATTTAGTAGAACAAAACCTTTGAGGATGAAACACTTTGTTTAACAAAGAATCTCAAATTCCAATTTCACATCTTTGACCATCGGAGTGCGAATGTACTCGATCAGACCTATGGAAGCTGATAGGTACTTGTTTCAAGACTTGGCACAGTGCAAAGCAATTGCAAACGATCGGATTCATTAAAAAAATAATTTTAAGCAGCAATACTTGTCTCATTGAAGACATTTAACTCTGTCGAGTCTCTTTATTCGTCCAAAAATGCATCCTTTCATGGCATGGAGTATCTGAATTGGGACAATTTGCAACTCTTCTATCTTTTATCTCACACCTTCTGTTTTTCCATCTCTGGCCTTTGTCAAACCATCTGTTTCTCATTGCCAGGACTCGAGGGTCTGAGCTACAGGGAGAGTTTGAGCAGGCTGGGTCTCTATTCCTTGGAGCGCAGGAAAATAAGGGGTGATACTATAGAGGAGTATAAAATCATGAGAGGAATAGATTGGGTAGATGCACAGAGCCTCTTGCCTAAAGTAGGGAAATCAAGGACCAAAGGACAGAGAGTTGTAAATCTGTGGAATTCTCCGCCTCAGAAGGCAGTGGAGGCCAATTCTCTGAATGCTTTCAAGAGAAAGCTAGATAGAGCTCTTAAGGATAGTGGAGTCAGGGGGTATGGGGAGAGGGCAGGAACGGGGTACTGATTGTGGATGATCAGCCATGATCACATTGAATGGCGGTGCTGGCTCGAAGGGCCGAATGGCCTACTGCTGCACCTATTGTCTGTTGTCTATTGTCTATGGACAGGTTTAGAAGGATATGGGTCAAACGCAGGCAGGTGGGACTAATTTAGCTGGGACATGTTGGCCGATGTGGTTGAGTTGGGCCATGAGACCTGTTTCCAGACTGTCTGACTCTATGACTATGACTCTCCAACTTTCCCCCTACCCCCCCTTACCTGTATCCACCTATCACTTGCCAGGTTTTGTCTTGCCCCTTCACTATTCCCGCTGGCTTCCCCCCACACCAAGTCAGTCTGAAGAAGGTACCCAAGCCAAAACGTCACCTATCCTTGTTCGAGACCCTTCATCAGACTGATTGTGGGGGGGAGAAGAAAGCTGGACAAGGGGAGAGGCAGGACAATGGCAGGTAATAAGTCGAAGATAGACACAAAATGCTGGAATAACTCAGCGGGGCCCGAAACGTCACCCATTCCTTCTCTCCAGAGATGCTGCCTGACCCACTGAGATACTCCACCACTTTATGTCTTTTTCTTTGTAAACGAGTATTTGCAGTTCCTTATTGGGTTCAAGAATTTTTTTTCCAGCTCAGTTGACATAGCTGAAAGGGGCTTTTTTTCTCATTCTGCAGATCTTGGCAATAAAGATGTGATATGTGGGGTTAAATTAGGCAGCTCCTAGTGAGGGTCTTGTGTGCGTGATCAGTGCAGCTTCAAACCACCTGCAGATTCATCCAGTATGATTGCAGTGTGTCACCAGTGCCACTGCTGGTTAATATTTCAAAGTCTTAGCAGAGGGTTAATGTCACGAGTGGCTAGCAGGACTTAAACCCAGCTTGGATGTGTAAAGGGGATCTGCAATGGTGGTTGGAGGTGGCGGGGGAGATGGAAAGGGGCACGATGTTGGAAAGAGTGGGGTTGAGAATGCTCAGATCTCTTCAGTAGATTTCTTCCAGGATTGGATGGGAAGAAGGTGAGTTGGGATTGTCCACGTGTCCCTTCTTGCAAACTCTGTGAAATCAGTTTCTGCAGTTGCTGCCAAGGTCAACACCAGAGGTGAAGCCCCAGGGACCCGGTTGCAACGACAACCAAGTAGTCCAATAACCATGCATGTCATCAAAGTAATTGGCTACATTTGCAAAGGCCGCATCTCCCAGCTTACTGCTCACCTCTTTAACAGCTTAATCCACTCTACACTTCTCACTCACCTTCCAGGCATCTCCATCAGGACAATCAGGAATCCTTTGATTAGTACAGGTGTCAGGGGTTATGGGGAGAAGGCAGGAGAATGGGGTTAGGAGGGAGAGATAGGTCAGCCATGATTGAAAGGCGGAGTAGACTTGATGGGCCGAATGGCCTTAATCTGCTCCTATCACCTATGAGCTTATGAACTTATGTACCTAACTTTCATTTGCTGGCCATTTGTATGCATCCTCATGTGGATAAGCAGGCACAGTGGTACAGCATATAGTGTTACATCCTCACAATACAGGGACACGGGTTCAATCCTGACTTCAGGTGCTGTCGGTGTGGAGTTTGCACTTTCTTCCCATGATCACGAGGAGCTTCTTTAGGCGCTCCAATGTCTTCCAACCAGATTAACGGCCAGTGCAGACTGCCCTAAATATGCAGATTTGACTCTGGGGGGAGTTAGTCATAGAGTCATAGAGTGATACAGTGTGGAAGCAGGCCCTTCAGCCCAACTTGCCCACACGGGCCAACAAGTCCCAGCTACATTAGTCCCACCTGCCCGCGTTTGGTCCATATCCCTCCAAACCTGTCCTATCCATGTACCTGTCGAACTGTTTCTTAAACGTTGGGATAGTCCCAGCCTCAACTACCTCCTCTGGCAGCTTGTTCCATACACCCACCGCCCTTTGTGTGAAAATGTTACCCCTCAGATTCCTATTAAATCTTTTCCCCTTCACCTTATACCTATGTCCTCTGGTCTTCGATTCACCTACTCTGGGCGACAGACTCTGTGCATCTACCCTCTCATGATCTATTCCTCTCATGATTTTACACACCTCAATAAGATCACCCCTCATCCTCCTGTGCTCCAAGGAATAGAGTCCCAGCCTGCTCAACCTCTCCCTATAGCTCACACCCTCTAGCCCTGGCAACATCCCCGTAAACCTTCTCTGCACCCTTCCCAGCTTGACAACATCTTTCCTATAACATGGGCCTAGGGACTGAACAGAACTGAGGAGAATCTTGTGGGGAAAATAAAAGGTGGGATTTATATAGGATTAGTGATAAAGGGTGGTTGTTGGTTGGCAAGGACTCGGTTGGCTGATGGGCCTGTTTCAGTGCTCTATCTCTCCGCCACACTCTGACTGCCGAGTGCCTCACACCTATCTGTTCCAGCTTGCACAGTTTCAGCTTTTGAACAAAGACAACCACATTACCCAAATATATCCACATTACTCATTGTCGTGCAGGGGAGAGAGGGAGGGATGTGAAAGTGGGGCATGAGGGGAGGCAGCTGGCAACCTACAGTGGGATATGTAGGTTGACATGAGGAGACAATACTAATGATTATTGGAGCAGTGGTATTAAATGATGGATATAATTCTCCGTGCACAACTCACTCACTAACTCCTTGTCCCTTTACTGCACATCCCTGATGTAGAAGCAGCTGATCTTACAATGCAATTCTTATTTTCTGCTCACCCTCATCACAAACTGCACTTGAACATTTTTCTTTTCACAAACCCAAGAAGAACATCCTTGTTCTTGTTCTTGGTTGAAGAGGAGGTTGACTCTCAGGGAGATACTTTGCCTAAATTTCACTCTGTGGGCAACCAGTTCAGATGATGAGGTTGTGCTCAATTTGGCCGATTTCTTCGCAGCTCAACCTGCATGCAGTTGGTTACTGGATGGTTGGAAACTTCTAATTCCTAGGAGTCAGTATCGCTAACATAGAAACGTAGAAACATAGAAAATAGGTGCAGGAGTAGGCCATTCGGCCCTTCGAGCCTGCACCGCCATTCAATATGATCATGGCTGATCATCCAACTCAGTATCCTGTACCTGCCTTCTCTCCATACCCCCTGATCCCTTTAGCCACTTCTCCTGGACCACCCATCTTGAAGCAATGACCAAGGAAGCGCATCAACGCCTCCACTTTCTTCGAAGGCTGAGGAAGCTCGGCATGTCCCCATCAACTCTCACCAACTTCTACGGATGCGCCTTCGGAAGCATTTTATCGGTATACACTGCAGCTTGGTTTCAGAACAGCTCCATCCAAGACCGCAAGAAATTGCAGCAAATCGCAGCCCAGAACATCACACAAACCAACCTCTGTTCCATTGACTTCATTTACACCTCACGCTGCCTCGGCAAGGCCAGCAGCATAATCAAGGACGAGTCGCACCCTGGCAACTACCTCTTCTCCCCTCTCCCATCAGGCAAAAGGTGTAGAACTGTGAAAATGCGCACCACCAGGATCAGGGACAGATTCTTCCTAGTTGAACCATCTTACCACAACTAGAGAACAGCGCTGAACTACGATCTACATCATTGGTGACCCTTGGACTATCTTTGATCGGACTTTACTGGCTTTACTTTGCACTAAACGGTATTCCCTTATCATGCATCTATACACTGTAAATGGCTCGATTCTTATCATGTGTTGTCTTTCTACTGACCGGTCAGCACCCGACAAAAGCTTTTCACTGAAACTCGAAACCTAGAAACTGTACAAACACAAGAATAACAACCTGACAAGGCAGTGGTACTGTACCTTGAAACTGGAACTGATATTGGCCTGGTAGCACCTTGGAGGGTGAGGTTACAGGCTAATCCTGCTGCAAAGGACACCAGTTATATAGGATTACATAGAACTTAGAGTGCTGTACAAAAAGAGGTTATTCGGCCCAACCAACTCATGCTGGTTTACGCTTCACTTCACATTCCTCCTGCCGTCCGGCGTCCAAATCCTCTCAACATAACTCTCAGCAGCAAAAACTACCAAACTATCAGAGGTCGACACAAAATGCTGGAGTGACTCAGCAGGGCAGGCAGCATCACGGGAGAGAAGGAATGGGTGGCGTTTCGGGTCGAGACCCTTCCTCAGTCTGAAAGAGGGTCTCGACCCGAAAAGTCACCCATTCCCTCTCTCCAGAGATGCTGCCTGACCCGCTGAGTTACTCCAGCATTTTGTGTCAACCTTCGATTTAAACCAGCATCTGTAGTTCTTTCCTGCACAAGCTATCGGGGGACAGGCGCGGCACAGTGGTGCAGCTGGGAGAGCCACTGCCTGACATTGCCAGAGACCCGGATTCCATCCTGACCCCGGGTGCTGTCCATGTGGAGTCTGCACCTTCTCCCTGTGACAGCATCCATTTCCAGCATGGTCTGGTCACCTCCCACATCCCAAAGATGTGCGGGTGTGTAGGTTCATTGGTCTCTGCAAAATTGCTCCTATTGCGTAGAGAGCACAAGAGAAAGTGGGATAGCATAGAAGTAATGTGAACAAGTGACCAATGCTTGGCATAGACTCAGTGGGTGAAGGGCCGGTATCTGTGCTTTATCTCTAAATTAAACTCAGTTTGTCAAGCAGCATCTGTGGAGGCAAAGGGATGGTTGACATTTCCGGTTAAGATCCTTTCCTCTCTTCTCCCTTACGTGCTTGTCAGGCTTTCCCAAAACCCTTTGAACCATTACTTAATATCATACGGTCATGTGATAGGGGCAGAATTAGGCCATTTGGTTCATCGAGACTTCTCCGCCACTCAATCATGGCTGATCTAGCTCTCCCTCCTAACCCCATTCTCCTGCCTTCTCCCCAGAACCCTTGACACCCGTACTAATCAATTTAGTCTATTTATCTCTGTCTTAAAAATATCCATTGACTTGGCTTCTACAGCCTTCTGTGGCAAAGAATTCCACAGAATCACCACCCTCTGACTAAAGAAATTCCTCCTCATCTCCTTCATAAAGGAAGGTCCTTTAATTCTGAGGTTATGACCTCCAGTCCTAGACTCTCCCACATCCTCTCCACATCCACTCTATCCAAGCCTCTCACTGTTCGCTGGTACTATGGTGGTACCTGAGCTATCCGATGGGAGAAGTGACATAAGAAAGCTATTGTGATTGTACAAGTCCATGCTAGCTGCATTGGCAGTCCTCATACAAACCTGTACGCACCATATGAAGTACAGAGGTGGCCAGTACAGGTCTTTGCATTAAGCTCTGATTTAGTGCTTTGCTGCTTGGAGGCAGTAAATGTTTCCATTATATGGCCTTATGGAGGCCACCAAGCTGCAGCATCTGCTGGCTGATATCTCAGCTTCTCCAACAGCATTAACAGGAGCCATACAATAATGTAGGTGATGCAGTGGATGTTCACAGCTCATCAACCATGTCCAAGCGGGCAATTTTCCAAGGAGCTTGTGTGGTGTTGCAGCCAGCCCAGGAGAGCTGGGATTGGACATTTAAAAACTGTAGATGCTGGAAGTTTGAAATAAAAAATATAAATTGCTGGAAACACTCCGAAGGTCAGGCAGTATCTGTAGAAAGTTAACATTTCAGTTTAGTTTAATAGAGAAATACAGGCCCTTTGGCCCACCGAGCCCGCGCCGACCAGCGATTCACGCACGTTGGCACCGTCTTACGCACACCAGGGACAATTTACATTTGCACCAAGCCAATGAATCTACAAACCTGTACGTCTTTGGAGTGTGGGAGGAAACCGAAGATCTCGGAGAAAACCGACATGAGCACGGGAAACTCTGTGCAGATGGCACCCGTAGTCGGGATCGAACCTGGGGCTCTGGCTCTGCAAGTGCTGTCAGGCAGCAACTCTACCGCTGTGCTACCGAGCCGCCCAAGTTATCTCAGGTCAAAGACTTCTCGTCAGATATGGGAACGAGGGAATAGGATTTATGTTGAATAGGATTAAAGAAATACCATTGATCGAGTGAGGCCAGAGTTGCCATGACAATAAACTGTTGATAAAATAACCCCGTCTAATGAGGGCAGCTGGAAAGAGAGACTGTGAACTAATGAATGCCAAAGTTGTGGGCTCTGTGGAGCTGTACAAACTGCCCAGGGTGGGTCATGATAGTGGAAAGAGAAAAAGTAAAGAAATATTACAGATGAATGACCTCAGGTAGAACTGGTAGTTCTCATATAAACGCAGACAGTAATCACCTGAACTTGAAATTGGTGCAGACTTTCAGCTGGGAGGAGGCAATACTTGTTGAGTACTTCCACCATTATCTGTTCTTACTTCAGATTTCCAGCATCCACAGTTTTTGTTTTTCGGTTATCTGACTCTGCTGAAATGTGTATTCAGACCAAATGACTGCAATTTGCTCAGGCCAATTTACGTGGCACTTCGTAACAAAGGTGCAGGAGGCAACATGCCCTTCAGATAGTTCAGAGTGAAAGTGAGGTGGAGAATTGAAGTGGCAAGTAACTGTAGAAACATAGAAACATAGAAAAGAGGTGCAGGAGTAGGTCATTCTGCCTTTCGAGCCAGCACCGCCATTCAATATGATCATGGCTGACATTCCAAAATCAGTACCCAGTTCCTGTTTATCTCCCCATATCCCTTGGTCTAACTCTCTTGAATACATCTAACTCTCTCTTGAATACATCCAGTGAATTGACCTCCGCTGCCTTATGTGGCAGAGAATTCCACAGATTCACAACTGGGTGAAAAAGTTTTTCCTCATCTCAGTTTTAAATGGCCAACCCCTTATTCTTAAACTGGGGCCCCTGGTTCTGGACTCCCCCAACATCGGGAACATTTTTCCTGCATCTAGCCTGTCCAATCCCTTAAAATTGTTATATGTTTCTATAAGATCCCCTCTCATCCTTCTAAATTTCAGTGAATATAAGCCCAGTTGATCCATTCTTTCACCATACGTCGGTCCCGCCATCCCGGGAATTAACCTGGTGAACCTACGCTGCACTTCCTCAATAGCAAGAATGTCCTTGAGACCAAAACTCCACACAATACTCCAGCTGTGGTCTCACCAGGGCCCTGTACAACTAGGGTTGCCAACTTTCTAACTCCCAAATACGGGACAAGGTGATGTCACCTCCCGCCCCCCGCGTGACCTCACCCAGCGTGGCCACATGATCCTGCTCCACCAATGGCGGCCGCCTGGGCCGGGAGCCGGGTTGCTACGCAACCTCCATTAGGCGACCACACTCGGCCCCGCTCCCCGAACACACTCCGTTAGCCTACACCAGGGGTGGGTAACCTTTTTGTAGCTGCGGGCCGCCTCGTGAATTAATGAACAAGCAGCTTACATAAAAATCAGTTTACATAAAAAAGAAAAAATATTCTTATTTTATTAAAACACAACTTATTATATTTTGCATGAACAATTTTAAGGCTATAACCTATAAAACGATTTGTCCTTAACCTAGGTTCGCCATTTGTGAGTAAAAACATATTTAATTCATAATTTATTTCTATTAAAAATCTTTTTAATTTGTAAAAATACAAGGAAACTGTACAATGTAAACATTCATTATTGAAAAGTGGAAAGTTCACATAAAAAGGGAATAGTTTGTTTCAATTTAAATATTTAATAAATCATTGAGAAACCTAATGTTTTTATGCTGTTTAAACGCTTATCCTAACCCTCCGTAACTCCCTGGTCCACTCGTCCCTTCCTACCCAAACCACCCCATCCCCGGGCACTTTCCTCAGCAACCGCTTGAGATCCAACACCTGTCCCTTTACCTCCCCCCTCAACTCCATCCAAGGACCCAAACAGTCTTTCCAGGTGAGACAGAGGTTCACCTGCACCTCCTCCAACCTCATCTATTGCATCCGCTGCTCTAGATGTCAACTTATTTACATCGGCGAAACCAAACGCAGACTCGGCCAGCACTTCGCTCAACACCTGCGCTCGGTCCGCATTAACCAACCTGATCTCCCGGTGGCTGAGCACTTCAACTCCCCCTCCCATTCCCAGTCTGACCTTTCTGTCATGGGCCTCCTCCAGTGCCATAGTGAGGCCCACCGGAAATTGGAGGAACAGCACCTCATATTTCGCCTGGGCAGCTTGCAGCCCAGCGGTATGAACATCGACTTCTCCAACTTTAGATAGTTCCTCGTGCCTCTCTTCCCCTCCCCCTTCCCAGATCTCCCTCTATCTTCCTGTCTCCACCTATATCCTTCCTTTGTCCCGCCCCCCTGACATTAGTCTGAAGAAGGGTCTCGACCCGAAACGTCACCCATTCCTTCTCTCCTGAGATGCTGCCTGACCTGCTGAGTTACTCCAGCATTTTGTGTTTCAATATTGGAGGTTCACATTTGTTGATGCCAAAAGCAATACACTATTTAAATGAGCATTAGTTAATCTGGTTCTCAAATAGTCCTGTATTGTCGACGTATATTGAATGATTTTAGCACAGCTATAGTGTCACTGCAAATGAGTTATTCCTGACCCAAAACGTCACCTATTCATGTTCTCCACAGATGCTGTCTGACCTGCTGAGTTACTCCAGCACTTTGTGTGTTTTTTTGGAAACCAGCATTAGTAGTCCCTCGTTTCTACATTCTGTGTTCTGCAAAACGATATTGAACAGCTAGACAAGTGAAGGCACAGCTCTGATCTCGTGAAAGTAAAATTGAAAACGAGGGTACATTTTATTCCTTGCTCTTGTGAGCCTTCAACATCGTTCCCTCCCAACTCTGAGGCTGAGTGATCAGAGGCAATGCCCATCCTGTCCGCATCGTTCCCTCCCAACTCCGGTCCACGTGTTGGAGGTGGCCGGGGGGGGGGAGGGTTACAGTGAATGTTGGTGGTGTATTGCAGCCCAGTGGGCGACCACTTCCCCCGTTTGTGGCCGGATCGCTGGCAGCTCACCCCCACCTCACTCACGGTGGTGTTCCAATAATATTCTTCTTTTGATTTTTTTTCAACCTTTTAAAACTGCAAAAATCATTATTAAGTCACGGGCCGTACAAAAACAGGATTAGGCTAACCCGTGGCCTACAGCGTCTGGGCCTACAGCGCCCTCTGGGCCTAATACGGGACAAGGGCGCCCCCGTACGGGACAAACAAACTTAGTCCAAAATACGGGATATCCCAGCTAATACGGGACAGTTGGCTTCCCTATGTACAACTGCAGTAGGACCTCCTTGTTCCTATACTCAAATTCTCTCGCTGTAAAGGCCAACATGCCATTTGCATTCTTCACCGCCTGCTGTACCTGCATGCTCACACTCAAACTCATACTCCATCAGTAAATTAGCCTAGACTGCTCAACAGTCACACCCACTGATCCAAACGCAAGCAGCAGATTCCATCTGTACTTGCACACGTTTGAGAACTACTTGGTGGAATTGTCAGCATTTTGACAGGAAAAGCTTGTCGGCCTTCTGTATTCTTAAATTCAATTTCACGTGTACTGATGGGAAGGAACTGCACTGAAGATAGACACAAAATGTTCGAGTAACTCAGCGGGTCAGGCAGCATCTGGGGAGAGAAGGAATGGGTGACATTTTGGGTCGAAACCTTTCTTCAGTCTGTCACGTGTACTGGTGACCGGATATTAATGTCTCTCCCTTCATTTTCCAACAATTTTTCCCTTGAAGCCATCTTGCACAGTCTTCTCCTTGTAAATTAAAACGATTTATGTAAGTCTAGAATGCGGAACTGTATGGGGAGATTCAGGATGAATGAGGAAGGATTGTAGGATTTTGTTCAAAATATCGCCGACCTTTTACTTGAACAATCTGGTTTATTTTGTTTATTTTCATCTTCAGTGACCTCAAAACACATTTCAGAACGTCAGAACTGGTTATGGTAAATCCTGCCACTCTTTGAAATCGACTTTAAAAATACAGAAGGCCGACAAGTTTTTCCTGTCAAAATGCTGACAATTCCACCAGATTGTTCTCAAAGCATCTTTCATCTGTACACAAAAAGAATGTTTGGAGTCTTTTTGATGGATGTTGAGGTTAGGTAAAAGAAGGTTGGATATCAAAATTGCAGTTTTCAAAGTTTATAAATGTTCAATCTTTTTTGCTAAATCTTTGTCGTTCCTTCTGCTTTAATGTGTTATTGAGATCATTTCACTTCAAAATGTTTCATAGTAGCAGAGTGAATTTGGATTTTTGTATCATTGGTGTAGCTCAGTGATCTTAGAGAATGGGTCCTCTCTGTACACCTGTTTACGTTGATGGTGGCACATTGGCGCAGCGGTAGGATTGCTGCCTTACAGCACCAGAGACCCATGTTCGATCCTGACCATGGGTGCTGTCTGTACGCAGTTTGCACGCTCTTCCTGTGACCGCTATGGGTTTCTCCGGGTGCTGCAGTTTCCTCCCACGCTCCAAAGACATACAGGTTTGTCGATTAATTGGCTTCAGTAGTAATTGTAAATTAGTCCAAGAGTACAGGTTGGTGCCAGTATGGGGTAATTGCTGGTGGGCGCGGACTTGTTGGGCCTGTTTACATGCTGTATCACCAAAGTCTAAAATCTAACACAGTGCCTTTAAGCCTCATCCTTCGTATTGCAAATAACATAAAAAGCAGATTTGCCCGCGTTAACTGGAAAACAGCATTACCTTTGTGCATTAATTGAAATTGAAATGGTTGTATTTTGCCCAAAAGAACAGTGAAATTAAGAGTAAAGAGGAGGAGTAGGCCACACAATCCAACAAGCTTGCTCTGCCATTCAATAAGATCACCACTGATTTTCAACTATCGCTCTTCGTGGCAGGAATACATCGGGTAGATGCACAGAGTCTCTTGCCCAGTGGGGGAATCGGTGAACCAGAGGACATAGGTTCAAGGTGAATGGGAAAAGATTTGATAGGAATCTGAGGGGTATGGCGAGTCTGGAGGCTCGTTCTTTGTTGAAGAAGTTTATTGCGACAGCAACATTCGATTACAAAGTATAACGAACGAGATTACAGACAACCTTTAATTCTAACTGTTCACTTCGAAGAACTCTCCTAACTCCCTGTTTTTTGGGCGGCAAAACCACACGTGACGTCGCTGTCCAATCAGCGGGCTCAACTCTCTGGACCAATCTCTACGGTCGTACCCACACGTGACCTTGCTGGCCAATCTGAGGGTTCGACTCCCAGGACCAATCTCTATGGTCGCTACATGACCCCCCCCAGAACCCGAGGTACGGAACCTAGCAGGGAGCCGGATTTCACGACCAGAACGAGTAAGGAGAGGGGCTGCCGGAACCACAGGAGCAGGGGGTCCCAGATCGGGTGGAACTGCAGGAGGACGGCCCCGCCGCGGCGGTTGGCCGACCAGGACAGGGCTGTCCAGATCCAAGTGCGCAGATTTGAGCCTGGACACAGAGACGAGCACACTCCTGCCGCCCACATCCAAGGTGAAGGTGACCGTCCCTTTACGCAACACGCGGAACGGACCTTCATAGACCCTCTGCAATGGGGAACGATGGGCATCCCTACGCAGAAACACAAACTCACAGCCCTTCAAGGCAGGCGGTTCATGTACCGTGAAACACCCATGACGCGAAGAAGGAACCGGAGCCAGGGAACCCACTCGCGTCCGGAGTGATGCCAAAACCGACGGAACCGAGGGCTGCTGACCAGAGGACTCCAGCAGGAAATCCCCGGGCACTCTGAGTGGCGAGCCATATACCAGTTCCGCGGACGAAGCACCGAGATCTTGCTTAGGAGCAGTCCGGATGCCCAAAAGGACCCAGGGAAGTTGGTCTACCCAGTCCGGGCCTTCCAGCCGTGCACTGAGGGACGCCTTAAGTTGCCGGTGAAACCTCTCCACGAGCCCATTAGCCTGTGGGTGGTACGCCGTGGTGTGCTGCAACTGGGAGCCGTACAGCTCCGCCAGCGTGGCCCAAAGGGCAGAGGTGAACTGGGATCCCCTGTCTGTGGTAATGACGGACGGAACACCGAAACGGGCCACCCAATGGAGGGCCAGGGCCCGGGCACAAGTCGGCGGAGGTGTCGGACAACGGGAAAGCCTCCGGCCACCGGGTGAATTGGTCAACCACCGTGAGCAGATGAGTGTAGCCCCGGGAGGAAGGAAAGGCCCAACTAAATCAACATGAATATGGAAAAAAAGGACCGCAGGAACCGCAAACCCAAGGGCTGCCAAAGGCCATCCACCTGCTGTTCCAAAACCCCTCCCACCGCCACGTTCGACACATCGACCGTCAGGGCCGTGGGGGCGGAGGCGCTCGGGTGGACGAGCATGGTGACGTCTGCCAGAGCCGCTTTAGCTGCCTCAAAGGCCGTCTCAGCGGCCGCGGACCATTCTAACTCCACAGGTTTGCCCGCGAGACACTGGAAGAGCGGACGCATGACCCGTGCTGCTGTCGGGATGAACCTATGGTAGAAGTTCACCATGCCCACGAACTCCTGCAACCCCTTCACTGTGGTGGGCCGCGGGAATGCACGGACAGCCTCCACCTTCTCGGGCAAAGGGGTGGCGCCGGTGGGGGTGATTCGGTGCCCTAAGAAATCAGTAGAATGGAGGATAAATTGACACTTGGAGGGTTGGATGATGAGCCCGTGGTCTTGGAGCCGCCGGAACACGGTCCGCAAATGGGTCAGGTGTTCCTGCTCCGAGCGGCTGGCGACCAGGATATCATCTAAATAAATGAAAACAAAAGACAAATCTCGACCAACACGGTCCATGAGTCGCTGGAAGGCCTCTAAACCGAAAGGCATACGCAACCATTCGAACAACCCGAACGGAGTAATCGTGGCAGTCTTTGGTATGACCTCCGGGCACACAGGGATCTGGTGGTAGCCCCGCACCAAATCGATTTTGGAGAAAACCACGGCACCTTCCAGCCCAGACGAGAAGTCTTGGAGGTGCGGTATGGGGTAGTGGTCGGCCGTGGTGACGGCATTGAGGCGCCGGTAATCGCCGCATGGTCTCCACCCCCCAGATGCTTTGGAGACCATATGCAACGGAGAGGCCCACGGGCTGTCGGACCGACGGACAATGCCCATTTGTTCCATCTTCTGGAATTCTGCCAGCGCCACCACCAGTTTGTCAGGCGGTAACCTCCTGGCCCGAGCAAAAATGGGGGGGTCCCTCGGTGCGGATGTGGTGGACTACGCTGTGCCGGGCAGAAGGGGCGTCGAACCGCTGAACGAGCAGCTCCGGAAACTCCGCCAGGACCGCAGCATACGGGTCGGGGGCCGCGACGACTGCCTGGACAGTCGGGCTGGGCAGGGTGGCGGCCGGTGGAGCAGCGAGCTCATCGCTGCTGGCGGAGGGTCGTAGACCGTTACTGCGGACATCGGGGACTAGTGAAAAGGCCGAGAGGAAATCTGCGCCCAGGATCGCCTGACCGACTTCCGCGATGATGAATGGCCATTCGTACGTGCGGGTGCCGAAAGCCAGAGACATTGTCCGCGTACCGTACGTGCAGATGGGGCTGCCGTTAACCGCGATGAGGGTAGGCCCTTTCTTACCCGATTGTGTTTCGAGGTCGGTCGGCGGCACGATGCTGACTATGGCTCCCGTGTCAACCAAAAATTCCGTGTCCGTGAATCGATCTCGGACGAAGAGGCGTTGGTTCTGGCCAATCGCGACCGCCTCTATGTACGATCGGCCGAGGCATTTCCAGAGAAGGTGCAAGGTGAGCAGCAGTTGTGGGCTTCTCCACCCCATCGTAGATGGTAATAACACCAGCCGTGCTTGTGCGGATCCTCTTGGCGGGCTTTTGGAGAAATGGCGGGAGACGCGGCGCCATCTTGGTGCCGCTGCGGACCGCCCGCTGATGCCGAGACCTTGTTGATCGAACTGTTTCTTTTTGATTTGGATGCCATGAGCGCATCAGCTTTCTCCACATATGCCACGGGGTCCTTAAAAGAACAATCCGTGATAATGAGCTTGACATCTTTGGGAAGCTGCTCTCGGAATGCCTGCTCGAACATGAGGCAATCCGTGTGTTCACCTGCTAGCGCCAACATTTCGGCCATGAGAACGGACGGCAGCCGATCTCCGAGATCCGGTAGGTGCATAAGCCTCTTAGCTCGGTCATGCCTACTGAATCCGAAGGTTCGTAACAAGAGTACCTTCAGCGCCTCGTACTTGCCGTCTGCAGGAGGGGCGATGATGAACCGCATCACCCGCGTGGACGTCTCCGGCGATAGAGCACTGACGAGGTAATAGTACTTTGTCTCGTCCGTCGAGATGTTTCTTAGGTGAAACTGAGCTTCGGCGTGGACAAACCAAGATTGCGGTTGATGTGCCCAAAACGGCGGAAGGTGAACGCTGACCGCGTTTAGCTGCGGTGCGCCGGGCGTAGGAACCGAGGACGAGGCGTCTTGTTCACCCATGGTAGGTGATCGGCTGGATCACGTCGGGGTCACCAATATGGCGAGTCTGGAGGCTCGTTCTTTGTTGAAGAAGTTTATTGCGACAGCAACATTCGATTACAAAGTATAACGAACGAGATAACAGACAACCATTAATTCTAACTGTTCACTTCGAAGAACTCTCCTAACTCCCTGGTTTTTGGCGCCAAAACCACACGTGACGTCGCTGTCCAATCAGCGGGCTCAACTCCCTGGACCAATCTCTACGGTCGTACCCACACGTGATCTTGCAGGCCAATCTGAGGGTTCGACTCCCAGGACCAATCTCTATGGTCGCTACAGGGGTAACGTTTTCACACAGAGGGTGGTGGGTGTATGGAACAAGCTGCCAGAGGAGATAGGTGAGGCTGGGACTATCCCAACTTTTAAGAAACAGTTAGACAGGTACATGGATAGGACAAGTTTGGAGGGATGTGGACCAAATGCAGGCAGGTGGGACTAGTGTAGCTGGGACATTGATGGGCAAGTTGGGGCCGAAGGGCCTGTTTCCACACTGTATCGCTCTATGACTCTATAACTCTCCCTACTGATCCCTTGGATCCCTTAATCAGTCCTGATCTTGAATGTAATCAATCGCTGACCTCTCTGGGGCTAGAGCTACAACCCCCTGAGTGTAGGAATTCCACCTGATCTTAGTCCAAAATGGCCGATCTCTTCACCTGAGCCATCATTCTCTGTGCACATATTGGACTGCACTGTACTGCTCTGAAATAAGTGCACTAAAGCTAAACCAACGTGTAACAGGGGGGAAAAGCTATTTATTTTCCAGCCCAGAATTAAAGTATACTCTTAAATGAGATAGTAAAACTTCTTTCATTTTATTGCCGACACATACTGTAAATGCATCCAGTGAATCATTGTGCCTGGACACATTCTATTTTCAGACCTGCCTGATGACATTTACTTGGACGAGATATGAATATATAACACAGACATACTAATCACCCAATAAATAGATTATGTCAAAAACTCTTCAGATTTCTGGCTGTTGTGCAATCTAATTTGACCTTCACTTATTGCTGATTGTCTTGACCAGCCCTAATGGAATTACAACTGATTTACAAACCTCTCTCACCGATGTCTTATTCCATTATTCATGATTTATTTTTTCACCCGAGGGCATGAATTTTGATTTCAACAGGGAATAAAACTTATCAAGTCTAGGTTTTGCTCATCCTCCTATGTGCAGGATGAAAAAAAAAGAGCCAAAATATTTATTGCTGCAATCATATCCACTCATGCTCAGTTATGAAATAAGCAGATCTTTGGCTGGTCTCGATTTTAGGGAGATTTATGGGTTAGGATGAGATTTTTCAGGCTGCCAAGGGTGTTATTCCAGCCCATTTGCATCAGTTCATAAGGTCATAAGTGATAGGAGCAGAATTAGGTCGTTCGGCCCATCAAGTCTACCTCACTACTCAATCACGGCTGATCTATCTCTCCCTCCTAACCCCATTCTCCTGCCTTCTCCTCATAACTCCTGACACCTGTACTAATCAAGAATCTATCTATCTATCTATCTATCTATCTATCTATCTATCTATCTATCTATCTATCTATCTATCTATCTATCTATCTATCTATCTATCTATCTATCTATCTATCTATCTATCTATCTATCTATCTATCTATCTATCTATCTATCTATCTATCTATCTATCTATCTATCTATCTATCTATCTATCTGTCTATCTGTCTGTCTATCTGTCTGTCTGTCTGTCTGTCTGTCTGTCTGTCTGTCTGTCTGTCTGTCTGTCTGTCTGTCTGTCTATCTGTCTATCTGTCTGTCTGTCTATCTGTCTGTCTGTCTGTCTGTCTGTCTGTCTGTCTGTGTCTGTCTGTCTATCTGTCTGTCTGTCTGTCTGTCTGTCTATCTATCTATCTATCTATCTATCTATCTATCTATCTATCTATCTATCTATCTATCTATCTATCTATCTATCTATCTATCTATCTATCTATCTATCTATCTATCTATCTATCTATCTATCTATCTATCTATCTATCTATCTATCTATCTATCTATCTATCTATCTATCTATCTATCTATCTATCTATCTATCTATCTATCTATCCTTAGAAATATCCATGATGGCCTCCACAGCCTTCTGTGGCCAAGAATTTCACAGATGCATCATCCTCTGACTAAAGAAATTCCACCTCTTTTCCTTCCTAAAGGAACGTCCTTTAATTCTGAAGCTGTGACCTCTAGTCCTAGACTCTCCCACTAGTGGAAACATCCTCTCCACATCCACTCTATCCAAGCCTCTGACAATTTGGTAAGTTTCAATGAGGTCTTCCCCCCCCCCCCCCCCCACTCATCCTTCTAAACTCCAGCGAGTACAGGACCAGTGCTGTCAAACGCTCATCAAATGTTAACTCACTCATTCCTGGGATCATTCTTGTAAACTTCCTCTGGACCCTCTCCAAAGCCAGCACACCCATCCTCAGATACGGTGACCAAAATTGCTCACAATACTCCAAATACGGCCTGCCCAGTGTCTTATAGAGCCTCAGCATTACATCCTTGTTTTTGTATTCTAGCCCTCTTTAAATAAATGCTAGCAAATGCTAGTTCACAAGTTCACAAGTTATTGGAGCAGAATTAGGCCATTTGGCCCATCAAGTCTACTCTGCCATTCAATCATGGCTGATCTCTGCCTCTTAATCCCATTTTCCTGCCTTCTCCCCATAACCCTTGACACCCGTTCTAATCAAGAATTTGTCTGTGCCATAAAAATATCCACTGACTTGCCCTCCACAGCCCTCGGTGGCAATGAGTTCCCTCAGATTAACTACCCTCTGACTAAAGAAGTTCCTCCTCACCTCCTTTCTAAAAGAGCCCCCTTTAATTCTGAGGCTGTGACCTCTGGTCCTAGACTCTCCCACCAGTGGAAACATCCTTTCCACATCCACTGTATCTATGCCTTTCGTTGTTCTGTAAGTTTCAATGTGATCCCCCCTCAACCTTCTAAACTCCAGCGAGTACAGGCCCAGTGCTGTCACGCTCACCATGTGCTAAGATAGGTGTTCATTTCTCTTGACTTTGCAGAATGATTTTGTGAATGCCTGCTCTCGGTGGGAGCTTTGTTGCCAGGATAGAAATCAAAGGTTTGCCTGTCATAATTTCTCATCTATCAGTCATTCAAGAAACTGACCTTAATGTGTGAAATAAATGGATGTAAGATTATGTGGCTAGCAACAGCAATATAGCTTTCGATTCCAGATTGAATCGAATTTCCAGCAGCCAATGTTTCCAGTCTAGAATGCAGATGCTCAAAACATTACTCTGCCTTTGCACTGGTGAGTGGGAATTAATCAATTTATTCAATATCAAAGAGAAACATTCTCAAAATTGTCCATTTTTTAATAATGGTGACAGGCCATTGACTATGCCCCTGACACTAGTTGCATGAGCTAATATTGTTTTATATTAATAAATGTTCATCCATTCGCCATCTGCTTAAGACAGATCATTCTTTGAGATTAGCGGAACTGAATTTTAAAGGGACTGTGAACTATGCACTACAATCTTGCGTGAAACAGAGATGAATTTCTTTTTAAGTTATGTCCTAAATTAGGTGCTATTTCACCTGAAGATGCACTCAGTATAGCTGCTCTCTCACAGCGCCAGAGACCCAGGTTCAATCCTGACCTTGGGTACTGTTTGTGTGGAGTCCGCACGTCCTCTCTGTGACGATGTGAGTTTCTTCTGAATGCTCCGGCTTCATCCCACATCCCAAAGATGTGAGGGTTTATAGGTTAATTAGCCTCTGTAAATTGTCCATGGTGTGCAATAGACAATAGACAATAGACAATAGGTGCAGGAGTAGGCCATTCGGCCCTTCGAGCCAGCACCACCATTCAATGTGATGATGGCTGATCATTCTCAATCAGTACCCCGTTCCTGCCTTCTCCCCATACCCCCTGACTCCGCTATCCTTAAGAGCTCTATCTAGCTATCTAGTGTGCAGGGAGTGGATGTGGAGTATGTTAATATAGAACTGATGTAAACAGGTGATCGACAGTAGCAGTGGCCCCAGTGGGTCGAAGGGCCTGTTTCAATGCTGTATCTTTCAATCAGTCCATTTATTGAATCAATCACACAAAGATACTGGAAAAGGTAAGGAGCTGAATGGGCACATAGCCATGTACAGGCACATAGCCATGTACAGGCACATAGCCATGTACAGGCACATAGCCATGTACAGGCACATAGCCATGTACAGGCACATAGCCATGTACAGGCACATAGCCATGTACAGGCACATAGCCATGTACAGGCACATAGCCATGTACAGGATAGGACTAAGCATTTAACATTCTAGCAAACAAAATATTTAGACATGATATGGAAGGCAAAAAAAGGTGGGGTCATGGTACTAAATAAGGAAGATTTGGTGCTGGCAAGAAAAGGTGTCCTTGAGATGATAAGTATAGAATTTCTTCTGCTTTGGGTTAAGAAGAAATCAATCAATCACGTGGTATTTTGAAGGAAGTGTTTGGAGTGCAAGGAGAGTTAGAGAAGCTAATCTACAGGTATTTGGTAGATTTCAATCCTAATAACCTGAATGATATTAGAGTTAAAGATGAAGAAAAACACAAAATGCTGGAGTAACTCAGCGGGACAGGCAGCATCTCTGGAGAGAAGGAATGGGTGACGTTTCAGGTCGAGACCCTTCTTCAGACTGAGAGACTCTCAGGTGCAGGTGTAAACCAGCATCTGCAGTTCCTTCCTACACCAAGATAAAGAAAGACTGTGTTTGCTGAAGTGTGTTCAGGAGAGCTTTCTCGATTGATATTTTTGCAGATATGGTAAGGAGGAAGTTTTTGTTGAATCTGGAGCTGGGTACAGCGATGGGCCAAATGGACCATGTATCGCTGGGAAAACAATGGGGGAGCAGTGATGATAAGGTCATATGGGTTAGACCTTCAGTCAGAGAGTTGTGAATCTGTGGAATTCTCTGCCTCAGAAGGCAGTGGAGGCCAATTCTCTGAATGCTAGATAGCTAGATTCTCAAGAGATAGCTAGATAGAGCTCTTAAGGATAGCGGAGTCAGGGGTATGGGGAGAAGGCAGGAACGGGGTACTGATTGAGAATGATCAGCCATGATCACATTGAATGGCAGTGCTGGCTCGAAGGGCCGATTGGCCTACTCCTGCACCTATTGTCTATTGTCTATTGACTTACCCGGAGAGGAAAGAAAACAATGGACCAGCTGAGCCAATATTTCAGATGGACAACCGGTACTGACGGGAAGCGACAGAATTGCCACTTGTTTTTGTCAATCTGAAGAAGGGTCTCGACCCAAAATGTCGCCTATTCCTTTTTTTCCAGATATGCTGTCTGACCCGCTGAATTCCTCCAGCTTTTTGTGTCTATCTTCAGTTAAACCAGCATCTGCGGTTCCTTCCTACACATTTTGTGTAGACGGTTAGACTGGAGGAACTGGGGTAATTCTACTGGGAAAAGTGCAGCGATCTTATAAAGATGTATAACTGCACTTATTTAGGAAGATGTCACCATGCACAGTTCATGATATGGGGCCTAGATTTAAACTTTTTGGCATAAGGTGCAAGGAGGTTATGAGGAAAAGATGTTTTCAACTCAGAGTTAGAATGTTTCCACTAGTGGGAGAGTCTAGGACTCGAAAGTCATAGCCTCTGAATTAAAGGACATTCTTTTAGGAAAGAGATGAGGAAACATTTCTTTAGTCAGAGGGTGGTGAATCTGTGGAATTATTTGCCACAGAAGGCTGAGGAGGCCAATTCGGTGAATATTTTTAAGCCAGAGGTAGATAGATTCTTGATTAGTACGGGTGTCAGTGGGGGTTATGGGGAGAAGACAGGAGAATGGGGTCAGGGGGGATCAAAGATAATAGAGGAGCAAGATGAACCACTCCGTTGAAATTGCCTAAGTGTAGTACGCAAAGGTGCGTAACGTCCGCCATTTTAGTAAGCAAAACCTGCCGTTCACTGTTCCTCTCGTAGTGTAATCAGTGTTTTGGGGGAACAGTATGTGTGATGATACCATAAAAATGCAGAATATATCTCATCTGTCAATTCACAGATTTCTGTTATTTTTATTTTAAAATGTATCTGCAAGTTTCTGCCTACTAAAATGGCGCCATGAGATACTATGGTTTTTAGGGTCGAGCGGTCTATCTTGCTCTGCTCTATTATCTTTGGGAGGGAGAGATAGATCAGCCACGATTGAATGCTGGAGTAGACTTGATGGGCCGAATGGCCTAATTCTACTCCTATTACTTATGACCTTATGACCGTCTAATGTGGAATTCACTGCCTGTGTGTGTTGTGCAGACTGAATCAACCAGTACCTTGAAAACGTAATTGGACAACTCCTTCAGTGAGGGCTGGTGCGGAGGGCACTGGGACGATCAGGAGTGCTCGACTGGGAGACGGCATGGGTTGGCTGATAGGCAGAATGGCTGATGTGGCCACAAATCAGTGATTCTGTTGGCAGCTTCTTGTCAGCAGAAACGTTGAATGATTGGGTTGGCTGTACTGCGAAAAGTCAATCTTACATGAAACAAATGCAACTTGCTCAAAAACAAGTGCACCTTTCAAAGAGCAGTGGGAAATACAAATTACGACAGAAACTGCTTCCATTTCTCCCAGTAATAGCAAGGTAATTCTTCAAGAAACACACAAAGACTGATAGTTTCTTATACTTTCAACGCATAAAATCAAAGTCAGTCACTTACAGCAGTGTGTTTATTAAACTTGATTGATGGGGGAGACACGAGAGGCTGCGGATGCTGGAATCTTGAGTAAAAAACAAACGTCTGTTCTCCCCGTGACCTTGTGGGTTTTCTCCGAGAACTTCGGTTTCCTCCAGCACTCCAAAGATGTACAGATTTGTAGGTTAATTGGCTTGGTATAAATGTAAACATTGTCCCTAGTGTAGGATAGTGTTAATGAGCGGGGATCGCTGGTCGGTGAGGACTCGGTGGGCCGAAGGGCCTGTTTCTGCGCTGTATCTCTAAACTAAACTAAACTAAACTAGACTACTGGAAGAATTCAGCAGGTCAGGCAGCATCTATGGAGGGAAGTGGCTAGTCAACGTTTCAGGTCTTCAAGCTGATTACTTCTGAAGGAGGGTCCAGAATCAAAACATCGTATGTCTGTTTATTTCCACTGATGCTGCCTGACCTGCCTAGGTCCTCCAGTTGAATGGAAGAGGACTTCACCAAACATCTTCAGTTTGGCTGAAAGTAACCCAAAACATTTTATTCATTTTGCATGGCATGGAATTCATAAAGTTACTACTGAACATGATAAAGGTTCCTGGAACCATTGGCATTGAAAAAATGCACATGCTCTGTCGATCCGGAACAAAAGAGTGCAATTTATAATTAATACCTTAAACATTTGACACAGTGCAAATGTAAGATCAAATCATAAACCAAACATTAAGGTAGAATGTGACATTTCTTCTTAAATATACTTTTTATTTAAAAGCTGTTATAGTTTGAAATATTTATCTGAAGTATTACATAAACTAACCACATAAAAAAATTTTTTTTAAGATAGATTGTTTGCCAAATAGTAAATTGAGTTTTTTATGGCGCATAAACCGTATACCTGGTCAACCAATATGATTTAAAAAATATTTCACAGTAAAAATAGATGACATATTCTTGACATTTTCCGTAGTTCACCTATTTTATTTTTATTTTCACAACATCATTAACAAAGCCAGCATTTGATGCCCATCCTTAAATATCCCTTAGAAGGTGGTGGTGAGCCATCTGAGTGAACCATTGTAGTCCTTTTGCAGAAGGTAGACTAGGTAGGCAAGTACAGATATCAGATCCAGACTCTAACCTGCTTTTGTACCATGTGGCAATCTAAATTAAATTTCTGGCTAAAGATGACCCCTGCGATGTTGATTATGTAGGCTTTGCCAACAATAAAGCTATTGAATATCATTAGTATGTGGTTAGATGCTCTCTTGTTGGCACTTGTGTGGTATGAGTGTTACTTGACATTTATCAGCCCATGCCTGAAGGTTTTGTAGGTCATTCTGCATTGAGGTCTGGGCTGCTTCCTTTACTGAACAGTCTTAAGGGAACATTGCCATCTCTGGCCAAGAGTCAAGAGTGTTTTATTGTCATATGTCCCAGATAGAACAATGACATTCTTACCTGCAGCAGCACAACAGAATATGTAAACACAGTACACTGTAAACAATAAAATAAACGAGAGAGAAAAAAAAGGTTCAGTGTGTGTATATATGCACATACTCGCAAATATATACACATATATATAGATCACACACACACACACACA